>NW_006160123.1:1498861-1523062 GCF_000334495.1 Tupaia belangeri chinensis
GTCGTGGGATTCAGCAGAACAACAGCACATGTAGCAGGCCTCGCGCTGTACCCTGCACACAGCAAGCCCTCAATAAGCGCCAAGTGTTAGGAGATTTCTTGTTCATGGTTACTCTAAATTTAGGGGACATATTTTAACGTATTCATTCTGGGATCCACCAGCTTCCCAGAAAGGGAGAAACTGGATGAAGCTGACACTAGTCATGACATTAGGTAAAGGTTGAGAAGATAACCTACGAAGACCGCTAAACAAGTTTCATGTGAATTACCGAGATAGCACAGGTCTCGGGCTGGCTCCGTCACATACTGTCCACTGAAGCTAGGTGTGTGGGGAAGACCACAGGTTCAGTTCCCTGGCTGGCCTGTACATGCCAGGCACGCACCCATGGTCCCGGCTGGAGGGAAAGGGTAGGGAGGGATTGTGGTGTGAGACCCTCTTGAGGTGCTTGTCTGTCGATCTGTCTTTCTGTTTCATATGAAGGAAATCAATAAACTTTTAAAAAACAGATCCTAAGGGTGGCTTAATTCTCATTCTGATAAGGATGGCAAGATTGGGTTTGATATTGATATTTCATAGTACAGTTCTTTGCCCCATCCCTGGAAACAGAGGTACAGGTTTTCGACCTACATTTGATCAGTCAGGACATTTTAGAAACAAAGAAGTAGTTTAGGATCAGTTAGGCTGTTGGCTGTAGGGAATGAGGAGTGTGTGGAAGTCGGGCAGCTGTCTTCCTTCGAACCCCTTCATCAGGGCAAAGGCCTGTCCCTCTGGCAGGGCTGGGATGCAGCTCTACCTGTTCATGTCGGACACCTTGCAAGGTGTGTGCAGCGCACCTGGGGGCACCATCGTGACCATAGGCGCAGGGTACCCATGGACCTCTGAGGACGGGTCTGGGAGCTTCCCTCAGGAGGCAAGCCTGAGCAGGCCTAGGCCTTCCAGGAGGCACAGGACCTGGCTGGGGACACTTCTCTTGCGTCAGTGGGGCTACAAGTGAATGCTGCTGTGCTGAGCAAAGGTACCTTCTGGAAGGCCCGGCACGACTGCACAAGGCTCCACCTCCTTTACTGGGCTTCTCACACTTGGGAAAACTAGTCTGCAGGTTTTGGGCTTTGAAATTTTTTATTAGCAAAAGAGTAAAATGCCAATTATTCTCCTTTTCTTGGCAGTACATTGGCACGTTTTTAAATCATTATGTAGAACAACAGTCACCCCAGGCGACCCTGTGGCCTCCTGCTTCATGACGACATGCTCAGCTCTCTTGTCTTCGCCCTCTCCCAGGTACCTGCTGGAGCAGGATTTCCCCGGCATGAGGATTGGTCCAGAGCCCACCACCGACTCCTTCATCGCTGTGATGTATGGCGAAACCGAGGGCAGCACCCCTGGAAATGCTTTGGTTGTGGACCCCAAAAAGCCTTTTCGAAAGCTGAGTCGCTTTGGAAACGCTTTCCTGAATCGGTAAGGACCAGCAATCTGCCGTCTTTGGTTGGGTGTTTAAATCTTTCCTTTGAATGATTGCCATTTGCATGTCAAGTTTCAAAAACAGAAGAAGAGAGACCGCGCTAGAGAGAGAGACAGAGAATACGCTCATCATATCCACGTCTTTGAACGACAGCCACAGGAAACCTGTTCTGGGTAGCTTCCAAGGGCAGAGCCAAGCCAAGTTTGATATTATAAAGCTGCAGAGTGGGGCCAGCAGGTGGTGTGATGGTTAAAGTGCTGGGCTCCTACCTGACCAACCATGGTTGGAATCCCAGACCCAGTGGCTTGAAAAATCATACCAAGTATATGTGTGCACACGTGCCCAACATCCCAAGAGAGGAATGGAGGAGAAGGGATTGTGGTGTGGCCATCCCTCCTGGGAGATGATTTTTCACTTTTCCTAGCACTGTTTCCTCCTGTCTCTCTCCAACGAACGCATGCACCTTATGGCAAAAACCTAAAAAACATAAATGAATAAATAAACTGCATAGCATGAGAGGTTCCTAAGCATTTGAGCTGCACTGAAGTAGATCAGGCTGCCTTACGAGCTAGCAGGCTACCTGTCACTGGTAACGTGAAGTAGCAGCAAGACCCCGACTCTCAGGGCTGGTGTGCTCCAGAGGACCCCTAAAGGCCCCCTGACACTCAGAGTTAGTCTGTCAACTCTGGGGAAGGTCGGCTCACCTCCCTGACTGTCCCTCTGTGTCCCACCCCCGTGCTTTGAGCTGCTCTGTTATTCCTTAGAGCAGGGCCGGGGAAATAGAGGCAAAACACAAAGACTTTGCGTGGCCTTTATTTTACAGATGTAAAGCTGTGTGGTTGCTGGGGTTTTGTCTCTGCTGGAGATGTGTTTGACTTGCACCATCCCCACAACCTCACCCAGGGCTCCCAGTGAAACCGAGGGGCGTCAGGGCTGGGGAGAACAAGCCGGTGGCTGCCCCTGCAGGACAGGATCTGCTGGTCTCTCCCCCTCCTTTCCTCCTCTTAGCTGCCTCCGGCCTGTGCTCTGCTTCAAACCCTGATCTCTCCTTCCCTCTCACTGCTCGTCTCCCCATTTCCCTCTTATGAGTCTAGCTTTAGAGTAGCAGATTTGGGGAAACGGGTTGTCGGAGTGCAGGGCCAGGAGGGAGTAACTTGAGCCTCTTTAGAGAGAGGAAGTGGAAGAGCTGACACAGAGACGTAAGACGCACTTCTCCTTTCTAGAGGTTCTTAAAAATAGGAACGGACCCTCCCAGCTGACGGCCGCCCTCCCGGAGGCTGCTGTGCCTCGTTGCACACCCCAGGGGCCCACACGCAGGCTACGACGAGCCAGGGTACATACACAGTGGCTCTTTCAGTGGTGGCCCAGGCAACCTCCACGAGCTCCTTCTGTGAGAAACTGAACTCTTGAGGGCTCTGGACTTTCCTTTAAAGGCTTTCAAATGCTCTTACTGCACATGAGAGGAAATAGCCAAGTGGTAGGAAGGGAGCTTGGCAGCGGGACGCACAGAGACGTGAGATGACGCCGGTGGAGCCACGGAGACGGTCGTCTCCCGGCGGTGCTCTGTGAAACACTGTCCAGACGGCGTTTTCCACCCTGCAGGCTTCTCCTCTCCAGGACGGGTTTGCTCCTTAACTCCAGAGCAGCCTCAGTTGACTCAGAGTGTGTCCCTGGGGGAGAAGTAGAGGTTAAACCCTGGCGGGAGAGCCCCAGAGGGTCGGTTCTCTAGGTGTTTCAGGGCAGAGTGAGCCAGCGTTGGGGGGAAAGTGGGACAAGAAGCACCTCCCGGGGGCCCAGGGTCACAGGGCAGGCAGCAGCCAGACTTCCTGTCCCCAGACTGGCCTTGGAGGGTTATGGAGGCCCCAAAAGCACAGGACACAGGAGCTGTCTCTGTGGAGGCCGCTCGGGTCCTGTGGTTTTGTCAGCGCTGCCCTTTCCCTAATACTCTTCTGGCCCGACAAAGTCTTTAACAAAAAAGTAAGCTGTCACTCTTTTATTTATTTTTTTCAAATTCCTATTTCGTGAAGTCCATACTAGGGAAAAGCCAGGTTGTTGGTTTGTTTTATTCTGGCAGATGATTTACTCTCCTAAGGAAACATTTGGTTTTCTCACCTCGAATGCAGAGCAGGGAAGTGTGGAAGAGTGTTCGGGAGACCGTGAATTGCAAGGCTTATTGTCGCCAAGATTTAAAATGTACTGACAACAGGCGTTCAGAATAATACCTAGAAAAAGAATAGCCGGTAATTCTGTGGGGTTTACCACATATCAGGTGCTGTTCCAAATTTCGCTGGCCAAAACCCTGTGACATGGTTGCGACTGGTGCCCCAGCGTCAGAAGGAGGAACTGGGGCGCACAGAGATCTGTTCTGTTTCATTCCCTCAGGGCCCCTTAGCGGATCGTGGCAGGGCCGGGATTGGAACCCAGGCCGTTTGGCCACAGAGTCCTGTCAGTGACCACTAAACTAGCTGCCTAATGGTGTGATGCTTGGACAAGTCTCACTGCGCACTGTCCCCTACTTAACTTTTCAGACCCCCTCAGTCGCCCTCCAACAATGATCGACATGATTTTATAGGCACTGCCCTCTCGGGTTAACAAGACAAACGGCATTTCGGCCAGTTTACAGATGAAGAAACTGCAGGCAAAGAAACGACTTGCTCCAGGGGGGCATCGGGGAGGCAGAGACAGGGCTAGGATTCAGGTGTCCTTCTCCCTCCTCTCTCCCCCGTGCCTTCTGGAAGCACCTTCCACAAAGGAGAGTTCCTGGTGGCTGCGAACGCGGAGGGCCCACGTGTAAGGGACGTGCCTTGTGTTGAGTCACAGCCGTGAGTCGCAGCCACGTGACAGTGCCACTGTGACACACAGCTCTTTAGAAAGAGAGTCCGTCAGTGTCGGGTCCCGGCTGTGCGTGCACGGTTATGGCATCTGTCTGGGGTATCGGCAGGGTTAGCTCGGAAGGCGTGGGCCTCTCTTTACAGAGAGGACCTGGCTTTACTTTCCTGAGAACTAAGTCAAAATACAGTACTTGGTAGGAAAGAAAATTGGTTGTTTGCTGTGGAGAGCTTTCTCCCTCGGGCAACCGACAGATCACCCATGGGACGGGGCATCATTACCTGGCTCTCTCATTGCGGGGCATGGGCTTGGGCATCTGCCCCAGGGGCCTCTTTAAAAGTATTAAGAACCTCCCTTGTGAGCAAGCCAGGAGAGCCCAGGTCTGTCTCCAAGGCTAGTTGCTAAGAGAGTAATAGAAGTCCGCTGTATTTCTGAGAAATGAAGGTAAATTTCCCCAAAAGGCAGGTTCGAATCACAGCAGTCCCTTGACAGTAACAGAGGGAGCTGAGTGCAGAACTAAGAGACCAGTGGGACACGCCTCCAGGCTGCCTTACTTCGGGCAGGAATGCCACAGGGTAGACGCCTGTCCTGGACTGCTCCATAGGAATGCAGTCACCGACACTCCAAAGGCTGCAGTCAGGTGGCAGTGGCACCTCACAGAGGAGAGGGACACAACTGACAGCACACAGGACAGTGCAACAAGTGTCAGGGATGCGGGGGGTGACATTTCCCCCTGCAATCTGCTATCAGCTTTTGTGTGCGTGCGTGCGTGCATGGGCGTGCACACAGCAGAACATGTGCACTAGCCAGAGACAGAGAGAGAGGGAAATTGAGAAAGCACACCCCAGGGACATGGGCCACACAGCAGCCCCTTCTCCATTCTCCTCTCAGGATTTTGGGCACACACACTCATTATCTTGCACGAAGCCATATTAGTCCATTCATGAAGCCAATGCCTCCATAAGCCAGGTGCCTCCACCTGGTAGACGTTCATCCTTCCAACACAGCGTCACTCTGGAGACCAAATTCCAAAGCATGAAACTTTGAGGGACAAACCATTATCCAAGCGATGCATACCTTTATGTAATTACATGAAGCTTCATTCAACATATGGGCTTTTTCTTTTCTTTTTTTTTTTTTTTTTTTTTTTTTTTTTTGGAGTTTTTTGTTTTGTGGACCAAAAACAAAAAAATTTTTTTGAGAGGTTTTTTGCTATGGGGCGCGTGCGCTCGCCAGACAGACAGACAGAGAGATATAGAGACAGAAAGCGAGAAATCACCCCCCAGGGGGATGGTCATGCCGCAATCCCTTCTCCTCCATTCTCCTCTCGGGATCTTGGGCACGCACGCACATGCGCCCGGCGTGAGTTTTAAGCCACTGGGTCCGGGACGCGAACCACGGTGGACTACGTGGGAGTCCAGCGACATAGCCATTACGCTAACTGCTGGTTCCCAACATATGGGCTTTTTCAAGAGTTGAATATTACATAGTCACTTATGTAGTATTGGGAATTTTTTTAAAACTGACTTACCACGAGTACACAGCATCCATGCAGACACATGCTGGCTCCACCAACTTCATTGACTGTAGAAACCGAGAAAACAAACTCTTGCTAAGAATCATTCAATTCAGCAGTGAAAAAATATATATATATCTTTTTAATCTGAGAGGATAGCTGTATTTGTGTGTGAATGGTTTACTTATCCATAATAAACTTGTGGAAGTTTTCTGCTAATCTTTAACCTCAGGCCTGGTGGTAGCTCCCAGGTTATTAAGCCATTGTTCTTGGTTGGTGTCTGCCTGGCTTCTAATCCTGATATTCCAGGAAACCAGTGTTAGTTCCTGGGCTCAGGCAGACCTTCCTGGCTGGTTCATTGCACCTGGGTTTTCCCCTCACAGCCCAGAGAGGTCTTAGAAAAAGCGTCTGTTAGTCTGAATCATATGAAATTGCCCGTCTCAATCATCTTTTACCTGTATTACAACTAGGAGCTTTTTATAGAGAGTCTGAATGTAAAATTCAGTTCTCTCTGGGCACTGGAAAGTCGATCAGCATTAGTGGTGGGACCGTGTCGTAATTACAGTTTAGTTTTTAGCATCTTTGTGTAGACTGTGTCCTAGTTACTTGTAAATTTAGGAAGTCATATCATTTCTTTGCTTTTACTCTCATCAATAAAGGGAGTAGGGTAGGGGGCCAGGTGATGGTGCCACGGTGGAGCACAACACTCTGCAAGGCTGAGCCACATGGGAAGGTTCTGGGTTCACATCCAGAGACCTCCCTGAGTGGCCCATGCACACACATGCCCCTGGTCCTGAGCTGGTTGCAGCTGAAGGTGGAGTGTGGCATCAAGACCCTGTTGGGGTGCCATTTCTCTCATTCAAGGAAGATATAAATAAACTTGAAAAAACAGAAAGTTAAAGAAAAGCAGGCTGCGGTCAAAGGAGGTGTTTTGAAACAGCTCTAGTCTCTCTCCGCTGCAGGCTTAGGTTTTTTGCACCTAATGACAAGTCTGGGAGCTCTCAGGCCTGGTGGAACTGTTCATACAGGGTTAGAGACCCAGGCAAGGTGACTGGGCGAGTGAGCAGGAAAGACAGAATGACTCCCTCGAAATGACTAGCCCCTTTTAACCAGAGCTAGAGCTCACATGATCTTGCGTAAGACGGCATTAATCTATTCGCGAGGCCGATGCCTCCATGACCCCGTCACCACCTGGTAGACCTCACTCCTTCCCACACAGTATTACTCTGGAGGCCGAATTCCAAAACATGAACCTTTAGGGGACAAACCTCCTGTCTCCTGGTCGCTGCCCCGTCCACCACACCACCAGGTACAGAGTGAGACACACATGGAAGCGCCTTTGCAGTAGAGTTCTCAGGGTGTAGCCAGCCACTCCTTTGTTTTAGGATGTCACCCCACGTGGGAGGGGTCCACCGTGGTGGCTCACATGGGAGACATGGCCAGTCCTGGCCTAGAAGTGAAGAACCTGGACCTGCAGTCAGAACTGCCATGTCATTGTTTCTTTAATCATTTTTTTTTTTTTTTTGTGAGGGAGTTTTGCTATAGGGCATATATGCTTGCCAGAGAGACAGAAAGTGAGAAATCATGACCACACCACAATCCCTTTGCCTCCATTCTCCTCTTGGGATTGTGGACACATATGCACACATGCCCAGCATGGGTTTTAAGCCGTCAGGTCTGACCCTAACTGTGGCCGACCATGTGGGAGTCCAGCGACGTAACCATTATGCCATCTGCTGGTCCCCAGAACTGCCACATTAACACCAAGCTGGCTTTGGCAAGTCGTGGCACATGACCCCACTGCACCCCTCTTTTCCTCCTTTGTAAGATGGAGATTCATGGCCCTGCAGTAAGGGTTGAGTTAATGAGCATGGAAGGTGCTGGGTCAGCACCCAGCACACAGTAAGAGCAGTAGTGCTTGTGCTGTTCTATTATCATGGGGTCATCGGGAAGTCATGACGTACTGTTCTATGTTTTTCTATGCAAAAATGCATCATGACTTTCCCCGTCATCCAATATTGTGTCTATCGCAGACATTGCTGTTTTATTGAAAAGTCAAATTCAGTATCGAGATCTTGTCCAATTCTTTTTTTTTTTTTTTGAGAGATTTTTGCTATAGGGCACGTGCACTCGCCAGACAGACAGAAACAGAGAGACAGAAAGCGAGAAATCACCCCCCAGGGGGGATGGCCATGCCGCAATCCCTTCTCCTCCATTCTCCTCTCGGGATCTTGGGCATGCACGCACATGTGCCCTGCGTGAGTTTAAGCCACTGGGTCTGGGATTCGAACCGCAGTCGACTACGTGGGAATCCAGCAACATAGCCATTACGCTAACTGCTGGTTCCTTGTCCGTTTCTTTTGATAGTCAAGATTTTTGGTTTTATTTTTAAATAATTACTTAATTTTATTAATTATTATTATTTATTTTATTTTATTGCTATAGAGCATGTGCACTCACCAGAGAAAGAGAGAGAGAAAGAGGGAAAGTAAGAAAGCAAGCCACCAGGTCTGGGACTCAAACCACGGTTGGCCATGGAGGAGTCCAGTGCCCCACTCCCTGCAGGCCCCTTTCTTTTTTATTTTTAATTGTCAAAGGGTGCACGTACTGCCAGACAGAAAGCATCCCCCAAGGAGGACTGGTCATACCGCAATCACTTTTCCTCCACTTCTCCGTCTTGTCAGAATGCGGGGCATACGTGCACACACTCCCAGAACGCTGCCAAGCTGCCAGCGCTGAGATCTTCACCGTGGCCAGTTATGTGGATCTGGCTACCAAGGCATAGTGCTAAACCGCTGCTATGGGCCGGCCCTCAAAGTCAAGTTTTTAAAATCTTGATCATCGAATTGGAATTTTAGCATTTAGAGGCAAATTAAGTAATTGAATTGTCTCACTTCTTTGTTCTGCTGTGTGGCAGGACTCGTAGCCACGTGCCTGAGACCTCCCAGTCTTCTGATGGCCACGGCCCATCGTAGCATGGAGAGGGCACGGCGTGGGGCTCCGGCCCAGCAACTTGGCTGCACCTTCTCCTTTCATGTCAAAAAAAAAAAAAGGATTGGGTCAGTCTCGAGTAGAGGGTGCTCACAAAAGCTCTTTGAGGCTCCTGGATTTAGGCAGCAGAAGTTGGTGTATATTTCTCTTTTTGCTTGTTTTTGTTTTGTTTTGAACTTAAAAAAAAAAAAATAAGGATTTTATTTATCGAAGGCAAGAAGATGCAAACATATGAAAATCAAAAATGTATCTGGCATTTAACCAACTTTTCTGCCCCTGCTTATCAAATAGGAGTTAGATGTTCTTTGCACACTTTCTGAGTCCTGATCTGTTTGTGAAATCCTTATAAGGGCCAGGGAGGTGGCTAGGAGGCAGATTCCTTAAGTGGTCTTGTGGGAGAGCCCTTAGCGGGATGGGACTAATTGGTCGATTCTGCCCGCTTCTTTTCCTGCTGCTGCCTGTGCCTACAAAGAGTCGCTGCACGCAGTGATGAGGCCTGCAATTAGGGAAAAGAGCCTCTGGAAGCCCACTTGGCCATCTCGGCGCTGGTCCAGGTTCATCATTAGCCAAGGCCAGAGGATTGTTTTGATTTTTCCAAAGCTCCAGGGAACTCCATTTCCTTTGTTAAGTAGCCTTGGCCCCATCAAATCTGTGAAATGTAAGCATGGTTTCCATAGCATCTTCCATTTGAGATGGCATTTTGGTGAGATCTTCGTAGTGACGCTGGGCAAGCCGGGATGTGGGGAGCGCTGAGTACAGCGAGCTGGCCACCTTAGGCCCCCGAGTGAGTGGGGCGAGGGAGGCAGCGCTGCACAAGTCCGTGAATTTCACGTGACACGTGGAAAGCAAGGTGTAGATACGCTTTGTGTTCGTCATTCCAGGGAGGGGTAGGAATTTCAACCTGGGACAGCAAATCTGTGCTTGGAAACATTTCAGTCACAGACTGAGAAAAACAGAGAGAAAGGGAATGTAAGAAATCACCCCCCCAAGAGGGCATGGTCATGCCACAATCCCTTCTCCTCCATTCTCTTCTCAGGATATGGGGCATGCACGCACATGCACCTGACATGAGTTTTAAGCTGCTGGGTCCAGGACTTGAACTGTGGTTGACCACGTGGGAGTCCAGCAACGTAACCATTATACCATCTGCTGGTCCCTCACCTTCCCTTCTCAAAGCAGAAAAATTAAGATATGATTGCCGTAATAACATGAGCTTTGTTATTATTATTGTCTTTTAAAATATTTTAATTTAAAACATTTTTATGATAGTGTGTACACGCACACACCAGAGAGAGACAGAGACAGAAAAGCACCCACAACAGTCTCACCACACTGTGCTCCCCTTTCCCCAGCTCTTCAGGGTTCTGGGTGCCATGCACGTGCCCTATGTGCGTTCAGGCTGACTGGGGATCCCAGTCACAGTGGTTCCATGCTTCCAGCCTTGGGGGCACTCGTGTCACTGCACCACAGAGGCTGGGCCTAGAGAATAACTGCTGAAGAACACGTTGCGTGTAGTTCTGACCTCACAGAACGTGCTGTGTCCCCACACAAGTCTAATGCTCACCTGCCCCACCCGTATGATCTCTTTCAAGGAATGGAGTTGAGCTTGGCACACAGCACAGCCACTGCTCTGGGGGTGCCCCGAGTGCCCCCCCGCCCCCTTCGCACAGTTGTCCTCGGCCCCTGGCCCTGCTCTCCGTGCACACAGGTGATGACGTCAGCTCATCTCCCTGCACCTGGGGGTGAGGCCCACATACTTGACCCCTGCTCTCGTGTCAGGAGGCCTGGGAGCCATTTTAAATGCTGCTGCTTCCACAGTGGGAGTGACCAGTGTGTACCCTTTTCATCCTTCTCTTAGCTCACACTAGAACCTGGGCGTTTCATGTTTTGGAAAAATTGATACCAAATGTGAACCTGTGGTTCTGGGAAAAGGTCAGCCTCTCCACAGGCCCGGAGAGGCTTTCACGGAGCTCTAACACATGCAGTATCGCCAAGTGTCTTGGGCCGTGTGACAGAGAGGATGGGCTGTGAAACGAGACCGCGTCGCGGCTCACTAGACACGTGGTCACAGATTCCTACCCCGTGCTAGGGAACTGAAAGGTGGCAGGGTTTTTTCTCTCTGTGAACTTTCAAGTTGGTATTCCCTGTGTGCTTTGCTTTCTTAAATCGACTCTCCTAGTGTTGGGTTGTGGGGCGTATTTAAAGGTTAGATGTGTAGAAGGGATGGGAGAAAAGCAGGCCTGAGGGGCCTCCTTTCATTTCATTTCACTCTATTTATTTATTTATTAAGATTTTTGCTAGGGGGCACATGATCTCACCAGAGAGACAGAAAGCAAGAAATCACCCCCTGGGGGGATGGCCACGCTGCAATCCCTTCTCTTCCATTCTCCTCTCAGGATTTTGGGCACCCATGCCCAGCATCAGTTTCAAGCTGCCAGGTCCAGGACTTGAACCACTGTCAACCACTACACCACCTGCTGACCCCAACCTTTATTTTTAACCTCCTGAGGTTGTTAGCACCGTGGGTTAAGTCCTACTCAGATTGACTGACATCAGAAATGTTAGGTCGCAGCCCCTAGCCAGCCAGGCATTAGCAGCATGGCCTCGAGGTGCCAAACTGCTTTGGGCTTTAACTTCTCTACCTGAAAAAAGTTCATAATATCTCTCCTTACATCTTCCTGGGATTTGAAAATAAAGGGGAGAATGTGAGGAGTCATCTCCCTGGGAATGTCAGTGATGGCACCTCCCGGCGGGGAGAGGGGCCGCCCTGCCTGGGGCCTGTGCCATCCGGCCATGCCATCCCCCGTGTGCCGTGGAGTCTGGGCAGGCCTCCCCGTTCTGCATTCCCAGCATAGTTACTTTCTGAGTAATCCCCCCACTTTCACTGAATGGAAGAATTGAGTGTTTTCGAGCTTTCCGCCCACACAGACACAGAAGTGAGCCATCTATGTCAGAAAAGGAGCCGTTCTCAGCTTCTGCCTTAAAACGTGCTCGGCGCCTAGCAAAGATCTGCCTCGGCTCTGATGCCTGGCAGGGAGGCGAGGACGCGCTCGTTGCTGAGTCCCAGACAGTTACAGGGTTTAAAGCTCAGCACGGCACCAGTCTCTGATCCGGGTGTCTCTGTTGACTTGTGAGGAAACTGAGGCCCGGCATAGGAAGACCCTTACCCAGGGTCCTACAGAAAATTATGGCAGAGGCTGAGTACCATCTGAACCCATGTCTGCTGACCCTCAGGCCAGAGCATTCCTCCTCTGCCTGTTCCTCTGCCTCTGTGGGGCGGACGCCTGGGCACTGACGGGCTGCAGCAGGAGGGACCAAGATCCAGAGGAGACGGTGTCAGACAAGCAAGGGGCGAGGACAGGGCTTGGAGATGCTCAGCCCAGGCCCCTCATCCCGGCCCCTTGCTGCTGTCCAGGCTCCTTAGGACTCCCAAGACCCTGGGGGTGTGGGGCATTACACGCATGAGCCCACCCATCCCTGGGCCTGGAGACAGGAGACCTGGCTGGATCTGAGTGGAGTGCCTGGGGCACCACCCAGGGAGCAGCCTGGTGCCTTCAGCTCTACCACAGGGGGCAGGGACACTGCACAGGGAGACTGGGGTCTGCAGCCCAGTGGGGCAGCATCCCCTGCAGGAGACGGGGCTCCCTGGGTGGAGAAGGTGCTTAGACAAGAAGCAGTACAGAGGGCAAGAAGCCCAGGGGCTTTGAGTCAAGCTGACCTGGGCTTAAGGCCCAGCACTGAGTGACATGGAGCAAGTTGCTTAACCTCTCTGAATAATTTCTTCTTCGTGAGGTTAGTTTGAGGATCAAATGAAGAAATGGAAAGTACCTAAGTGTTCATAAATGATAGCTAAACTCTGGGGCCAGCAGAGGGCACATTGGTTATGTCATGGACTCCCGTGTAGGCAACTGCAGTTTGAGTCCCAGACCCGGCGACTTAAAACTCATGCCAGGTATATGTGTGTACATGCCCAAGATCCCAAGAGGAGAATGGAGGAGAAGGGATTGTGGTGTGGCCATCTCCCGGGGGGTGATTTCTTGCTTTCCTGTCACTCTGTCTGTCTCTGTCTCTTCAGCAAGCATAAATCTCAATAAATAAATAAATGTTAGCTAAACTCAGAATTAAGGGGGATCAGGTAGCAGGTGCTACCCACCCCTGCCCCAGGTGCCAGCATCCACTACTCTCTGGGGTGGCACGACGGAGTCACTGTCCACTCCCATCCTCCCCCACTTCTACAGTTGATGGCAACAAGCCCGGAGAGGCCACAGAGCCCCAGGTTAGGGCACCGCCGTGTCTGGTTCTGACCCCCGCCCGTGACCCTCTCTTGCAGGTTCATGTGCTCCCAGCTGCCCAACCAGGTCCTGAAGAGCATCAGCATCATCGACAGCCCCGGCATCCTGTCCGGGGAGAAGCAGCGCATCAG
Organism: Tupaia belangeri chinensis; assembly: GCF_000334495.1. Taxonomy (NCBI): domain Eukaryota; kingdom Metazoa; phylum Chordata; class Mammalia; order Scandentia; family Tupaiidae; genus Tupaia; species Tupaia belangeri. The sequence continues at coordinate 1,512,080 of NW_006160123.1, forward strand.
CCGAGGTCAGTGCCCCTCCTGCTCCCCCTGTGCGGTCCGAGGCCCTCGCCCATGGGAGCCGGGATCCTATCCCTGCCATATTCTACCCGACCTCCAGGATGGCATTGCCCAGACCCCCCACAGCACCCCGGAGTAGCTGAAGGGGCCCCAAGAAACAACCCGGAAGTCATAGCATCGCTTCTACCGCTTCAGCTGAGAAACTTTCTGGAGCCGTAGCTGTGACCCCTAATTCCTTTACACATGGTCACCTACTGGTACTGCCTCAGGGGACCCCAGGAAAATGTCCCTTGCCAGCCCTCCCCTCCCGATGGCCTGGTACTCCACCTCAGTAGCCCTCGCGGCATCCTTCCACTGAGCCAGCCTCTGTTGGGTGCTGGAGCTCATTTGTGATAAACAGCAGAAGTGCCTGAACCGAGCAATGTACTAAAAACAGAGACCACCTCTGGTGGGGTCTCCTGGCTGCATCGCAGCATGGCAGAGGGCGGGAGAGTGCGGTCTGTCCCGCGCGTGGGTCTCTCTTTGTAAGGCCACCAGGAGTCAGTCACGGGGGAGGGGGAGCCGCCCTGATGACCTCAGACCTCTGCCCTGGAGCCCCATCTTTCGACATTATCAGTGGACCAGGTTTCACACCCTTAATCCCATTAGAGTGTCACGTGATTTTCTGGGGACACAGTCAAACGAGAGCGTTGGTACCAGCTTGGTAGAGGGTGCTTGCTGCTCACGGGGAGTGCCGCAGAAGCAAGCGTGGGTTCTGCCCTCAGGGAGCTGATGGTTGATGAGGAAGCCAGACACTGAGCAAGTTACCTACAGATAAGTGGAAGATGAGGACCAGGATCAGCGGGATGAGAAGTGGATCACACAGCCGAAGGGGACCTGGCCTGGCCTTGGGGAGGCGGGCGGGGCTCCCCACAGAAAGCACTATCGGAACCAGGGTCTGAGGTTGGATAGGAATTGCCCAGGGAAGCTCTGGGCCCCAGAAGAGAGACTGTGAGTGGTCCGATGAGATCTAGAAGAATGGCAGATGCTAGGACAAGAACATCTGGCTTCTTCGGCTTCAGATGATCCAGCTGAGGCCGCAGTTTTTCCAGACCCAGGCACTGTGGTTAAACAGATGGGCCTGCAGCACCCTCGCTCCTGCAGAAAGGGGCCATCGGGGTAGACTGGAGGACACAGCTGGCTTGTAGAGAGGAAACGCCTGACCTCGGGGGCATTAGGATGATCCCTGTGGGCACAGAGGCAGGTCAGGTCGTTCCTCTCGCCCTGGCCCTTGAAAGGATGATGCCACAAGGCTTTGCTGGGAGGGAGGAGGGGGCGCAGACGGGCTGTGCTGGCACCTCTCTCCGACGACTCTCCTCAGCCCCTTCAACAGCAGGTCGGTACAACCAGCGTGCCGAGTTTGAGCAGTGCCACCTGGGGTCATGGCCATGGGGCGTGGTCAGGCACTGAACTCCCCTTACAGGCCTGAGGGGCTCCCATGACTGGGTAGAAAAAGGGGCTCCGAGGCCAGTGGACCCTCCTTCTCAGGGCATCTCAGAAGTGCTGGCCCTGCTGCCTCTGTGGACGTGCGGGGAGCTCAGGGCTGCCCTGAGCTGAGGCCCTCCAGTGTTCACCCGGCTCTGCTCTCACGGGCCACGCTGGGGAAGCAGCCGCTGCGGGGGCCCCAGCATACTAGGGAGTCCTGGGGCCTCCAGGAACCTTGCAATTGTAGAAAAAAGACAGGCTCTTACTTTTCGTCTGTCATAAATTTATCTTTGTTGGTTTTGCAGTCTACTGTCAGGAATAACTGTTCATGGTTTTCACTGGCTTCTCAGAGACTTTTTTTCCTGCCTGTATAGCACGTCTTTTTTCATTTTTCCTTGAAAGAGAGAAAACATTGGAGGGAAAGTTAGGTTTTTTGTTTTTACTTTTTTTTTTTTGGTAATGTGCTGTAGGTCATATGTACTCACTGGAGAGAGAGAGACAGACAGATAGACAGATAGATCACTCCCCAGGGGGAATGGCCACGCTGCAATCCCTTCTCTTCCATGTTGCTCTCTGGACTTCAGGCATACACGCCCAGTGTGATTTTTAAGCTGCTGGGTCTGGGACTCAAACCATGCAATCAGTCATGTAGGACCCAGCTGCCTTACCCTCCTTACCACCTGCTGAATCTCAGGGCAATGACGGGGTCTTGCCATGTCACTGTCCTCTTGCCTCAGTCCCCCAGTCAGGCAGAACCACATGCGTGCCCTGTGCCTGGCCTGTGTAGGTTGGGCCAGGCATCAAACCTGGGCCTCCCTGGCCAGCCCCATGGCCAAGTGGTTACAAAGTCAGATCTCACATGGCTGGTCACAGTTCCAGTCCCAGCCTGGTGACTTGAAAACACACCAGGAGCATGTATGTATGTGGCCCAGAATCCCGACAGGATGGAGGGATGGAGAAGGGTTTGTGGCGTGACTGTCCCCCTGGGGGATTCCTTCTCCCTGTCTCTTTCTCTGTCTCTGTTTCTCTCTGGCGAGTGTATATACCCCCCGTAACTGAAGGGAAAAGGCAACAACCTGAGCTCCTGTGTGGCCTCAGCCACCACGTAGGGCCACCCTCCCATCAGACACAGCGTCGCTAAGTGATGTGACCCCGTGCGCATGTTCTGCAGCGCTTTCCCCGGGTGGTCTCAGACATAGCTCCACTGCACTTTCATTCCTTTCAGTAACTGCTTGAGCACCGTTAAAGGGTGTACTATTACTTGTTTATTTAATTTGTGGTTCTCATGAATGTTAGTAACTTTTTACTCTTACACGTAGTATAACAGATGGTTACCATTTCTTGCAGTATCTTTCTTCTGCAGAGCCAATAGTTTGTTCAATAGCCATTTTAGGACCATTAATTTGGCCCCAGAAAGGCCGCTTTGCTGATAAAATGTTTTGTTCTAAAAGGAAACGAAATAGCCATGTTTTCTTGAGCTGCCCATGTCTCTCTGCTTCCGCACGTCTGACCAAAGTACAAGGAGATTTACAAAAGTACATGGGGAAGGGAACCAGCAGTTAGCGTAATGGCTATGTCGCTGGACTCCCACGTAGTCGACCGCGGTTCGTGTCCCGGACCCGGTGACTTAAAACTCACGCCGGGCGCATGTGCGTGCGTGCCCAAGATCCCGAGAGGAGAATGGAGGAGAAGGGATTGTGGCGTGACCATCCCCCCTGGGGGGTGATTTCTCGCTTTCTGTCTCTATGTCTCTCTCTGTCTGGCGAGTGCACGTGCCCTACAGTGAAAATCTCTCTCAAAAAAAAAAAAGTACATGGGGAAAAAATAGATTGAACGCATGTATTTATTTTATTGCAAAAAAATTTTTGAAATCTGGACATAGTTACGCATTTTCCACGGACGTTTTGATGGCCCCCACATATGCTGGAGAACTGTGTGGTCCCGGCAAACCTTTTCACCTCTACCTTTTCAGACCTGTAGGTTCGGGCTCCACCATGCCCCTTTCCTTTCATTGATGGGCCTTGGCCAGTTCTGGTCATCCTTATTCTTCAGCTTCTCCTTTGCTCAGTGATTGTCAGCATCGAGTGCGGCTTCTTTGTAATAGCGTGGGAGCTTGGCATAATGCTTTCAGTATGCTTTGAAGACTTAACACTGTGTAACAATCCGACTCATATCCTGGTCTGACTTTCCATGACATGCCCTTACTCACATCCTCTGCACAGAAATAGCACATATAGTCCGAGCCCGTCGTTGGATCCTGCCGCTCTGACGGATGGCAACTGGTGAGGAAGGACCCGTGCAAACGCTGACCACGCTGTGTACGGTGGCCTGGGCACCTAGGCTTGGAGGCCGCACGGTGCTGGGGAACAGTTGGCATTAGAGTCACGCAGCTGATCTTCTCGACGTGTTAGCCCCATACGTAGCTGTCAAAGCCGCCTCAGCTCTCTGTCAGCCCCCCACTGCGTGAGGTCACAGCCTTCCTTCGGCAGGCCGGAAGCCAACACTGGAGGGTAGAGTAGTACAGACCATGAGCCCGTAACATGTTTAAAACGTCCCCCACTGGCTTGATTGGTGGGTTCTGGCCTCCTTGCAGGAGTTTTGCCTGTGACCAAGGAAGTGTGGCAGCCGATCTTTCTTTTCATTCTTCCCCGGACAGTTCATGGGTTAACCCCAGCAAGCTGAGGGGCTGGTCCTCACCAGGTAGCTCCCTCTTACACGTTGTTACAGAGTCTGCTGGAAGTGTGTGTTAACGGTATGATGACATCTCATGTCTACACTGTGCCGCCATGGAGGAGTTACGGTCTGGTTCACACCTGAACACGATCATGAGCAGACGGACGCTCAGCCTGGTCGAGGAAACCCCCATCACCATCACCCCTCTTGGACAGCAGAGTCTTGCAGCCATCGTGAGACTTTTCCCAGCTGCTGGCATGTGGATGGCCAAACTCAACACCTAGCGAGCGGACAGAGGAGACATTGTCAAGGTGCCGTGACAGGACAGGCTCAGAGGAGCGCCTGCTTCTGGCTGAAGCCATGTGAGAAGGTTGTGCAAACCTTAGGCCTCAGCTTGCTGGGGAAAAGACATGGCTACAGGAGAAAGAGTATGTGGGCGTCCTCCAGGAAGACCTACTGACTCCCCAACCCAGCTTGGCCCAGGCAGGCCCAGGGGAGCGGCTGGGCATTACCTCCTGTGCTGGAGGTGAGAGTCGGGGCGGCGACCCACTGGGAGCTGGCCGCACACCCTCACGGTAGCCCTCGAGCACTGTCCAGGGTCCAGGGCACCCAGGACTGGGGGCCGAGTGCCTAGGGAGGAGGCTTCCTCAGGAGGGGGTGTCTGAATGCCTTAGCGAGGGAAGCAAAAGGGACGACCTGGACTCTGATCTCGTGCCTCACCTCACCTATGGCTTCCTTCTTCCTTGCTCATTCTTCTCTCTCATTACCACAGAAGCCTGGTTCCTTTTTATTCTGTGCCGAGAAGAAGTATGATCCTGGCATTTTTACCCACTCGGTGACAAGAACCAACACCTGATGTTTCTCCCCAGCTGTTCCTATTTCATGGTGTTAGGTTTGAGGCAATACACTGCTGACCCACTCCTCCGTCAGAAGTGGCCTTTACTGGTCAGAATGTGTCACATCTGTGGAGTCTTCACAGGGACCCTAGAAGTCAGGACACTGTGCCCCTTGCTTTGCGTTGGCGCCCTCTGGGCTGCAGAGTAAAACAAGATGCATGTCGTCAGCATCTTGGGGAAGTGATGTCATTGACGGCGACCCACTGGGAGCTGGCCGCACACCCTCACGGTAGCCCTCGAGCACTGTCCAGGGTCCAGGGCACCCAGGACTGGGGGCCGAGTGCCTAGGGAGGAGGCTTCCTCAGGAGGGGGTGTCTGAATGCCTTAGCGAGGGAAGCAAAAGGGACGACCTGGACTCTGATCTCGTGCCTCACCTCACCTATGGCTTCCTTCTTCCTTGCTCATTCTTCTCTCTCATTACCACAGAAGCCTGGTTCCTTTTTATTCTGTGCCGAGAAGAAGTATGATCCTGGCATTTTTACCCACTCGGTGACAAGAACCAACACCTGATGTTTCTCCCCAGCTGTTCCTATTTCATGGTGTTAGGTTTGAGGCAATACACTGCTGACCCACTCCTCCGTCAGAAGTGGCCTTTACTGGTCAGAATGTGTCACATCTGTGGAGTCTTCACAGGGACCCTAGAAGTCAGGACACTGTGCCCCTTGCTTTGCGTTGGCGCCCTCTGGGCTGCAGAGTAAAACAAGATGCATGTCGTCAGCATCTTGGGGAAGTGATGTCATTGAACTCTCTTATTCAGGAGCGAAACCCACTAGGGTCATTGATTTGGGAGCAATTTTTAGTATACTCCTTATGGAAACTCATTACCCTTCAAATGTTCCTTAGTTTAATTATAGTTGGAAAATTTTTAGAAACAAAAGATGAAGCGTAGCCACTAAACCATCGCTTGTTTCGTTGGCATAAAGGATTGAATTCCCACCAGGCAAAGATAATGTTCTAGTGTATTTATAATCATAATTTTATTCTGATCAGGTAATAACTCCCTGAAGATCCTGCAAACTTCTCTTGGTTCTTTCCTGTATTTACTTGCCAGTGAAAGAAAGCTTGGTCCATAACATTTTCTGAATTCTTTTCTCGAGGTGAGGAGGTAAAATCTGAGTTGGTTCCTTCTTCCGAGCATCCTTCATCCCGATGACAGCGCTAAAGCTGCGAGGGGAAAGCGAGCACTTCACCCACACGCACGCCCTGCTTCCTTTCTCAGTCAGCCTTGTCCTTCTGGCTCCCGGACTGTTTGCTTCTAGAGTTCCGTTGATTCCACGCTGAACCCAAACACCATCTGGGGTTTATTTCTGGACATAGCACACACGCAGTTTGTTCCCAGCTACCAAGTACAAACCTCTGGGCTCTGGCTCCAATCATAACACGCCTGTCTGCTGAGGAGAACACTTCCAAAAATTACAATGCGCCAACCGGCGTACTTGCCCACCTGCTAAGCACAGTGGCACTTGGAAGGTACCATCTGAGCGGCCAGCTATCCATGTGGTTTCTTGAAAGTATAAGGTTTGTGTACCCTTCGGTCAACTTGACTTTGGTAACAAAAAAAGGGTACAGTTTTTCCCTTAAAAATTTTTTAACCTAGAAGGAAAAAATTCTTGATCTGAATTTTTCAACAGAACTGTATATTCTGCCAGGATCAGCTTCTTGTCAGTGACAATTTGAAGATGTCTTCCTGATGTGTAAGCTCTTGCCTCCCTTAATCCCAGCCTGTTCATTATAGGTCAATGAACTGAGATGGTAAAAACAAATGGGCAATAAACCATAATAGTACATGAAACAGGGAGGGTCTAACCACACTTCAATTAATATAGCAGACAACCGACACTTCAATATCATTGATTTGTGATTTAACATTTACATATCATTTAATAGCTTTTTGTTTTTTAATAGCTTTTAGTTTTTTAGTTTGTTTGGTTTTTTTTTAGATTTTTCCCATGGGGTGCGTGTGCTCTCTGGAGAGAGACAGACATAGAGAATGAAAGTGAGAAATCAACCCCCAGGGGGATGGCCATGCCACAGCCCATTCTCCTCCATTCTCTTCTCAGGATTTTGGGTATGCACACACATGCACTAGCATGAGTTTTCAGCTGCTGGGTCTGAGACTTGAACTGAGGTCAGTCATATGGGAGTCCAGCACCTTAGCCACCAAACCACCTGCTGGCCCCTTAAATAGTGTTTTAACTTGACATATATTGACTAACATTTTAACATAACATACATAATATTTGCATGTCTTTATTTTTTGACCACATAGTGTGTGTTCGAGACAGAGACAGAGAAAGAGAGTGGGGTAAAGCACGCCCATGGGGACATGGTCACGCTGCAATCCTTTTTCCTCCATTTCTCTATCCCATCCGCATGTTGGACCCACAGGCAAATGCCCAGTGCTTTCCGAGGTGCTGGGGCCAGGATTCAAATTATGCAGGCAGCCATTTGGGATCTGGCTTCCTTAACCACCAGGCCATGAAGTGGCCCCATGTAAATAGTCTTAAGATCTCCTAAGTTTGACAACTTCATGGAAAGTTCTCAAGAATTAAAAAGGCACCTGACTCCTCACAGGTAAGCCTGAACAGGCTGTTTCAAGGGTCTGCCAACATAGCTCAAGTGCCCAAACAACATGTCACAGAGGAATTGACAGCGCTGGGAAACGGGCCCAGGGCATGCAGGCTGTGACTAATAAGGGTGCAGAAAAAAACAGAAAAGGCGAAAACAGATCCCAATCAGGGAAGTACAAACGCATCTACTTGACAAGTTTTTTGAACTGTGAAGACAAAAGACCGGATTTCCAAGGCTGCCCAGGAAAGGAGAGAGAACATTTAGAGATGTCCAGATAAGAATGACTTCCCCTCCCAGGTCTTAGTAACTAGAAGGATTTGAGAAGAAAACACACATATATGTAAAAAGGAATGAGTCTTTCTTCCTTGAAGACCAAGAAGGAGCAAGAGGTAGCGGGGCTCAGCAGCAGCAAAGACCCCAGTGGGAAGTGCTGGGGGAGCTACAAGAGGCCAGCAGGTCCGGGTAGGGGAGCAGGCGTGGGAGGGGAGCCTGTCGTCAGTTAGACAGCATCGCCCAGGCGGTGAGAGCAAGCACTGGATTAAGTTTCTGAGAGGGGCCCGCTAGAGCCTGCCAAGTTCAGGGCTTACTTGAACTGTTTTATACTGTCAGTGGACCAGCCTGTGGCCTGGTAGTTAAAGCAGCTAGAACTCACATGGCTGACCATGCAGTTGGACTCCTGGACCCTGCAGCTTGAGAAACACACCAGGCACATATGCCCAAAATCCCCAAAGGAGGGAAAGATGAAACATAGTTCCCCAAGTGGGGGCTGCTTTTTCACTTTTCCTCCCTCTCTCTAATGAGTGTATATGCTCTCTGGAGAATTGTTCAATAAATAAGAATAGGAAATAACAGTTAAATAGAAGGAAAGATTGTGGAACAGCATGATATTCTTGACCTGTTCTGGTCACCATATAGTTATAAGTACAGCCCAGAACTGTCCCAACATTTTTTTTAAAAGATTATTTTATTTGGGACCAGCAGTTGGCATAATGATTACATCACTGGACTCCCATGCAGTTGACTACAGTTCGAGTCCCGGACCCGGTGGCTTAAACTCACGCTGGGTGCGTGCATGTGCGTGCCCACGATCCCAAGAGGAGAATGGAGGAGAAGCGATTACAGCGTGTCCATCCACCCTGGTGGGGGGGTGATTTCTTGCTTTCTGTCTCTCTCTTTCTGGAGAGCGCACACACCCTATAGCAAAAACCTCTTTTAAAAAAAGTTATTTTATTTAACTTTATTTATTTTAATTTGACCAGAGAGGAACAGAACGCGAAAGAGAGAGAAAGTGAGAAAGCAAGCCACCAGGTCCAGGACTCGAACCACGGTCAGCCACGTGGGAGTCCAGCACCCTTAACCACCACGCCACCTGCCGGCCCCAAGAACTGTCCCAACTTTTCAGCAGCACCACACACTGTGGCCCTCTCTGAGCTCACTGAATTCCTGGCCCTTGTGAGGAGTGCTGCTCCTATCCGCGCCTCCCTGCCCTGTGGTTGATGCAGGGTTTTTCAGATTTACAGAGGTCCTCTTAGCTTCTGTCCCTGTCCATGTGGCTCCTCCCAGCTTCAGGGCATTCCCGGGCTTCATCAGCAGCATGCCCTTGTTCCTTTACTTTTGAATCTGGAAGTGGAGTGGTGCAAAGCCTTGAGGCACACCAAGAGAGACCACCCTCCAGGTTGGCAGCAGTTCATTAATGAACAAATTCAGTCAAGGATACTGAGTGCCTGTATGCCAGGTACCAAGCCAGGAACTGAGTGAGTAAAGATGAACGAGGTCCCGTCCTGTCCTGCAATTGCTACAGCCTAGTGTGACCATCCAGCCAGTCACTGATGCACCAAAGTGTTCTAAAAGAAAGTTCTTACCGAAACAGAGAGGTATTTACTCAACAAATACTAAGCCAGCAAGTTGGGCATGGTCACTGCCCTTATGGAATATATATTCTAGTGAGGAGAGTCAGATGAAAGCAGGTAAAATAAAAAAGAATTAAGACAGAGAGACAGAAAGTGAGAAATCACCCCCTCGGGGGGATGGCCACGCTGCAACCCCTGCTCCTGCATTCTCCTCTTGGGATCTTGGGCACGCACACACACATGCCCAGCAGGAGTTTAAGCCACCAGGTCCGGTACTTGAATTCCATTCGACTACATGGGTGTCCGGCGATATAGCCATTACACCAACTGCTGGTCCCAATTGCTCCATTTTAAAATAACTTATATATGGTGTGAGGTAGGAATCTAATTTCATCCTTTCACATATGGAAACCCAGGTGTCCCAGCATCATTTGTTGAAATGATCATTCTTTCCCCATTAACTTGTCTTGGCAGCCTCATCTTGAAAATCAATTGGCAGACTGGCCTGTGGCATGGTGGTTGGGGTAACTGGATCCCACATAGCACTCAAGTACCAGACACAACAGCTTAGGTGCATGTGCATGCATGCCCAAAATTCTGAAAGGAGAATAAAGGAAAGGGAATTGCGGCATGGCCATCACCCCCCGGGGGGTGCTTTCTCTCTCTCTTTTTGGCAAGTGTACATACCCCATCCAAAAAAATAAAAAAAGAAGACAATCAGTTGACTATAAATGTGAGAGTTTATTTCTGAGCTCTCAATTCTATTCTATTGATCTGTTGGGTCATCGGGAAAGTCGTGGTGCATTTTTGCATAGAAAAAAAAAACAGAAAAATACATCATGATTTTCCTGACAATCTAATATATGTCAGTCCTTATAAGAGGCTTTTCTTTTTTTTCTTGGCAGGCGGCATGGTGGTTAAGGGTGCTAGACTTTCACATGACCAGACCTGGCAGCTTGCTTTCTCACTTCCTCCCTCTCTCTCTCTCTGTCCCTCTCTGGTCAAATTAAAATTAATTAATCAATTAATTAATTAAAATTCTTTAAAAATAAAGACAAGAAAGGGAGATAAAGCAAGAAACAGAGATTTTTAAGTATTTTTTATTTATTATCATTATTTTTCAATTGTTTTCTAAAATTAATTAATCTATTTCTTTTTATTATCATCATAATCTTCTTTATATTACATTGGATTACATATAACTTTACAGTGTATTACATTGCTGTTTCAAAAGGGAATGCCATGCATGTCAGTCAGTACAGAGACATTAATCTCCATGCTTCAACATTCAATATCTTTTCTGTTTTTCCCAAACATTATTATTATTATTATTCTAATTATTTTTTAAACAGTCAATCACTATTTCTCATTTTGCTTTTAAAAAGACTTTACCCATCATGAAATACTTCTCAGACCAACCCAGTTGAGAATATTATACACGTCATCATCAACAGGTAATAAGCCATATCTGTTTCCCACTAACGTCCTGCCTCTCTATTGTTCTCTTCCTATCTTCCTCTATCCTCTTCTTT
>NW_006160123.1:1528317-1539576 GCF_000334495.1 Tupaia belangeri chinensis
TTTCATGGTTGTTTTCTCAATCTTCTTGATACTTTTTTCTAGGTCAGATGTTTTGTCTTCTATGTTAGAGATTCGATCTTCTGCCTGGTCTAACCTACTTTTAATACTTTCAAGGGAGGTTTTGATTTCCTATATCACATTTTTCAACCCTAGAAGTTCCATCTGGTTCTTGTTTAAGGTATCCATTTCTTCTTTCAAATCATTAAAGGACTTCCTCATCTCCTGGAGTTCCTTGTCTCTTTTCTCTTCCATCTCAGTTAGTTTGGTCACTACAAATAATCTGAATTCCTTATCAGACATGTCCACAATGTCCATTGTATTGACTGTGGGTGATGTAGGCTTGATCATTTCCCTTGAGGGAGAGGCCTTTTGTTGGTTGCTCATATTTCTTGAGCCTCTGCGATTGTTCCTAATCATCAGGTAATCTATATGTTGCTTCTTAACTTATTTAAGGTCATTCTGAGTGTTAAAAGTTGTACAGGATTAGAAAGTTGATGATTTCTCTTATGGTTGGCCTACCTGTTGCTCACAATTACCATTAACAGTTGCCACTAGTCCTGGATGGGCCAAAGTCCTCCCTGTTTCTAAGGAGTGGTGAGCTTCCAACTGACCTAATAAGCAACACCTCAAGAGCAAAGAAAAACAAAGCAAAAAAGGAAATCGCATGCTATTCAAATGACCAAAATTCAAAGAGTCCAAAGGCTAGAGGGGAAGGACCAGAGGATGAGTGACAGGACTGGGTTGGTTGGGCCTGCAGCCTCGGCCCGCCTGGTGTCTGGAACTACAGGCCAGCTGGATCCGGTTTTCAGGTGGGTTGGGGTGCAAGTTCGTCTTAAAGTCCCATACAACCAACCTGGGGTCCAAGGAGGAGAAAGGGTGAGGAGGGCGCGTGAAGGTCCAGAGGGGTCGGGCCTGCAGCCTCAGGCTGCCTGGTGTCCAGAACTACTCTTATTTTTCAATTCTGACCAGAGAGAGATAGCAAGCCACTAGGTCTGGAACGCAAACCACGTCTGGCCATGTGGGAGTCCAACACCTTTAACCACAATGCCAACTCCTGGTCCCAAGGTAAATAGTTTTGACAGGATCTTGCCATGTCAGACTCTTCCTACCCCAGCCTCCCATGTGGCCCTGGCCTCACACGGCAGTGCCCTGTCACTTGTGAGATAAATGGCTAGTGAGCCAGTGAAGTCAGGGTGAGGATTAAGTGAGACGATGATATGAAAGTCTTATCATAGTGTCTGCCTGGCACATAGTCAAGGAAGAGATAGCCATGGCTGCCCTTCCTATAAGCTGAAAGATAATATTATCGGTTCCTGCAAAAACCAAAAATGTGTGAAGTCAGGGCCCTCTGAAAGAGTGGATACTGCCCTGTGTGGCTGGAATATGGGTATGTGGCAGGTTGGTGCACATGGCAGGAATGTAGGTTTTGTCCTGAGGGCTGCATGTAGGACTGAGTGGCAGGAGGTACAGGATGACATGGGAGAACAGAGCACCGTTCATGAAGCCCTTTTTATATTTGGTTTGACAGTTCAATGACCTGTCTCTGAGCTTTGTCTGGATTTGACAGCAACAGAAAAGTGTCCATCCCGTGGGACTGAGCTGATCCTTGAGGATTTGTTAGCAGACCTTGTTTTCTGGTCAGTGCTGAGGGAAGTTTGAGGTTGGGTGTGAGGTGCTGGGCTTCACTCACTACTCGAGCCTCTGGCAGGAAATCCTGGTTTCTCTTTGTTTCGGGGAAGTTCACTGACAAGCACATTCATAGCTCCTTTGCTGCCGGTGCCACGGGAAATTCCACACCACAAGTGCTGCTGCTTCTGGCCCTAATGTGAGCATTATAATGCTGTGACTCAGAATGGCCTCTTCCAGGCCCTGGCAGCTGCTTTTAGTTTTCGTTAATAATATAACTGCATAATTGATCACAAGAAACAATTGCTTTTACCCTAGCTTAAAACCTAGACTTTTAAAAAAAGAATTATTTGTTTTCATTTTATTTGTTATTATTAATATTATTATATTTAATTTGCTATAGGGCATGTGCATTTACCAGAGGGAGAGAGAGAGTGAGAAAGCAAGCTGCCAGGTCTGGGACTCAAACTGTAGTCAGCCATGTGGGAATCCAGCACCTTAAGCACTACACCATCTGCTAGCCCCCCAAACCTAGACTTTTAAATGAAAAAAAAAAAAATTCAGATAGGGAGACAGGCACTTCTTTTACTAGCATATAGAACAGCTATGATCATAAAACATTTCAAAGAACATTTCATACGCTTTAGGATACAGAGGTTAATCAGGGGAAAAAAAAGCCTGCTCTTTACTCTTTTGAGTAATAATACTAGGATAATATTAACATTGTACGTTAAGCACTTTCCATAATTTACTGTTCTAGACCATTCCATTGCTAATAACGGGAAATACTTAAGTCTGTGTAATTTAAGAGAATGGAGCTTTATTCAGCTCATGGTTTAGAGGCCCAAGGGCCAGAGGCCACATCTGGTGGAGGTCTTGCAGAGTCCCAAGGCATCCCAACATGAAGAAAATGGCCAGAAGGAGGTGTTCTGGGACCGAGAGGGCTGGCTCTGGTCACTTTCCCAGTTCTTTTTTTTTTTTTTAATTTTATTATCATCATAATCTTCTTTATATTACATTGGATTACATATAACTTTACATTGACTTCCATTGCTTTTTCAAAAGGGAATGCCATGCATGTCAGTCAATACAGAGACACTTTTCCAGTTCTTTTTGCCATAATCTTCCTTCTTGTTTCTGGCAATATTTCTTACATGTGCCATGATGAAGTTTCTTCAAGAAATCTCCCTTTATCTGCATTCTTCTAGTCCCTCTCAAAATTACCTCCTGTTTTTCTTTCCTTCTTTTTATTTTTTATTTATTTATTTTTCGAGAGAGAGATTTTTGCTTTAGGCCATGTGCACTTGCTGGAGAGACAAAGACAGACTCTAGCAAGAAATCATCCTCCAGGGGAGAATGGCCATGTCACAATCCCATCTTCTCCATCCTCCTCTTGGGACTTGGGGGCATGGTCTCACAACACTTGGTTTGAGTTTCAAGCTGCCAGGTTCACAGTCAACCATGTGGGAGTCCAGTGCCGTAACCCCTGCGCCCCCTACTGACCCCTTTTTTCTCTTTCTTTCTTTTTTCCCCCCCAATTGTTGGTCAAATGGTGCATGCTCTCACCAGAAAAAGACAGAGAGACTGAGAGGGAGAGGGAGAAGACACTCCCCAATGGGACACGGTCATGCTACAACCCTTCTCTTCCATCTCTCCGTCCTATCAGGATTTGGGGCACACATGTACACATGCCCAGAGTGTTTTTCCAGCCATCCGTGTAAGGATTCTAACTGCACAGTTACCTGTGTGGGATCTGACACCTTTAACCACTAGGACATAGAACTGATCCCAATATTTTTTAGAAATCTTCATCCATGCTATAGGTGAATGAAATATCATTCTAATTTTAATTTTTATGTCTCATTGCTGTGTGGTTAAGCATCTTCTCGTATTTGTGAATCTTAATTGTATTTCCTTTTCCAGAGGTATTTGACTATGTTGAAATTACATGGACTTTTGTTAAGTAACGCAGTGAGTCATTTTCTTCATAAGGAGCCCAGCATGGGCTCTCACGGTCCACATTGACTTAATCTGTCTTCTGTCCGCAACACAAGCCCAGAAATAACTATCTCTGATTAATAGTTTGGCTGTAGGAGCAGGTTAACTGATAGCTTATTTGTCAGGGCTGGTCGTCATGATTGGCTGTTGTCCCAGTGCTCACAGAACACTCACTCTTCCAACGCCAGGATGTTTAAAAGGAGGAACCGGGCAGGGCAGGCTATGCAGGGTCAGGGGCTGCTTTCAAAGTCTTTGTTGATTCCAAAGTGTCAACGTCTTGATTTAACATTTGTCTTTAGAAACTTGTGGCTTGAAAACACTGTCTTTTTGCCCTTGTGAACCACAGAAGGATGAGATGCATTGTCAGAGTGAAGTCTTGTTTGTAAGTGTTTGGCCTCAGCACGCTTGGGTGGAGTCTGTATTGTTGGCATTTTGCCTCAAGAAAATTCCGTGCAAGGAATGTTTACCAAGCTGACTCTGCCTGATTTATAGAAGTATTGTATGAGACCTTCTTGTCTGACGTCCACAAAACCCACTTGAAAACTGAGGGATGGGCAGTTTCCATCGCTTGACACTTGATGGCTGGATTCCATTAATTCTCACATAATATTAGAAGGTTGAGCGACCAGCAGTTAGCGTAATGGCTATGTCACTGGACTCCCATGTAGTCAACCACGGTTCAAGTCCCAGACCAGGTGGCTTGAACTCACGCTGGGCACATGTGCGTGCGTGCCCAAGATCCCAAGAGGAGAATGGAGGAGAAGGGATTGTGGCATGGCCATCCTCCCTGCGGGGTGATTTCTGGCTTTCTGTCTCTCTGTCTCTCTCGGTCTTTCAGGCAAGCGCACGCGCCCTATAGCAAAAACCTCTCAAAAAAAAAAAACGTAAAAGAAAGGGGAATTTGATGACTGTTAGCATCCTTGAAAATCTTAAATACTGTGAACTTGCCTCTGGTCATTTCTTTCAGTGTAGCGTTGTTTGAAATTGGATAAGTATATTAAACTTTCAGAGCAACTAACTACCCCTTGGAAACAAATTCAAGGACCTTCAGAGTTGGTCCAAAGGCTGAAGAGCATGAGTCAAGTGGAAAGAATATAATGAAGTGAACCTCTTTACTTGATCATTGTATCATTTAGAATTAGAATTTCTGTAGCCATCAGGACATTTTACATCATTTTTTAATCCCCTATTTATTTACTTATTTCTTGCTTCCATGAGCAACAGCGATAGAGACAGAGAACACTCAAATAGAGTCTTTTTTTTTTTTTTTTTTTGCTATAGGGCATGTGTGCTTGCTGGAGAGACAAAGAGACAGAAAGCAAGAAATCACCTCCCAGGGGATAGCCATGCTGCAGTTCCTTCCCTGTTCTCCTCTCAGGATTTTGGGCACAGACACACACACATACACCCAGCGTGAGTTTTAAGCCACCAGGTTCAGGACTTGAACTGAGATTGTTGGAAGTCCAGTGACGTAACCATTAGGCCATCTGCTGGTCCCCCCAATAGGATTTTTTTTTTTTTCGCTATAGGGCGCGTGCACTCGCCAGACAGACAGAGAGAGACATAGAGACAGAAAGCGAGAAATCACCCCCCAGGGGGGATGGTCATGTCGCAATCCCTTCTCCTCCATTCTCCTCTCAGGATCTTGGGCACTCACGCACACGTGCCCGGCGTGAGATTTAAGCCACCGGGTCCGGGACACGAACCACGGTCGACTACGTGGGAATCCAGCGACATAGCCATTACGCTAACTGCTGGTTCCCCTCCCCCCCCAATAGGATCTTGATGCCAAAGCTCACTTCCAGCTTCTGCCAGCCCCCAGTCATGGGCACGTGCATGCCTGGTGTACTCAGGAAGGTCTCTGGGTATGAACCCAGCACCTTGCCTGTGGGTCTACCTCACGGAGTGTCATTTCACTACTTCACCACCCCGCCATCCCTGTGGAAGTTTCCCATCCTTATGTTGGCTCTGTAAGTTGTTGACATCTATACTATATAGACATGGAGCTAATTTGACTTTCTTCAGAATCTGATGTTTTGTTTCAGAGATGCTGACTCTTCAAAGCCACCATATGTAGCTATAATTTAAGATCTAGAAAGAATCCTTCTTGTTCTTCCGACTCCTATTATAGATGTGGAAATTGAGGCCCAGCAATGTGACATGTTAAGCCAGGCTCCAGAGGTTTTTCTTGGTAGATATTTACCAACTTCCCTCTCCAGCAAAGAGCCTCAGATGTCACATTCATGGCTGTCTTTTTCCAACGCCCTGTCCTCTTTAAGGGAGACTGCTCGTAACCTAATTTGCAATGTGGCCCACCCATCTGCCCTGTCCTGATGGTTGCAACATCCCCCAGAGGAAGGAGGAACAGGCTAGGACGTTAGCTTGTTTATTTTATGAGGAAACAGGCTCAGAAAAGTTAACGTACAGGGTCTTGGACTAACTCCCGGGGGAGAAGAAGGGGAAAGAAGACGGGGTAAATGGTACAGAGCTGTTCCCTGGACTCATCTGGTCCTTGTTTTTATGTAAACCGTGGTGTATTCAGTGGCTAAACTCCTTCAAGCAAGGTGTAGTGAAGCAGGGGGCACTAGTATCCGGGGTTTTATTGTAACAAAGTGCCCTCTCCAAGAGGTGGGCGGGACCAGCAGACAACCTGGAGGTGCCCTACATTGAACCTCTGCAGAAGATGGGCCCAGGGACTTCCTGTGCAGATGCGGAGACACATCTGTTCTCTGGGCAGTCTTGCTGCATCTCCAGACAGGGTTGGGTATCAGCCTCTCCCACACCCAGGGGAGCCTGGGCTTCCCCTCACTCCCACAGCCATGGGCCTGGTCAGAGGAGAGGAAGAAGTGGGCTGGAGAGGGAGGCAGAGCGGCAGGAGCGCAGCAGTTCACGTTGATTCCTATTCTCGCCAGCCGTTCCCCTTGCCCTGGGGAGTACAGCTGCCTGGGGACTGCCTCGTGGTGGTGGGAGGAGGTTTCGTAGTCCAGAGCGGCGATAGCACACCCTGCGCAGCCTCTGTCTGGAAAGTGCTGGAGATCCAGACTCGCTGAAAACACCATTACAGACCAAACAGTCTCCTCACTGTTAGCTCAGTAGCATATGCCAATCATTTTGACAATATTTTTATTGCAAAAATAATACATATTCATTGTAGAACACTTAGAAAATGATAAATCAAAAAGGAAACTATAGGGACCAGGTGGTGGCATAGCTGAACCCATGTGAGAAAGATCCTGGGTTCAAGTCCCAGGATTTCCCCCAGCACACCCGTCACACACACATTTGTGATCTGGGCCAGCTGAGACTGGGGGTGTTTCGCAGTGTGTAGATCCTGTTGGGGTGCTTGTCTCTCTCTCTCTCATGGAAGAAATAATTTTTTTTTCATTTTAAGCAAGAAGTTTATTTAAACAACAAGATACTTGGCTTGAAGGGAAAACTATGTAGGATTCCTTTTTTTTTCCCCCATTAAGAGTAATTTACCCCTACTGAACGATAGATTTCAAAAAAACTACATGTAACAGCTGCATACAAAACAGTTATAAAATTGTCCTTGATTCTCTGATCAAACAAGAGGTATGCAAGCATTTTTATGTTGTTGGGGTTTTTTTTGTTGTTAAAATGGGGAGAGCGAAGTAACTGATTAGAATATAAAGATAAGAGCTGAGCTAGCTGCCACTAGTGGAGAAAGGGGGTATTTTCACAGAACCAGTGTTTTTCCCCATTCTGTCTCCATTTAATGTCAATCAAAACATACCACTGGCCATTTAGTTAAAAAGAAGATGCAATATGCTTGTGCGCCTACACCAGTTACGTTACGTACATGAAGGAAGGGGGAAGGGAAAATGAAAGAAGAGGGAGAACTATACTGTAGTCGTCAGGATGTGCTGAAACCAGATTGTGGTTTTCTAATCGAGAATGTGTTCTTGGTCTGTAAGAAGAGCGTTCTGGAGCAAAGCAGCAGGTTCCCTTTTCAGTAGACACCTCCCATCTGCTGTGGGAACACATCCATGTGTCCTCATCCTCCATTCCCAACTGTGTCTGTTTCACTGATCGGCTGCCCGTCAAATCGGAATCTGATCTGCCTCCTCGACAAACCCTGTCGTTCACAATAGGCTTCCATTAGTTTGCTAAGGGTGTGTGCCCCTTCATCTTAAACTGCACCAAGAACCATCCTGCCCCGCCACCTTCAAATTAAGGTGATCGTTGTGTCTCAGTCTTGACTCCTTCCTTAGGGCTTTTCATCGGCCATGGTGAGTGGCGGGGTCTCCACAGATGCCACTTCACCAAAGAGGTACCAGGTCCGTCCTCACTGAACGGGCACACAGGCAGCACCAGGAGTGGCAGAAATAATTCGTTTTTTAAAAAGGAAAGAAAGAATCACCTCTAATTCCACCATCCCGGTACATGCACGGTGCAGTGCAGTGGATAAAACTGCAGGCTCTGGGATCATCGTCCCTAGGTTTGAATCCTGGCTCCCCTGAGAAATGGCAGCGTACCTTGGGTGCATTATTTAACCCCTCTGAGGCTCCGTTTCCACCCCTGTAACCTGAGTGTAGTTACAGGAACTGCTTGGTGAGGTTGTCACAAGGATTACATGAGATGATAGTGCTATAAAGCACTCGGGGCAGTGCAGGAATGTAGAAGGAGCTCAGTAAATATTTGCTGCAGGACTTTATTTTTAGCTATCATTTTCCTCTCCACCACAGTGAAATGTTCAGAAACAGCCTTTTCCAGTTGCAAAGTAAACTCAGCCTGGAAACAATGCAAAGGCTCCTGCCCATATTTAACTGAAGTGGCTGTTATTATTAGCTGAAGTGATTCTTGTTGAAAATATACTTCTAATACCTGAGTGGTCCCAGATGTTCGGTGTTTATTTTGAAATGATTCATACTTCCTAGTTAGTAACAACCGTTTTTGTTTTTTTTTTTTTTTTAAAAAAAAAAACTTGTACCAAGGCCAGTGAGTAGCATGGTGGTTATGGTGCTGGACTCCCATATGGCCAGCCATGGTTTGAGTCCCAGACCCAATGGCTTGAAACTCATGCCAGGTGCATGTGCATGCCCCAAATGCTCAAATCTCGAGAGGAGACAGGATTGTGGCATGGCCATCTCACTGGGCGATGATCTCTCTCTCCCTCTCTCTCTCTCATCTCTGGAGAGTGCACGTGCCCTACAGCAAAAATCTCTCTTAAAAAAAAAAAAGAAACTCATACCACTGTCTAAGCCAATTCTTGTTCAAGCCAGTTCTCTTGATTAAGAAAACTTACTCTATCTTATTTTTATTTGATGATGGTAAGAACACTTAGTATGCAATCTGCCCTCTTACCGAAGTCTTAAGCGTCCACAGGTCTCTGGGATGTCCTTCTCACACGCTGTAACCGAGACTCTGCGGGCTGATTCGCAGCCCCCCATTTCTGCCTTCCCACCCGGCAACCACCATTCCACTCTGGTTCTATGGGCTTGCCTGTTCTATTGAGTCGTTGGAAAAGTCATGACATATTTTCCTTTGCAAAAATATATCGTGGCTTTCCCGACCACCCAAGAGATAGCTCGCATAAGTGGCACTTGTCCTGTGGCTGGCTCGTTTCCCTTAGTGTCCTCAGAGGCCAGCTATGTAGCCACTCGTGCAGAGTCTCCTTCTTTCCCATCGCGTGCGCAGGCCATATTTTCTGCATCCCTCCATCCACTGGAGGACGTTGGTGTCGTCTGCACATCCCGCCTGTGGTAAGTAACGCCGAGTGGACCCAGTAGTTCAGATATCTCTCTGAGCTACACATTTCCAGCAAATACCCAGAAGTGGGACTCTAGGTCATACAGTAGTTTCATTATTAATTTTTGGAAGCATAAGCAACATTTATGAAGTACCTACTATGTTCAGTAGTACCTGGGTAGGCAGAATAAGGGGCAGAGGCTCTGCCCTCAAAGAAGTCCTGTCTTACCATCACCCAGTTAGGACACTCTGCGTTTTTTCCTATGCATGCATACCTGTGACAAAATTTAAATTATAGCTTAGGCACAGTGAGAGGTTAACAACTGCAACTAATAACGAAATGGGTAATTACAGCAATATACTGTAATCTGAGTTATATGAACATGGTCTTTTTACCTTCCTGCCTCCCTTCCATGATCAAGAAAAAGAGAGGGAGCCAGAGAAACAGAGAGACAGCACCCCAGTAGGGTCCTGACACTGCAGTCCCCCCATAGCCCCAGATCACGGGCACACGTGTGCCAGTAGACTCGGGGAGATCTCCAGATGCAAACTGGAACCCGCCACCATGTGGGTCAGCCTTGCAGAACATCATGTTTTACTGCCGTACCACCATCTGGCCTGCCTCTCCCTCTCCCTCTCCCCTTATCTCCCCCGCCCTCTCTCTCTTCCTCAAAATATCTTATTCTATTGTGCTCACCGATCATGGGCAGTGGTTGACCACAGTAACTGAAGCTGCAGAAGGCGAAACCGTGGAGAAGGGAGAGTCTGCATACAAAGTGCAAGCGCCATGAAGAAGAGCCATGGGTGCTCTGAGAGTATGTCACGGGGGCCTGATCTAGACGGTGTGGAGCTTCTGCAGTGGACTTCAGGTTACAGACACGATCACGACTTGGCCCTGCTCCCGGGCTGCTGCTGGTCTAGTTAGCAGGTGGGCCATCCAGGCAGGAGCACCTTGTCCGTGTGGAGAACAGACCTGGTCGGGAGGAAGCAGGATGGGGTTCCAGCCCACTGGGAAGGGAAGGGCAGGCCTCCTGGAGGGAAGTGCCCAGGGGGATTGGGTAGGAGGGAAGGACATTCCAGGCCAAAGGACAAGTCTGGGTGAGGTAGAGACAGGAAGGTGCTGATGTTTTTGGGGAACAGCGAAGAGGCCAGTTTGGGGGCAGACTGAGTAACAGATTCTGAGGAAAGGTTGGCGAGGTGAGGTGGAGGTGAGTCATGGAAATTTTGTTCTGTAAACATTTATTCTAGAAGTAATCGGGGCACTCGAAGATTTGGGGAATTGTTTCCGGGTTCTAAAAAGGGATGGGGTCATTTGAGGACTGGGCAGTCAGGAGTCCTGGGGACAGAAAGGGCAGCTGGGGACCTGCCAGCACTCTGTCGGTGCCTGCCCAGTGCTGGGTACTCCCTGGCCTCGGTGCTGGAGGGACACAAAGGTGAACCAAGCCTAGGGGACCTCGGGGTTACACAAACAGACCAACACAGGAAGTGCCCAGCAGGGAACAGGAGCGGCCACCAGCAGGAGAGGCAGGGCGGGGTCTGCACAGGGGTAACTGGCATGTGGCCCTGCCCACCCCAGGAGAGCCGCGAGGGCCAAGCAGAGAGGGCCTGGCCTTGATTGTCTTGCAGCCTTTTATGGACACACATTTGGTTGAAAACTCATATAAGGAGAAACTTGATTCCAGGAAGAAGTGCAGGCATTTTCCCCGTCGTTCTATTAAAAACAGACTGCCAAACTGGCTTCCTTGGGGCCCCCCCGCCCTGTATTTACCTGAGCTGGGGAGCAGCCAGAGCCGTTTCCTGGTAGGTCTCTCTTCCGCCTAGATGGCTGGCCTGCCGTGGGCTGTGACCGGAAGCTCCTGATGAGAGGAATGGCCGCTTCCTTCCTGTCCCCCCACCCCTTTGTTCCCAGAACACAGAGCCAGGAAT
>NW_006160123.1:1539607-1548401 GCF_000334495.1 Tupaia belangeri chinensis
ATTCCAAGCTGGGATCTTCCACAGGACAAATTCACTTTCCAGGCTCCCAAAGCTATATAGCCTTTGGGCCTTTCTGCAAAGATAGAAACTATATTTTTAAACAATTGTAAACAAATGATTACATCTCTTTTTTTTTTTTTTGCCCCCCAGACTACTGAAAGATCCACTGGAAGTTCTTAAAGAATTGAAATTTCTATAATTAAATGAAAACATGTTTACAATATACTGAGCACCATGGGGTTGCTTTTCTAATTATGCTGACTCTTATGTCCTTCTCACACACTCACATACGTACACTGCCTGTAGGCATACGTGTGCATGAGTGTGCACGCTCACACGTCTGTCCATACGTGCCTCAGCCATGTTGCATTCTGCCTTGCTGGAACCAATTCTCATAAACTCAAGAGCATTTATCTGTCACCATGAGAGGCTTTCTTAGGCAGGGACTTCAAAAAGTTCATGGAAAATGGAAATAAAACATAAGTTTATTTTGGTGCAAAAATTTTTGAAATCCACGCAGTTTTTTTCAATATGCATTTTCCATGAACTTTTTGGTTGTGACGTAGGGCACATGCACTTGCCGGAGAGAAACAGAACGCTATGTTCTCCTCCGTTCTCCTCTTTGGATTTTGGGCACACACATCTGGCATGATTTTCAAGCTGCCAGGTGTGGGACTCAAACCATGGTTCGCTGTGTGGGAGTCCAGTGTCGTAACTATCACACCACCTGCTGACCCTTCTGTGAACTTTTTGAAAACGCCATGTTTCACCTTGGGCAAAAGACAGGGCGCTAGAGAAATCACACGGGCCTCAGAGTTCCAGGGGGCAATTCCAGTTTCATTGTACATCAGCCTCTTGGAGTGGTTCTTAAAACCGGTTTCAGCTACAGGGTAGGCGCGACTCCTGTTTCAGTTACATTCAGCTCTACTACGCATAGGCTGGTCCTTTGTCTCCTAGACAAACACATTTCAACTTCTGGGTCTGTTCAACACTTTGTGGAGATGTGTATCTTTAAACAAGGTTAGCAAACTTGGTTTTTTGTTTTGTTCACTGTTTCCTTTTTTGTTTGTTTGTTTCCTAACTTAGTTATCTCTACTTCTTAAGCCACCTTTATTGAAATATATAATAAAATATTTGAATTGTTCAATTTAGTGAGTTTTGACAAATTTGTATCAAGTAGCCACCACCATCACTAAGATATAGAAACTTTCTGGGGCCGGGAAATGGCATGGTGGTTAAGGGTGCTGGACTCTCACATGATCAACCATGGTTCAAGTCCCAGACCTGGAGGCTTGCTTTCTCTCTCTCTCTCTCCCTCCTCCCACCCCATGTCTCTCTCTAAAAATACTAAAATAATAAATAAAGTTAAATAAAATAATTCTTTAAAGAAAAAAATATGTAAAAACTTTCTGTCACCCACAGGTCTCTTTCAGTCATGCCACATCACAGTTAGTCCCAGCCCTGGGCAAGCACTGGTCTGCTTTCTGTAGCTTAGCTTTGCCTTTCTAGAATTTAGTATAAATTTCAGTGTGGCCTCCTTGGTGTCTGACTTCTTCACTCAGGGTAATGTTTCCAAGATGTATCCATATTACTGCACAGGTCAGGAGCTCGGCCTTGTTTATGGCTGAGTAGTATTCCGCTGTGTAGATATACCACAGTGTACCCCTTCCCTGCTTAAGGGGCAGTGAGTTGTTTCCAGTTTAGGCCTGTTATGGATAAAGCCAGCAGTCTTTATGGGCTAGAAGTATGGCCCCCAGTGACAGTTCCAAGCACATCCCAGGTATTTAATAATTATCAATTAATCACATATTAAGTTTTATATTTGAAGTGTCTTATTAAAGTCCAAGATAGTAATTGAACTTCCAAATTTCCAGAAAGACATGTTCCAAAAGATTGTTGAAAACCCGTTCTAGGAATTTGGAGCACATTTTCCCACAGCAAACGTTCGGTCCTTCAGGAAACATTTATTGGGACCTGCTCTTGGTCAGCACTTTCCTGGTGCTGTGGAGAGCAGGCAGGAAGGCCCCCCATTCTCACAGCAAGTGTGGCTTGCAGGGGAGACACGGGCGGTAACAGCTGCAGGTCTCCCGGAGCTGGCCTGGGATCTTTGTCCGGCCTCTGCTCTGTTTATAAAATAGGAGTCGATTGTTCAGTCTTTGGTGTCCGCTATTCCCCGTTTTCTGAGCACTGGTTCTCGCTTGGCTCGAGCACCATGGCATCGCTGCCTTTATCCTCATTCATTTTGTTTCTGTCCGTGGCCGCAGACTGACCTTCTCCCCAGTCATGGGGCCTGCAGCAAATATTTATTACGCCTACACTGTACCCCAGGCACTGGATTCAAAGTAGGTTTTTTGTGGTTTCTTACTTTTATTGTACATCTTTGTGGCATATGATACAGTTTTTCAAAGCTTGCATGCAGTAAGTGACAAATCAAAGCTCTTACCGTGTATGTGCCATTTTAACATTCTGTGTCTCTGTTAAATATTTTTCCAATCCCTCCGTCCCCTCCCCTACTACCTACCCTACTTCTTTGCAGTTTCTGGGGCCACGGGGGTTTTAGAAGGAGCCAGTAGATAGCATTTTGGACAGCCTTCTGGGTGCCACGATGATTCTAACGTTCATGTATGTGAACTATAACCCATGAGGTGTGTGAGTAGTTATTAATACCATTCTACAGATGAGGAAGTGAGCACAAAGAGGTTCAGTAACTCTCCCAAGATTCCAGAACTAGCACGTGATAAAGCCAGCTTAGACCCCAGGCAGTCTGGGTCCAATACCCACACTGTCACCACTGTCTGCTTGACCCTACGGAAGACCTGGCCCCTGTGGTTAAAGAACCCGTGGGCAGGGCTAGCATAGTGGTTGAGGTGCCAGACTCCCATGTAGCCCCACGTCATTGGAGCACACTGTAGGAGGTGGTGGGGCGGAAACACAAGCTAAGGGCCCTGGGAGCCCAGAGCAGGGGTGCAGTTGAGTGCACCTGCAGTGAGCAAGGAAAGGAGAAAAGAAATAATACTAATAGCTTATGTTGGGGGGACTTCGAAAAGTTCATGGAAGGGCCAGACTTGTAGCACAGCAATTAAGTGCTGTACATGAGGAGCCAGATGCCACATGGTCAGCCATGGTTCAAATCCTGGACCCGGTAGCTTGAAAAAAATGCCAGGTGCACATGCACATGTGTACGTACATGCATGCACACCCCAAATTCCAACAGGATGACAAAATGAAGAAGGGATTGTGGTGTGGCCACACCCTATTGAGGGGTTACTTTCTCCTTCTCCCTGTCTCTCTCTGTCACTGTTTCTCTCTGGTGAACACATGTACCCTCTGACAATAAAAGGGGGGGGCTAACAGGTGGCATAGTGGTTAAGGCATCAGACTCCCACATGGTAGATTACAGTTCAAATCCTGGACCTGGCAGCTTGAAACTCAGGCCAAGCACATGTGCACACGTGCCCAAAATACTGAGAAGAGAATGGAGGAGAAGGGATTGTGGCATGGCCATTCCCGTTGGGGGGTGAGTTCTCATTTTCTGGCTCTCTCTCTCTGGTAAGCACATGGGCCCTAGAGCAAAATTCTCTCCAAAAAAATAAGTAAATAAAAGTTAAAGACAAGAAAATATGGATATGTGGCCTTTCCTCCAGAGATGAGTGTTGGCCTCACTTGTAGTACACTTACATCCGGCAGTTCTGTGCCCAGTAGCTCCATCTCACTATAGCACTAGCATGGAATCTTTATCAAGACGTGTAAGTTAACCATTAGACACCAGATGGTAGATGTCTGTGCCGCTAAGGCCGACCATTCCAAGTGAGACAGCCTGGGGCAGACACCGTGTCTGCATGGCTGACGGGCGGCAGCACAGGTGACAGCTGGGTCTTGCCTTCTCTGTGGGGATAGCAGGCCTCATTTGGTACCCAAAGAAATAGGCGTTCAGAAATATTAAAATGTGGGGGAAACGTGTTTTACCAGTCTCAGTTCTTAGCAAACCAAAGAAGCTGATTCTAGCAAATTTAAGCAGAAGGGGAATTTTTTTTGGAGGAGCACGTGATTCACAGAATTAATGGGAAAGGTAGAGGCAGGCTCAGGAGCAGGTTAGAAAGGCACCGCCATTATGAATAAGTTATTTTCCCTGTGTTTGTGCGTCATTCCTTCAAGGTTCGACACTCCATTTTGGTGAAGGGAGCTGAATATCTAATTCTAGGTCACCTGCCTCTACCCCGACCTGCTAAGGTAGGGGTAAGGGATTGTCCACCACACCTTCAGCTTCTACAGCCCACAAAGGACGCACCCCTGGCCTGAGACAGGAAGTGCATTCAGCAAAAAGCAACTTATGTCCACTCCAGTGTGCATACCTGACACTGCATTTTATTTATTTGTTTGCTTGTTTGTTTTTAAATTTTGCTATCTAAAAGGCACACATGCTTGTCAGAGAGAGACAAGAGAGAAAGTGAAAAAGCACCGCCCCCAGAGGGGGATGGCCATGCTATAATCCCTTCTACTCCATTCTCCTCTCGGGATTTTGGGCAGACATGCATGTGCACATGTACACATGCCTGGCATGTTTTTCAAGCCACTGGGTTTGGGACTCAGATTGTGTGGTGGGCCATGTGGGATCCAGCCACTTTAACCTCCATGCCACCTAGCTGGCCCGTGTGGCATCCAGCCACTTTAACCTCCATGCCACCTAGCTGGCCCCGTATGTATTTTTTTTTTTAATTTTTATAGCCCACATGGGCTTCCCAAACAAAGAGGGAAAGTGAGAAATCCACACACACACCCATGAGGGGGATGAGCACACCTCAGTCCTCTCTCTTCTCCTGTTGGGGATTTGGGCATGCACACACACACACACATGCCCAGTGTGTTTTTCAAGCATCCAGGTCCAGGGCTTGAACCCCACAGTTAGCCATGTGAGATCCAGTGCCTTAATGACCATACCACCGCATGCCCAGACAATACATTTTAATCTGCGCGCACCTTCCGATGATGATTCTGGTCACGAAAGTGGCCGAGTTGGAGAAATGGAAAAGCAAGTCCCCCTGCAGGTCCTGCTGGGGTGGTACCCAAGCCTCCCCTCGGTGAATCCTTCCATCTGCAGTTCTGCAGCCCTTGCTCTCACCAGGACTCTCAAACGGCAGCAGCACTTAACCACTGCCTTGGAAGGAGTTCGCTCTGACCTCACAGGGACAGAACACAGTCTTTGCTACTGTGTGGCCCGTTCAGTAGGTCTGCGATTGTCCTCTGATCTAAACTGGCTGCAGACAGCAATGAACATGGACTCTAGCCCACACCCCAAGAACTCCCCTTAATTATTAGAGCCTTCCAGCATATTCTCTGTATCTTGAGCCATTAAATTTTAATTTTTCTGAATTTATATTTGTGTAAGTTTTTTAGGACAATCTTGTGGTTCATGAATTCTCTCTTACACTGTGTAGTCTTGAGTTGTGTTTCTATAATGATTGTTTTTCAGAACATTTCTTTGAGAGTTGTATTTTTTCTGGGGTAGAGTATGGAAGAAAAGGGATTGTAGCATGACTACATTCCACTGGGGGTGCTTTCTCTTTTTCATGCAGAAGCAGACATCCCCTGGCCATTTAAAGTATGTGTCTGAATCTAGTCTGCTTGTTCAACTACTCCCCTTACCTGTTCTTCACATGCATAGAACCTGGTTCTGGGCCCTCCTTATTTTTGCCTAATAAGTCATCCTCCTTCTAGATATTTCATTTGCCTTAGATTCTACACTCTCTTCATCTCCAGGGCCAGCCTGGTATTATTTATTATCATTATTTATTTTTTTTATTTAGATTTTTGCCATAGAGATAGAGACAGAAGGAAAGTGAGAAGTTACCTCCTCAGGGAGATGGCCATGCCACAATCCCTTTTCCTCCACTCTCCTCTTGGGCTTTTGTGCACACATGTGCATGCACCCAGTATGATTTTCAAGAGGCCAGGTCTGGGATTGAACCATGGTTGGTCATGTGGGAGTCCAACACCTTAACCCCCTGACCCCTGGCGTTAAATTTCACATGAATGTTACCATGCTGTCTGTATCCTTTCTAAGCTGTTATTTATTCATTATTTGTATGTGTGTGTGTTTGGGTGGGAGGTCTTTTTTATGGGACAAGTTTTGTTGACAGGTTCTCACCACTATATGGTATTTTGTTATCTAAATACATTAGACTTGATTTTACAAAAACATCCGAAAGCAATGAGGCAAATTGGCAGAATTTCTTAGTTGTGTGGTCAGTGCACCAGCATTCATTATATTATTCTCTAGACTTTTATATGTGTTTGAAAGTTTTTAAAATCTCTAAAAAGAGGGAGCCCACTAGAGCAGAAGTCATGAAAGATAACATATCAGCCCTAGTTGGGCTAGATTGAGACTCAGATCCTCCTGCTAATCAGAGTGAGATTAAAAATAAACTCTGTGGAATTGGCCTCTTCTTGTTTGCTTTTTGTGGGAATCTGCCTCCCTGGGGAAATGCCTGAAAGTCTTGACCTCAGGCTGACGAGTGTTTATTTAGCTCCAAGGTCTGGAGCGTCTTGGTAGGTGGCCAAAGCAGGCTAACCAAAATGTGTTGTGGGCCTGGCCATCTTAAAAAGGAAATTGGCGAGAGAACACTCCACAGCATGGCTGTGAGACATGATTTTTGAAGGTATTTATAACATGCTTAAGCTATAAATAATCCAAATGATAAATAAGTATCGGTCACAATTTTGTCCAGGCTGCCCTTTGACCTCCTCAACACTCTACAAACTTGGGTTAAGAGAGGGTGATTCCCCTTCTGCAATGCTTCCTGAGCTCTCCATGGGACTCCAAGTGGCCTCCTCTTCCTCTATCTCCGGTACTTTCTGAAAAGGGGGGCTGTGTGCCAATAGGTGGAATGGAGGTTAAGGCAGCTGGGTCCCACATGGCCAAATTTGTGGTTCAAGTTCCAGACCTGGTACCTTGAAAATCACACTGGGTGTGTGTGTGTGTGTGTGTGTGTGTGTGTGTCACCCAAAATCGCAAGAGCAGAAGGGAGAAGAGACTGCCGTTGCTATCCCCTCTGGGGAGTTGATTTCTCTCACTTTCTCTCTTGCTCTCTGTCTCACCGGTCAGTACACATGCCCTATAGCATACTAAGAACAATAAATAAATGTTTGAAATGGGGCTTTTCAGAAGTAAGAGCTTTTGACCCATGGCCAGTGGCTTTACTAAGCTATTGATGAAAAGGATAGTACTTGGTCAAATAAGACACTCGTGTGGACCAAATGAAATTATTGATACAGATGTAAGCAATGCTCAAAGGGCCAGGAGCCCTGTTTATTTATTCCCTACTTCTTCCCATGGAAGGGCTCCCCATATCCCTGGTGTTGACCAGCTGCATCCAGCCAAGGAGGCCCCATCTGAAATGATTGTCAGGTCATAAGGCCACACGGCCTCCAGCTTGGAGTCGCGGCCTCCCCAGGCAGCTGCTGGGTTCCTGAGCGTGTCTCCACTTTCAGCCATGCTGACGCGCCCTTCTCTCTGCACAGGGTATGACTTCTGCCAGGTCCTGCAGTGGTTTGCCGAGAGGGTGGACAGGATCATCCTGCTCTTCGATGCTCACAAACTGGACATCTCAGATGAGTTCTCGGAGGCCATCAAGGCCTTCCGGGGCCAGGACGACAAGATCCGCGTGGTGCTGAACAAGGCCGACCAGGTGGACACGCAGCAGCTGATGCGGGTCTACGGGGCCCTCATGTGGTCCCTGGGCAAGGTCATCAACACGCCCGAGGTGCTGCGCGTCTACATCGGCTCCTTCTGGGCACAGCCCCTGCAGAACACGGACAATCGCCGGCTCTTCGAGGCCGAGGCCCAGGACCTCTTCAGAGACATCCAGAGCCTCCCCCAGAAGGCGGCGGTGCGCAAGCTCAACGACCTCATCAAGCGAGCAAGGCTGGCCAAGGTAAGCCGGGAGGCTGGGCCTGGGAATTCCACTCTGTCTCCTACAAAGGGACGATGGAGGGTGGGAGGGGGCTCTGTTCCAGAGGCCGTAGGAGTGGAATGCGTGGTAGGGTAAGGACAGAGCCTCAAGATCCGGCAGCCCAGGGCACTTTCCCGTTGGGGGCTCTGTGATCTCAGGCAGTGTCTCAGCCTTTCTAAATCTGGCTTCTAATCTGTAAAGTGATGTTGGTGAGCGCACTTCATCGGGTGCTCGTGAGGATTCAGCGTGCCAGGTTGTCAGCGTGGCGCACACACACTGTGGTGCCTGGTGTGACCGTTGGCCCTGTGACAGGTGGCGTAGGGGCCACCCAGGTGCTGAGAGGCCACCACTGGTCACCATGCCTGAGGCCCAGAACCCAGTATCATCGCCTAGACCCAGAGGATCCATGGGGGAAGGCTGGCCCAGCCTAACCTGCAGTGTGCTGGCTCGGGGCCCTCTCTGGCCCTATTCTGGTTGCAGCCTGTGCATACGTGCCACCCCGGCCTCAGAGCAGAGTCAATTCTGCCATTCCTCCAGGATAAAGTACTTAAAAAAAAGTAGTTCTCTAAAATATATGTGAGGCTGGCACTGTAGCCTCATGGTGAAGAGAGCCGGATCCCACATGGCCAACTGCACGGCTTGAGAAACACTAGGTGCATGTATGTGTGTGTCCAAAATCTCTAAAGGAGAGAGAGAGATAGACTGAGAAGGTGTTGTGGTGTGGCCATGACTCACTGGGGGTGCTTTCCCCCCTTCCCTCTCTCTCTGGCAAGTGTACACTCCCTGTAGCAAAAAGTACATATGTGTGTGTACATATATAATATATATTAATAATATGTATAATA
>NW_006160123.1:1548644-1572105 GCF_000334495.1 Tupaia belangeri chinensis
TAAAATAAAATATTTTATTTCTATTTATTGGTGATCACTAGAGTCATGACATAATTTTCTATGTTTTTCTATGCAAAAATGCATCATGACTTTTCTGATAATCTAATATTTATATATAAAGTAAAATTATGATTGATATTTATATATAAAAATAATATTTATATGTCGAGAATACGTAATACTATTTTATGAAATGTACACACACACACATGAAATATCTATTCAGAAAGTCATGGTCCTCTGAAGCCAGAAGTGCCTCTGCAGTTCAGTCCCAGTGAAGGTCGAACCTGGCTGATCATCAAAGCTCCCACGAGCTTTAACCAATGTAAATTTCCAGGCCCTGCCCAGGAACTTCTGGTTTGGGAGTGGGAGTGGGAGACACATGAAGTCCATATGTGTGTGCATGCATGTGTGTAATCAAATACTACATGTCTATGTGTGTGTGTGTGTGTGTGTGTGTGTGTAGTTCCCTCGGTGATTCCGTTGTCAGTCAACTTAGCTGTACAAGGACAGGTTAGGAGAGCTGATTGCTCCAGGGTCACCTGGTCCATTAGTGACAAAGCCAGGCCTCTGGCTCTCGGTCCAGCCCTCTGCTTTGAGCTCGGAAGGGTGAAGTCACCTCCTTTACTTGAGCTCCCACTGGCCTGTGGGCCACACGTCTAGACCTGCTGGTACTTGCTAAGGAGGCCAGGTCCTCTCAGCTGCCCTTCGTCTTCCCGTGGCAAAGAGCCCGTGTGCCCTCCCACATTCCTCTTGCTTCACAGCGAGTGGCTTCTGGTCTGCCTCAGGCCCGCCTTCTGGAGTGCACACTGCTTGCTACCTTGGTGAGCGTGTGCTCGGCAGCCCTGGGCCCAGTCTAGGCAGCCTTGCCTGGAGCAGCATCCGAAAGCCCTTGTTACAGAAGAATGAACTGTGTGCTGATCGAGGTGTGGGTACTGTGCTGCGGGTGCCCTGGCCGGGAGAGGCAGGGTTGGGGGTTCACTGAGGGGGACGGCTGGGGAGGGGACAAGCCTTCCCGCCTCCTCTCACTGCTCCCCAGCAGCCTCCATCTTCATGCGTCACCATTCCTTATCCTTTCTTCCTGCCTCAAGCTGCTTCCTTTCTGAAACTACAAGCCAATCTTGTTCCAGTTCTGCAATGCATTTACGCTAACTGGTTTGTAAATCCACTTACTGCAGCTCTCCTGAAATGATTTCTCCCTCGCACTTGCACTGGGCCCCAGTGCTTGGTGGCAGGAAGTCGGTCTGTACACACTCAGTGACCTCTTTGTGTTTGGTATTTCTCTTCTCCATCAGGTACAGCCGAGCTTAACCTTTAGGGTATGTGACACCTCACACTTACCTTCTAACAAAGCTAGTAACGCACGCCACAGCCTCGGCAGAGTTCAAGTTCTTTTGAACTGTTTTTAAATACCCACGGGCATGTTTACTTTACCAGTGACTAAGATGCAGTGGTATGTAGTCATTCAGGTAAAGAAGATGTTGCACCAAGCACCATCACCCATAGACCTTCCTTGGCATCCCTGAGCTCTGGGCCTTCCGAACGGGCCAGTTTGGCCAAGGCTTGGAGAGGCCCAGATGCCACTCTGTATTCTGCCACTGTGAATAATGAAAACCCTTGTGTGTGGGGAGGGCGGGGGCGGTCAGACTTGCTGAGCTTACTTATAGGAAAAAAAGCCTGTATTTTCCTTTTTTTTTTTTTCCCCTAAGAATAGTCTCTGGCTTGTTCCTTTTCACAAAGGAAGATGTTTGAAGTACAGATATTTCCAGCCCGAGCTTCTCAGTGCCAGTTGCTTGTGGGGCAGTACCATGCGGAGAAGCGGGGACGGGAAGCGGTCTCAGCCAGATAAGAAGCAGAACTCAGCACAATGGCCTCAGCCACTAAATGGTGACATTCACTTTATACCAGCTCCTTTTCTTTTTCTTCTTTAGGGAGTTTTTTGCTATAGGACATCTACACTCGCTGGCGAGACAGACAGACAGACAGGGAGAAATCACACCCCAGGGAGGTGGCCATGCTGCAATCCCTTCTCCTCTGTTCTGCTCTCGGGATCTTGGGCACGCACACGTGCCCGGCATGAGTTTAAGCTGCCAGGTCCAGGACTCAAACCACAGTTGACCATTATCCCATCTGCTGGTCCTAGTATCAGATGCTATAATGTTACATTTGGGAACTTGCTTTTGCTTAAATGGACAGGGAGTTGTCTGCGGGGTTTCATTTTTCACCTTGGAGTGTTTGTAACTCCTAAAGATACTTTTATTTTGTTACATTAATCTTCCTTTCTCTTGATTCAGTTTCCCTTCGTTATACCAGCAGTGTCCCAGAAACTCCGTGTTCACCTTAAATGGGTTATTTTGTTCATTCCTGCGGATAACAAAACAAGGTTCAATGTTACTGTCTTCATTTCAGGCAGGGGAACCAACACTCAGAGAGACAAAGTCCCTGAGTCTGTAATTCACAAAATGCAGATTCAAAGGGCCTGACTCTCTTTGGTCTGGAAATCATCCACTCGAAATCCAGCGTTTGTAATTAGCTCCTGCCTTGCGTCCTAGTTTTCTGCATTAATCTGTTACTCTGGGTATTCTTTAAAATGCTCCATCCACAGAAACCCCACAAAGTGCAAAAACTGATGAAGCTAACATTTTGAAAGCATGCAAAAGATCAGCGTTCAGACGTCACCGAGAGGTGTCAGATCTGAGCTGGGCCAAAGCGTCCAGTTAGAAGACGCCGTAATGAAGTGGAATTCACAGCCACCCAGAGAAAACAAGGGCGTCATCATTTAATCAGACTCAAGGTGACAGAAAGGTGACACCTTAACGTGAAAAACACTCTTGCAAAGATCACGTTAAATGGCATGCTTTCCCTGCTTTCTCTGCTTAGACATATATATATATATATTTCATAACTCTCTATTTTAAAAGACAGGAAACCGTTAGAGTGGGTTTCTTGGTGCCCTTCAAGGCCACATCTTAGGCTATCAGTAGACATCCTCTGTGAAGACCGTGCACATCCGGCAGTGCCAGTCGGGCTTCATTTCATGATTCTTTAGAGTAAGTTGTTTTGAGAAAGCCCACAAAAGGGCTTGGAAAATGTAACTTAGTTTTTTCGGGAACCAGCAGTTAGCGTAATGGCTGTATTGCTGGACTCCCACGTAGTCGACCGTGGTTCGCGTCCTGGACCCAGTGGCTTAAAACTCACGCCGGGCGTGTGTGCGTGCATGCCCAAGATCCCGAGAGGAGAATGGAGGAGAAGGGATTGCAGCGTGACCATCCCCCCTGGGGGGTGATTTCTCGCTTTCTGTCTCTATATCTCTCTCTGTCTGGTGAGCGCACGCGCCCTATAGTGAAAAACCTCTCCAAAAAAAAAAAGAAAAAAGAAAATGTAACTTAGTTTTTAATTCAGCTGTAACTGAAGTAGCCAAATTAAAGAAATTAAACTCATACAGATCTCAAGCAATACAGTTTTTGGGCTAAATGAACAGAAGTAGCAAGTGAGGCAAGGTCACTGTCAGACCCCACGCTTGATAAAAACGTTGCTCAAGAACAGGAGAGACTCCTACCGCATGGCCGATCTTCGCTCAACAAAAAAATGAGACAACATTGGGAACCAGCAGTTAACGTAATGGCTATGTTGCTGGACTCCCACGTAGTCGACCGCGGTTCGTGTCCCGGACCCGGTGACTTAAAACTCACTCCGGGCGCGTGTGCGTGCGTGCCCAAGATCCCGAGAGGAGAATGGAGGAGAAGGGATTGCGGCATGACCATCCCCCCTGGGGGGTGATTTCTCGCTTTCTGTCTCTATGTCTCTCTCTGTCTGTCTGGCGAGCGCACGTGCCCTACAGTGAAAATCTCTCAAAAAAAAAAAAAAAAAAAAAAGAGACAACATTGAGGAAGGAACAAGGGAAAATGAGAAGGAAAAGGAAAGGTCAGTGACTTTTGTTCAGGGTTCATTATAGTTCTTGGAATTTAGTTTCATCTTCACAGCGTTTTCTCCTTAGCCACGTGTGGTGTGCACAGCCTGGTGAACCTGCCTGTTTGGTCTGTCGAATTCCTTCTCTGGACAAATGAGGTATTTTGTAGTTCACCAGATGGACCCAGGCAAAGGTGTGTACGTGGGCCATCACTTTAAGGCCTAGTCCATCTTGAGGCTTCAAAAATAGCTCGGTTAGGGGACCAGCAGATGGCATAATGGTTATGTCACTAGACTTCCACATAGTTGACTGTGGTTCACAACCCGGACCCAGCAGCTTAAAACTCACGCTGGGTGCGTGTACATGCATGCTCAAGATCCCGAGAGAAGAAAGGAGGAGAGGGGATTGCAGTGTGGCCATCCCCCCAGGGGGTGATTTCCCACTATCTGTCTCTCTATCTCTACAGAGAGTATACGCACTCTATAGCAAAAATCCCATAGATAAATAAGTAGATAAGTACGTAAGAGAAAACTCAGTCATCCCTGTCTACACGGAGGCCTGGTCTTTGAAAGTCAACCTCAGATGGCCATGCAGGCCCCCTCACCCCCGAGGAATGCTGTTCAGATTCACACGTGCTAATGGCGCCAGTTTGGATTTGAACAGAATAACCGAACATCTACCAGCTGGCCCGCGCTTTCAGCCTCTCACACTCTTACTACCCCGTGAATGGACCATTCTGGGTCTCCAGTTTATTAACTGAATTTTTATATCATCACACTCACTTTTAAAATGTGTGAACCCCCAATTTTCAATGCACTGTGCCAGTTTCCAGTTGAGCTTACAAAGCCTCAGGCCTCCGACGGGTTGTGTTACATTTGCAGACGTGAGTGGCACCGTGTGTCACCATGTTGTCCCCTCCCCCGCCCAGTACCCAGACTCCACACACACTCCACACACATTCAGTCAAGGGCACTGCAGGTCTGCACTCACTTCCTGGGGTCCCCCTCCACACCCAGAGTGGACGTGGCCAACATCACCCCTGGGCGCCTGCTTCTCAGCCTGGAGAAACACATGCACGCACTCGTCACTGGGCCACCTGATCAGATCTGTGTCTGAGATCGTGCCTGTGTGTGAACTCTGTAGACGCTCAGATACGTGTAAGAGGGTGGGAAACCTTTTCCGCTCATTGAGTTACCCAGCCCAGAGAAAAATGGTCCTTTTGGTCCGTGTGAGTTACACACAGCCACCACCATTAGCAACAGGGCTTCTCCAGTTTTATACAAGGAAGAGGATAGAGTGAACAAGACAAGAATGTTCAGAAGCCCCCAGGGGCCCGTGTCTTTTACTTGTGAATTAAACACTCAGGACCCAAATTCAGCAGATTACTCTTCAAATATAGAGTGTTTATTAATTGTTCAGTAAGGACAAAGTGACCAGGAGTCTAAGGCATCACCACCTGCTTCCCCCACCCCCCGCCCCAGCAGGTGGCCTCTGGCCGTGAATGAATAACAGCTAGTAAGGTCTGTGCCCCTTTCGGGGGGCCACGTGCATTCAGTTGCAGTCTCCCCGTGCTCCTGTGGACCACCCGGGTCAATGCAAAGGTAGGTGCCAGTGTGTGGGCGAACAGGCCCCGGAGTTTCAGCCAGAGGGCCGTGGGGGCCCTGGCTTCTCCTTCTTTCCTCATGCCCTTTCCCGCTCCTCCTCTCTGGATTAGTTTTCTCATTGGGAGGAATCGAAGGTCTCCGATGTTTCCACCTCCAGCCACAGGAGCCGTTGCCAGGTCTTGCCCTCGGTCTGGCATTTATTTGGAGAGTCATCTTTGACTCATAAGGGAAGGAGTGAGCTTTTGAAGTTGAATGTGAGCCATTCCGTCCCCTCTGTTTGCTAAGCATCTTCAGAAAATGACAGGAGGGGACCAGCAGTTAGCATAATGGCTATGTCGCTGGACTCCCATGTAGTCGACCACGGTTCGCATCCCGGACCCGGTGGCTTAAACTCACGCCGGGCGCATGTGCGTGCGTGCCCAAGATCCCGAGAGGAGAATGGAGGAGAAGGGATTGCGGTGTGGCCATCCCCCTGGGGGGTGATTTCTCGCTTTCTATCTCTCTCTCTCTCTGTCTATCTGGCAAGCGCACGTACCCTATAGCAAAAACCTCTAAAAAAATGAAAAAAAAAGAAAACGACAGGAGCCGCCCGCAGAAGACCGCAGCCACCGCGTTGCTGGCTCTGTTCGTGTCCGTTTGGGGTATGGGAAAGGGGTCGCCAGGTGTCCTTTTTGGAGCTGCCCAGTGACTTAGGAACAATAACTCAAATCAAAGTTTTCCAAACTCTTGTTCCATACGACACAATCCATTCTGAATTCCAGACTTTTAGCCACTTCAGTAAGACTTTTCAGCAGTTAATTCTATAAGGACAGGAATGGGGCAGTTGGGGGCTAGGCCAGCTCTGCACCTCCTAACTAGCTGTGTGACCTGAGTGGTCATACAGTTTCCGGGAACCAGCAGTTAAGTTACATGAAAGTGGTGCCTCCCAGCTTCGATACTCCATGATCCTAAGAATTACAATCTTTCACTATAATTTTGGAGTTTTGTTTTGTTTTTTAAAGATTTATTTATTTTTCATTTTATTTGTTTATTCTTCAATTTTGGCCAGAGACAGACAGACAGAAAGGGAGAATTAGAAAGCAAGCCACTAGGTTTGGGACTTGATTCGTGGTTGGTCATGTGGGAGTCCAGCGTCCCAACCACTATGTCACCTGCTGGTCCTCAGTATAATTTTTTATAACCTTTATGTAATTTTGGAGTTTTGTTTTGTTTTGTTTTTTAAAGATTTAATTATTTTTTCACATGAGTTTTGCCAGAGAAAGACAGAAAGAGAGAGAGAGGGAGAGTGAGAAAGCAAGCTGTCAGGTTTGGGACTTGATTCGTGGTTGGTCATGTGGGAGTCCAGCGTCCCAACCACTATGTCACCTGCTGGTCCTCAGTATAATTTTTTATAACCTTTATATCAAGTGTATTGTAACTTGATAAATTGCTTAGAGACAAAGTCCTCATGTGAACCTGACCCTGGGTTATTGTCTTAGGATGGCCTAGGCGGGCAGGAGGGGTAGACATGCAGAGGCAGCATGACAGGAGACTTCCATGTGGCCAGTGGGACGTCCTAGAGGTGGTCAGGCTGGGAGCAGCCTGCAGCCTGAGCAGGACGCCTGAGGCTCATGACCCAGGCAGCACCAGGCAGGCAGAGGAAGAGGGAACAGAGACCTGGCCCGAGATCCATCCCCGGGCGTGTCAGGGCCCTAGAGGCCCAGTGTCCAAGGTGTGCTCAGTCATCAGCCAGGAAACACCAGGAGGCTAAGATGAGGGAACAGGTGCCAGCCAGTGGGTGGAGCCATGTGGCAGGTGCACATTACCAGAGTTCAGCCCAGATAAAGTGGGCCCCAGGCTCCAGCGAGTGTTCAGGAACAGGACACCCGTCCTAGGGGGCCGGGGCTGAGTGGGCAGTCAGCCGGGTGGAGGAGCAGAAGCTAAGCCTTCCCCAGCAGGGCCCAGCAGCTCAGGGGCTCCTCACTAGTAGGGGGCAAAGGAGTCCTGGGGAGCTCTGCAGGGGCCTGGGGCTGCCCCAAGCCTGGGCTCTAGGATCGGGAGGAGTCTGAGTAAGGCCTTTTGTGGACGGGAGACCAAGCAGCTGCCTGCTTCTGTCTGGGCTGGCTCCACAGCCAGGCAGGCCTGAGCACGGAAGGGAAAGGTATCCGCAGGCCCAGCTGAGGTCCCCGACCTCAGAGGCCAAGGAAGTGATATAAGAACAGCTGGTTCTCCCTCCAGATATGAGCCCTCCCCCTCCCCCAGCCCCACCCACACCAAAGCAGGCATTCTCTGAATTTGCTGAAATGGCGCCTCACCACCTATTTGTCATAGCCTCAGGAATGCAGTTAAAGCCCAGAATTCTAAAAGAAGGATTCCCGAACGAACTTCGGTTTTCTCTAATTATCTTGGAGAATCTTGTCACTATTTTAAGGCGTCTCAATTTGTAGATAAGTAAGGTTTAGAAACAGGCTGAGCAGTGCCATGGTGGCTAAGGCGGCTGGATCTCACATAGCTGACTGTGGTTTACGTCATGGACCTGGTGGCTTGAAAAACATGCCAGGTTCCTGTGCTTCCCTGCCCAAAATCCTGAAAGGAGGGAAAGATGGAGGAGAAGGGATGGCAGCACTGCCATCTCCCACAGGGGGGCTTCCTCACTCTCCCTCCCTCCCTCTCTTCCATCTTTCTCTTTCTGGTGAGCACATGTGCCCTCTGGCAAAAGTTTAAAAAAAATAAAAATAAAAAAAGCTTGGAATCATTCCTCCAAACCTTTATCTTCAGCAGAGGCCAGGCAGGACAATGCGCCTCTGTTAAGAGGACCTGGGTGTAGCTGGAGCGGTGAGCGTGGTCCGGCCTGAGCCCGTCGGCGTTTGCGGTACGCACGGCTGTCAGACGGCTTCTGGCTGTGTCCGCACACACAGGCCTTCAGGCGAGCTGTGGAATATATCTGCTTGTCCCCTTGATTTAATTTCCATTCTTCCACAAGATTATAGTAGAAGTCTGTTTCCTTTAATAAGATTTTCCAGAGAGCCACATAGTCATTTTCTCTTTGTAATCGCTGCTCTGTTTTTCATCCTTTCTTGTTTTAGTTATTTCCTTGACTTCTAAATTACTCTGTAGAATTCAGGGAATACAAAGAAAACTTTTGTAATGAACATTTCTTGCTGTCCCGAAGCTGGAGCTCGGTGGAAGAGTGGGGATGGTAAGGAAGGCTTGACAGGCCACAGCAAACCCAGGCCCCCCTCAACCCCTGCATCGGGTAACAGTCCCAGGTTGCCACCCTCCCCCCAGCTCTCACCCCTAGGTGATCAGGCCAGGTGGTGGCACAGAGGTCACAGAACTGGACCCATGCAGGAAAGGTCATGGGCTGGTGTCCTGCGACCTCCGGGGCACGCAGGTTGTGTGCGTGGCTGTCATCTGGGCCAGCTGAGACTGGGGCGGGTCAGGACATGAAGACCCTGTAGGGGTGCCTATCTCTATCTCTCTCATGGAAGAAATAAATAAATAAACTTCAAAACAACTGGATACAATCTTATTTTAAAAAAATTATTGAGACCAGCAGATGACGTAGCAGCTACGTTGCCTGACTCCCACATGACTGACCACGGTTTGAGTCCCAGACCTGGTGGCTTGAAAATCACTCTGGGAGAATGTGCATGCGTGTCCAAGATCATGGGAGGCGAATGGAGGAAAAGGGATTGCAGCATGGTCATCCCCCCGGGGGGTGCTTTGTCACGTTCCCTCTCACTGTCTCTCTCTCTCCAGTGAGTGCATGTGCCCTAAGGCAAAAACCTCCCTATTGTCTAGGGCAGAACTCTGGGCCTGCATTCCAGCTCCCATGAAGAACCATGGCCCCCTACCCTCGCCTTGCTCCTGTCCCGAGGACCACGCGTCTGCGTGGGGGTTTGTCCTGCGTGATAATGCATGGAAGATGCAATCTTGTTTGTCCCTCCTCTGGTGCAGCTCTGAATGGCACACCCTCACCTGACCTTTGTCCCGCAGGTTCACGCCTACATCATCAGCCACCTGAAGAAGGAGATGCCAAGTGTGTTTGGGAAGGAAAACAAGAAGAGAGAGCTTATCAGCAGGCTGCCAGAAATCTACATTCAGCTGCAGCGAGAGTACCAGATTTCCGCAGGGGACTTCCCTGAGGTCAAGGCAATGCAGGTACCAGGAGCCCTCTGCAATGTCGGGGGCAGGGGGTGGACACATGGGGCTCTCGTGCGTCAGGATCATAGAGAATGCGAGAACAGTGGCGCGTGATCAGAGGCTCCTGGGGATAAAGCGAAATCACAGGCCTTCCAACACATTTCAACGAAAGGGGGCCCAGCAGCAGGCATGACGCTCACACACGGACCTCAGATGAGCATCCCTCTTAGGCTGTGCTCTAGGAGCTTGTTTTGATGTTAAGGGAACACCTATTTTTAGAATTTCCAGCCTTAAGGCAGTCAGAGCTGAGAGTGGCCATGGGGTCACCTTGTGTGGCCTCCCCCAGCCCTGCTCACCCTGCCCTGCGCTGCAGGATGCTGTGCTCAGACGGCCTTGCTGCTGCTGCTAACCGGCTCCATCGGGGCATGGGCTCTGTGCACATAGCCGGTCCTTGGCCGCACAGCAAGAAATTTGCCTAGAGGCTGGTACTGGGCAGCCTTTGGCCCCAAGGCAGGGCCTCTCTTGAGTTGTGTCTGGCAGCCCAGCTGATCCCGAATGGGTGTGGCATCCGGCCCCTGGCCTGCCCGGCATCCTCCCAAGCAGGGCCTCCCCTTGCACAGAGCCAGACAGACCATCTTCTTGTCCAGTGTCAGGGCCCATGTGCACTGGGGCCTCAGTCCTCACCATAAGTCAGGCAAGAATTTCTAGTGTCTGTAGCCGTCAGTCGAAACTACGAGCAAATGAAACGGGCCAGGGGAAAGAAACCGCATCACACTCTGACACCTCTGGTTTTCCACACCTGACAGAGGTGTGGGTTCTGAGAAATAAGGGACCAGCAGTTAGCGCAATGGCTATGTCTCTGGACTCCTACGTAGTCGACCGTGGTTCGCGTCCTGGACCCGGTGGCTTAAACTCACACCAGGCGCGTGTGCGTGCATGCCCAAGATCCCAAGAGGAGAATGGAGGAGAAGGGATTGCGGTGTGACCATCCCCCCAGGGGGGGTGATTTCTTGCTTTCTATCTCTCTGTCTCTCTCTCTGTCTGTCTGGTGAGCGCATGCGCCCTATAACAAAAACCTCTCAAAAAAAAAAAAAAAAAAAAGAAATAAGTCTCTACAAGGAGGAAGACGATTCTGCAAGAGTCACAAGAGCCTTTCAGGGGCCCCCATGGTGGGGCAGAGTAGAGGGCATGGGCCCTGCCCCGGTGCAGCCCACAGCCACAGCCCCGAGAGAATACAAGCCCGAATGGTTCAAGAGAAGCCAGGAGTCACTGTGTGTGTGAAATTGCCTGGTTTTCAAAGTTAGGCTCGAACTTTCTACATAGTCCAAAATACCACTCAGGCCAAACAAAGCCCACCATATACCTGCACCCCGGGACCACCTGCTCCATCTTCCGCCCCTGGTGGAGAGTGGCAGCCCTGACGTTCTGCAGGCAGGAGCACCTTCAAGGGAGGGGGAGAGAAAGGACCACGTGCAGGTGGCTGGAGGGCAGTGTGGATTTTAAAGTAAGCTTTGTGTGAATTACACATTAAAACAGGGTTGGGACCAGCAGTTAGTGTAATGGCTGTGTCGCTGAACTCCCATGTAGTTGAACATGGTTCGAGTCCCAGACCCGGTGGCTTAAGCTCACACTGGGTGTGTGTGCGTACTTGCCCAAGATCCCAAGAGGAGAATGGAGGAGAAGGGATTGCGGCATGACCATCCCCCCAGGGGGTGATTTCTCACTTTCTGTCTCTCTGTCTCTGTCTTTCTGGCAATCGCATGTGCCCTATAGCAAAAACCTCTCCAAAAATAAAAAAGAAAGAAACAGAGGTGGGTCACCCTCTCCAATTCCATGACAGTTCTTTGACCCTGGGGTCACAGAGAGTGGATGGGCTGGATTCGCCGAGTTCATTTTAAACAAACGCAGACACGCCCTTTCCTCCAGCTGTGAAGTAGGTGTTCCCGTACTCAGGCTGAGTTGGGCTTCTGGTCACGAGATGGCTCACTGGAGGGCTGCAGTGGCCTCTTGGAGCAGTCTCAGCAAGTTCCCCTTTCATACCCTTGGTTGTGCCCTGCACCCCGTGGCCAAACTGTAGGACAGCTGTTTCCTTTCCCTATTTCTGAAGGGAACTTGGCTTCTCAACTTTAATGGAGACGCACAGCATGGCGGTGGCCTACTGGGCGCCCTGAGACACTGGCCTAGTGCCGCCCCAACAGAAACCCGTCCAGGCGCTGCTGCTCCCTGAGTGCATCAAGGTCTCCTCCTGGTCCCCAGGTGAGCCCTTACAACAAGGGAGCAGACGAGGGGCTGAGGTCTTCAGGACATCGCTGCCCCAGCCCAGCCCCTCAGAGCTGCCAAAAGGACAGTTCCTACGGCAGGGAGAGTGTGGGAGCAGCCCCAGCCCATGTAGCTGGAAGGTACAGAAGGGTCTGGGCCTTCAGGCCCCTTCCAGGTACCTCAGCACCTTCAAGGACATCCGAGTGCCCAGAGACTGGGAGCAAGGAGCCCCACCACACATGTGCCCCGTTCTTACATGTTCGTTCACTTGTTCATTCACCCAAGAAACGTCAACTAGGCCTACTGTGGCCAGGCACTGTTCTAGGCCCCTGAAATAAGTCAACAAACATGAGTGAATGAATAGCTAGCAGGTGGCATGGTGGTTGAGCTGCTGGACTCCTACCTGGTTGACCATGGTTCAAGTCCCAGACCTGTTGGCTTGGAAATCACACTAGGCATCTATGCACGTTTGCCCAAAATCTCAGGAAGAGAATGGAAAAGGGATTGCAGCATGATCATCCCCGCAGTGGGTCATTTCTCACCTTCCCTCTCGCTGTTTCTCTGTCAAGTACACGTGCCCTATGACAAAAACCTTTAAAAACTAAAATGAAAGAAATAGCCTAGTCTTTGCCACCACAATTGTGGCTGTCAATGAAGCTTTTGGTAAAACCCATTGCTGGGACGCAGGCCCCTCGCTACAGCACAAAAGCCGCCCTGCTTCAGCGTCCTTACTTAAATTACTTACCACCTGCTGTTTACTGTCTGCGTCCCCTTCAGGCTGTAGTCCTGCCATCAAGGACACAGTCCGTGCTTGATTAACACGTGTCAGGCGAGTTAATAAGTGAGCATGTGCTCACGGCATGGCAGGGTGTAGGGTTTGAGTTTCTCAGACCTGGCTCAACCCCAGTTCCTGCAGGGTCTACAGACCAGGGCTTTTTGCACCAAATCCCTAGACACTGGTAAACTATTCCTACTCGGGAAGTCAGCAAGTCCCTTCAGAGAATCCCTGGGAATGATGGGGCTGGTGGGTGGCATGGTGGTTAAGGGCACTGGACTCCCACACGGCTGGCTGTGGTTCGAATCTAGACACGGTGGCTTGTTTTCTCTCTCTCTCTCTCTCTCCCCCCCCCCGGTCAAATTAAAATAAATAAAGGTAAATAAGTAAGTAAGTAAATTGATTAATTT
Organism: Tupaia belangeri chinensis; assembly: GCF_000334495.1. Taxonomy (NCBI): domain Eukaryota; kingdom Metazoa; phylum Chordata; class Mammalia; order Scandentia; family Tupaiidae; genus Tupaia; species Tupaia belangeri. Next base: position 1,561,728 of record NW_006160123.1, read on the forward strand.
TTAAAAAGAAAGAAAGAATGCCTAGAATGAAGCAGGCCTGAAGCCCACAGGCCAGTTTGCTGTCACTGAGGAAGCTTCGAGCAGGTCCTGGTTGTGGATCACGCCTCTCCCACCTGGGTCTGTTGAGAGTCTAACATCTTCTACAACACAGGTGTTGAGCCCTACGTAGACCACCTGTGGGACAGAGGTGGGAGGCACAGGCTTAGTGAGGAGACACCGTACAGAGAGCTCACTTTGCCAGGTTTCCGTCTCTAGTCTCTATCCACTCCTGGGCCAAGCTGGTCAAGTGACTGTCTGCCATAGAAGTGAGCAGAATATATATTTTGAAGGCTTTTCCCTGATGCTGGATCAGGCCCTGCAGCTGCCCATGCAGCTGCCTGTGTCTGCCCCAAGCCCAGCAGGAGCAGCTCTGACTCACAGCCCAGATGTGTCAGTACCACAGTGGTTAATCCCAGTGCTTCAGGAGCCGGATCCCACATAGCCAACTGTGGTTCCAATTCCTGCCCAGAGGCTTTGAAAATGCACCAGGTTGTGTGTGTGTGTGTGTGTGTGTGTGTGCTCGAGATCCTAGCAGGAAGGAGGAATGAAGGAAAAGGACTGTGGTGTGGACATGCCCTACTGTGAGGGGTTCTCTTTCTCTCTCTTCCTCTCTTCCCACCTCTGGTGACTGCATATACCCTCATCAATAAATAATAATAATAATACCTGCAGAGCAAGAACACTAGAAACACCATCCTTTGCAGACTCCATTGCCCTCCTCCAGAAGGAATCCCGACCTCGCAGCTAGAGAATTGGCAGCATTTCAACAGCAGAGGGCAGCAGAGCCACCCCCCCCACATGCCCTCACAGGGATTTGGAGAGGTTTTTTGTTTGTTTGTTTGTTTTGCTATAGGGCGGTGAGCTCACCAGACAGACAGAGTGAGACAGACAGAAAGCGAGAAATCACCCCCCAGGGGGGATGGTCATGCCACAATCCCTTCTCCTCCATTTTCCTCTCTGGATCTTGGGCATGCACACACATGCGCCCGGCGTGAGTTTAAGCCACCAGGTCCAAGACTCGAACCCCAGTCGACTACAAGGGAGTCCAGCGACATAGCCGTTATGCTAACTGCTGGTCCCCCTCACAGGGATTTGAAAAAACTTCTGGTCAATGTTGGGAACAAGTGAGCAAGGGAGAGCCCCTCAGGCTGCACACCAGCCTCTGTCTCAGGAGGGAGCAATTCTGGGCTCCTGGGCTTGGTGGGCATAGTTGTTGATGGGTAGGTACACCTTCAGATTTCCCAGTGGGTTTTTATCCCAATAAAGACTTCTGTTTGGGACCCACCCTGCTGTGAGCACAGATGACAGCGGAGTAACTCATTCCCTACCCTCCCCACGAGAGGAGGGTTTATTTCCCCTGTGCCCTTCAGGGCAGGAACAGCTGCTGTTTCCTGTCCACCCCTGCAAGTATGTGGCTATTTCCCCTTGCCAGCTTTCCAGAAGTTTGCAGTAGGAGTCCATGCCCCCTGCAGGCTGGTGGAGGGTCCAGGCGAGCCTTCTGCTGCCAGACACAAAGCTCGGTGTGCTCAGGGCCCAGCTCATTCATGGGGAAGTGGGGTAGGTGTTTGTGCATCCCAGGGAATCCCGACTTGTTTACCCCAGCAGCACTGAGATTTTTGTGTAGGCTCCCTTCCCCTCCTCTGTGTTCTCTTTTCAGTGCCCTGGGCTGACCAAGACGCTGACAGCAGGAGCTCAGAGTGCTGGCAGCCGCAGGGTGCTGTTGCTGGAGGTGACAAACTGGTGACTGTGATTTACCACTGAGAGTGAAGGACACAGAAACCAGAATCATGTCAGAAACCAGCCTGCATCACCCCACTGCCCTGAACAAAGTGCAGGCCACACATATGGCTGACTATAGTTCGAATCCCAGCCTTATGACTTGGAAAATAGCCTGAGCACATGTGTTTGCACGCCCCAAACCCGACACTCTGAAGTGGAGAAGGGATTGCACGTGACCGCACCCCATAGGGAGGTGCTTTCTCCCGCTCTCTCCTTCTCTGGGGAGCGCACTTATCCTCCAGCAATTTAAACAACTGGGAAGCCCTAGGAAGTTGCTGTCACTCCTGTGGCCACCAGCAGAGATTAGTCACTAAAAGGAAAAAGTCCACATTGCATCTCATACAATTTGTTTGTTTATTTGCTTTTTTAATTAAGGTTTTTGGGACCAGCAGTTGGCATAATGGTCATGTCGCTGGACTCCCATGTAGTCAACCACAGTTCGAGTCCTGGAACTGGTGGCTTAAACGCATACCATGCGTGCGTGCATGTGTGCCCAAGATCCTGAGAGGAGACTGGAGGAGAAGGGATTGTAGTGTGGCCATCCCCCGGGGGGATGATTTCTCACTTTCTGTCTCTCTCTGTTTGTCTGGCGAGTATATGCGCCCTATAGCAAAAACCTCTCAAAAAAAAAAAAAATTAAGGTTTTGGCCATAGGGCAGACACAGAGGGAAAGTGAGAGATCACCTGGGGGGATGGCCACACCACAAGCTCTTCTCCATTCTCCTCCTGGGATTTGGAGCATTGCACACACATGTACCTGGCACAAGTTTCAAGCCACCGGGTCCAGAATTCCAACCATGGTTGGCCACATGGGCATCCAGCACCTTAACCACTACGCCTCCTGCTGGCCCCGCAACTTGAAACCGTGCCTCCATCTGGCCATCTGGCAAGTTTGAACATGGAACCCTCAAAGAGAGAGCTTTGGACTGGCAGGGGGCGGGGGGAACGTGTGCTTTAGGGAGGAGTCCCCTGGCTGCTGGCTGCCACTGCCCTAGGAGACAGCACTAACCCACGTGTGGCTTCTCCTGCAGGAGCAGCTGGAGAACTACGACTTCACCAAATTCCACTCCCTGAAGCCCAAGCTGATCGAAGCGGTGGACAACATGCTGAGCAACAAGATCTCGTCGCTGATGAGCCTCATCAGCCAGGAGGAGATGAGCATGCCCACGCAGCTCGTGCAGGGCGGCGCCTTCGACGGCACCACCGAGGGCCCCTTCAACCAGGGCTACGGGGAGGGCGCCAAGGAGGGCGCCGACGAGGAGGAGTGGGTGGTGGCCAAGGACAAGCCCGTCTACGACGAGCTCTTCTACACCCTGTCGCCCGTCAACGGCAAGATATCGGGTGTCAACGCCAAGAAGGAGATGGTGACCTCCAAGCTGCCCAACAGTGTCCTGGGCAAGATCTGGAAGCTGGCCGACTGTGACTGTGACGGCATGCTGGACGAGGAGGAGTTCGCGCTGGCCAAGCACCTCATCAAGATCAAGCTCGACGGCTACGAGCTGCCCAACAGCCTGCCCCCCCACCTCGTGCCCCCCTCTCACAGGAAGTCCCTGCCCAAGGCCGACTGAGGGGTGGGCCGCGGAACAGGGCGGGCGGTGGGGTGGGGATCGGGGACCCGGGCCTGCTCTGCCGCTGACTCACTGAATGGCCTTGGGCAAGCCACTGCCCACCCTGTGCCTCGGTTTCCCCCTCTGTAGAATGAGGAGGGCAGACCCTGGACACTAGACGAGGTTCTTGCACCTCTAAAATTCCCTGCGTGTCTATTAAAGTTTTGGGGGCTGGGGGAACAGACAAGGAGATTAAAGGGTTAAGAAGAAAGGGAGATTGTCCTCAGAGTACTGGAAGCCCCAGGACTCTCCCTGGGCTGTGTCCTCACGGTGAGCCTCTGTAGTCCCTGTCTGTCCCTCAGAGGGCACCAGAGGCAGCGGCCAACGGTCTTATTTATTTCATTTATTTCCTGCTGTGTGCAGAGTGGGAAAAACAGAGCAGAGGGCTTCTGCCGCCTCCGCAGTCTGCCAGGGGAAGGCTGGCGCCCCAGGTTTGGAAAGAGGATGCACTGGGTGTGCGTGCGCCCTGTCCCCTCTGCAGGCGCCAGCCCGGCAGGCAGTCAGGCCCCTCCCAGACCTTCCCTGCAGGGTTGTACTTGGGTAGGAATTTGGAACTCAGACTTCTGGTTTGCATTTCAAGTCATGTTGAAGTCCGAAGATCAGCTCTCCTTCTTGGCATGCCCAATAAATTGTAGCAAAGCCCATTTATCAAACTTAAGCCACGGGAAGGAAGAGGTGCCTCTCCTCAGCCAGCTCAACTGTGGAAGTCCTCAAGGCCCCTTGGCTGATGGCAGGATTTAAATCTGCAAAAAAACGTGTCTTGCTTGGTCAGTGCAGTGTCCTGGCCCTGGGGACACAGGCAGACTGAGGGACCAGCCTTGCCCTGGGCTGTCGGGTAAGACCTCAGCCTGCTAGAGTCAGTCAGGCCCTGTTCACAGAACGCAGGCAGTTTATTATGGCTGGGTGTGTTTTTGTTTTTATTTTCTTATAGGATAAAAGCCTTGATACAGAAACAAAATGAAATCTTTCCTACAAAACCTTTTCTTCAAAGGCTGCGTGGTTTGTATGGTGAATGCCCGTCAGCGGCAGGATTTGAACACTTACCGCTCTGGCTCCTGAGTGTCTTCCCCGGGGAACCCCCCCCCGCCGTCCCGCTCAAAGGCCGTGCCAGGGGAAGGTGGGCAGTCCTCACGGCCGCCCTCGTGCCCTGTGGCACCAGCTCGTGCAGCGGGTGCCATCGCCACGATTTCCGCAGTGAGACAGACGAGGAATGGCGCGCCACGGGTGGGGGCCCTTCCGGCCCCAGAACAGTCCCACTGAACCTTACAAGAAACTTTTTTTTTTTCTGTCACCGCATCTGGCAAGAAGTCACCTCCAACAGAGTCAGAACTACAGATTAAGAAAATACTGAATCGGAGGCAGCATTGGCCCAGGTGCTAACTCTCACACGCCCTAGCTCGCTCGCTAAGTCATTTAGATTTAAGAGAAGCACACGCGTAATGTGGCTTTTACTCTTAGCATGCTGAGATTAATTAGAGCAAAACCCTCAACGCCCGCGCTGTACAATGAGCGGAGCGAGCGTGTGAGTGGCTGCACGAGGCTGCCCGTGTCTGTAGGTGCAGTGAGGCCCCCAGAGTGAGGCAGCTGGGAGGAAAGGGTAAAGTCCACGTGTCCAAAGATTGAGAGAGGCCAAGGAGAGCTGACTGTCCGTCCAGGATATTCTCGCTTCTCTAACTGTGCTCAGTTTTCATGTATAAACATATTCACCTGTATGTGCCACATAGGTGTGTTTCGTTTTTTTTTTTTTTTTTTTTTAATTTGCCAGAGGGCCTGTACACTCACCAGAGAGCCAGAGAGAGGGAGGGAAAGTGAGAAAGCACCTCGTGTGGGGATGGTCACGCTGCGGTCCCTTCTCTTCCATTTCTCAGGGGATTTGGGGCACATGGCACACAAGCCAGGCGTGTTTTTCAGGTCCGGGACTTGAACTCTGGTCGGCCATGTGGAGTCCAGCTGCCTTAACCACCATGCCACTGGCTGGCCCAAGTATGTATTTTTCAAACTTGTCAATATGGGCGTATGTGTAGATGGGCACGGTTCATCTCCACAGAGACAGAGAGGAAGCTGTTTTTAGGGGGCAGCCAGCTGAGATTTCTGGTTCTCCGTGGAAGGAAAGTTGCGATCTCCCTCCCGCACACCTCAGGTGGGAGAGACTTCTGGCAGCTGTCATTTCCCTGCAGGGACCTGGTGATGTTCTTGGGGAAGAAGAAAAGGAAATTGAGTGGCCACTGTTCATCCCTTTGCTCCCTCCGGGGGCGGGTGGGTAGTGTGGGTTTTTTCCTAGAAGGGGTCTCCTGCCTCAGCCCCTCCAATAGCGTGGGACCACCACACCCGGCTCTCTCTTTCCTTAATGTCCTCACTTACAACATGAAGTCTCTCATCCCGAAAGTCACTGGGGAGGAAAACAGTGGCAAACAGGGATGGCGACCAAGTGGGGACTTCAAAAGGTTTGTGGAAAAATGGAATTACGCTGCAAATTTAGTTTGGTGCAAAAGAGTTGAAATCCATGGATGTTTTTTTAATTTTTTTATGATGAGAACTTTTTGAAGACCCCTTGCCTGCTCCCAAGACCATCCCAAAGTTCGAGGCCATGTCCAAAGCACCAGGTCTCACCTCGCCTCCCCGCAGCTGAGCAGCGGAGGCCTCTCGGGTCAACTCACCTGGACCCCGTTGCCCTCCCCACACCCCCCTGATTCTCAAAGTGCCTCTCAGAGTGTTTATATGTGGGGGAGCGAGGAGGGAGGAAGCCCCCAAACTCAAGAGCTAGAACACGGTCTTCATGCCCTCCACGATGCCACAGAGGAGAGATCTGGAAGCCTTACTGTCTACACAGCAGATGGTGTCACAGCGCAGACCTCTGCAGCCTTGAGTTTAGGGGGAAGGGACAACCTCAGCCTGTCCCTCCTGAGGTCCCTCCTGAAACCGTAAAGGAACTTTGCACCAAACCTGCCAAAACTCCCCAGCTCCGCAGTGACAGGCAGGTGCCCCCTGCTTCGGCCTCCAAGTCCAGCCCAGCAGCCAGTACCGGTTCTCAGGACCGCAGACGCCCTCCACATTTGCGTAGGCTGCGCCGTTTCTCAGAGGCCGGGCTCCGTCCTCTGGAACATCTGCCTTTATGCAGCGACGACATCTTCGGACTTGGGGCTGTGATTCCTCCCAGGACCGTGGCCTGGAGGGGCTGATTCTTATGCTGTCTCATGGGCCGGGTGTCCAGGCATGTGAGGAGAAGCAAAATGCCCCCCCCTTCCTCCAAACCCTCCCCATCACCAGCCCCCAGGAGAGACCTCGGCCGGAGGTCCCTGCCCTGACCGCAAGATTGCAATCCTCGCCCAGAATGCTGCTGGGCCTCGTGAGGGGCCACCTCTGCCCTCCTGGAATGCCTTGTACTGGTCTGCCATCCAGGGCAGGGCCCACCCACTGGGGCACTGCCAGCACCTGTCCACTTTCCACAGTGGCCCTTCTCCATTCTGCCCAGAGCGTCCTGGGGACATGTTGCCGCGGTGGTAGGAAAGCATTTTACTGTTCATCTCTGCGGAACAGAGAGAAAGATGACCGTTCAGCGCTGGGTTTATTCAGGAAGCCAGAGGCCTCATTTAAAAGAGTATATCGGGTGACCTGTCAGTTAACCACACAGTTAATACACAATGCTTCTATAGTTTTTTTTTTTCCTTTTTGTAATCTTATTTGGAAGTGTCAAAAAAAAAAATGATTCAGTCTACTGATCAATAAACTTCTGGAAGAATCACCACCTTCCCATTGTCTGGCTCTCCAGTGACGGCAGCTGCCTCGGGGGGAGCGGGGGGGCGCCTCGGGAGTAAAGGGTGGTCCCTTGGGCCCATTTGAGATGAGGTTAAGGAGCTCCTCAGCGGGCATGCCTCTTCTCTACTCCATTCCTGTGACCCCCGACACTTCCTCTGTCCTCTGGGAAGGGGGTCGGGGGAGTGGCTCCATCCACCAGAGGCAGAGGAAGGTGGGCAGCACGAGACGCAGGCCGGGAACAGGCAGAGGGAGCCTCCACCTTGCTGGCCATTGTTGGGATCAAGCCAGGCCTGGAGAGGGTCCTGAAGGTACTGGGGACGAAGGGTCTTGGCACTGTCACAGCAGACCCCGGTGGCCTTCACATCCTCTCTCCACGAGGGAGAGAGGGCATGCCCCTGACGTCCTAGAGCAAAGCCCCTACTGGGCTGGCCCTGCCTCCCCCTCTTGCCACTCCTCACAGATGTGCCCTCCCATGGTAGACATGGGGTTTGCCTGCTGGTCCCCGAATACCGTGTAGTGATCCCAACCTGGGTCACCTCGTCAGAGCACTCTCTTCTTCCCACCCTCATGCTGAGCCATGAGGGTTATGTGGTTATGAGATAGAACCTACCCCTCTTTCAAGAGTGAGCCCTCAGGGCAGCAGATGGTGTAGCAGTTATGTCGCTGGACTCCCACATGGCCCGACCACAGTTTGAGTCCCAACTCTGTGGCTTGAAGCTCGTACTGGGCCCATGTGCGTGTGTGCCCAAGATCCCAGGAGGAGAAGGGATTGTGATGTGGCTATCCCCAGGGGGTGATTTCTCACTTTCCCTCTCACTGTCTCAGTCTCTCTCTGGAGAGTGCATGTGCCCTAGGCAAAATAACTCTTAAAAGCAAAGAGAGAGAGTCCTCATTGGCTTGAGCCTATTAGAGTATATCATCCCCTCAGTCACAGATACTGATTCAGGAATGGAAATGAGGCCCAATTCAAGCCTATGAGAGCCAGCGCCTCCCCCCACGTCTATCTCAACTCTTAGGAGAGATGTTCTCTCTTCTCTGAACTTTGCAGTATAAAGGACTGAACCTATTGGTCCAACAGTATTAATGCCCAGATGTAGGGGCAGGGAAGGCTGGTAGGAATATCAAGACCAAGAAGACATTGAGAAAGGCATGGGAAACCCAAGCCTATCGTGACATTATTTGAGCTGCTGGATCAAACCTCACCTGAAGTCCTATTCCTGATAAAATTTTCAGTTATATGGACTAATGCACTTCCTTTGTATTGTACAAATCAGTTCAACCTCGGATTTTGAGTACCAGCAACACAAATAATGCAAACTTTGTACTGACCAACAGGGATCTCATTTCACCAAGGGCGACTTCTATCAGTCATGGCCCAAAAGGAGCCAATCCTTGTAGTGCATGCAGTGGCTGCAGCTGTAGTCAAACGAAAGAGGAAGAAACGCAGTGCCCCAGCCTCATTCCAAATCAACCTCTGTCGAGATCTATGTGCAAAGAGCTGTGAAGTTCAGTCTGTCCTTGGTCAGTCTCACATCATCACTCATGACACCATGGGCCAAGCGTCTTTTTATTTTTTTCAGTTATCAAAAGCCACACGCACTCACAGGGGAGAGACAGAGACAGAGGGAGGGAGAAAACACGGCCACACGCACTCACAGAGGAGAGACAGAGACGGAGGGAGAAAACACTTCCACTGGGGCATGATCACACCACAATACTTCCTCCTCCTTCCCATCAGGATTTGGGACACACATGCACAGGGGCACACGTGCACAGGTGCTCAGTGTGTTTTTCAGCCACTGGGGGTGGGATTTGAACTGTAGTTAGCTATGTGGGATCTGGCTCCCTAACCACTGGATTACAGGGTCAGCCCCCAAGCATCTAAATAGGAAGAAAAACAAGCTCAGTCATCCCTGGGGTAAAGAAGTAGGGAGAGGGACTTTCCAGAAGAAGATTTCACCTGGGGGTGAAAAGACAGGTGAATGTGAATGACAGGAAACAGGAAGGGACATTCTAAGCTGTTAGAACAACTGACGCTCATCCTTGGGGCAGGAAGGCTCTGGGTCTGTCCGGGAAAGAAAGGATGGACCACAGGGAGCACCCTAGAGTGAGTGGGGGAGATAAGCCCGGTCAGGTAAACCGGAGGGCTTCCAAGAAGGTAGGGGTGACGAGGCGGGGCTCTCATAGCAGGCGGCGAGGGTCTTCCTAGGTGTGGGCCACGTGGCCTTTGGTAAGTCGGGTGGTGGCACATGGCGAATGGACCTGCGGGACCGGTGAGAGTAGGAGGCTGGGCTGGGAGGCACCGCAGCACCGTGGGAGACGGCTGGGTCTGGGGTGCGGGCAGGGGTGGAGCTCGGGCTCCTCTCAAGCGCCAGAAGTCAGCCAGTGTCTGCAGGGACCTGGGAACCGCTCGCCCTCCTGAGAGCATCACCTCTCTCCTGCCTCAGCCCCGGGGAGAGGGAGCCACACGTCCCTGGCCCAGCTCTCAATGCCAGCTCTGCCAGCCAGTGACACCTCCCTGAGGAGCGTCCATCTCCTCTCAGAGTTCTGGGGCTGCTGGAGCAGTTGCACCCACAGATGCCCCCAGCTCGTGCCTTTCTGAGTTGAGCCGGACAGTTGTGTGGATCCACTCACTGGCCCTCCGGTGTGCAGCTCAAGGCTGTCGGGTCCCTCTGCACCCCTGCTCCATGCCTGGTCACACCGGCCACACTCCGCGACTCTGGCTTAGGGGAGACTGTCATTTTCACAGCCTTTTCCACGCAGCGGCAGGCCACCTCTCCCCGGGGGGATCCCCCTCAGAAAGTACACTCCTGGGCCCAGAAAATGCCACCCTCCTCTGTCAGACTGATGGGTGGCTGCATTTGTGTAGGGCCGAGAGCCAGGCCATTGCCCCAGTCTACAGGCATCCCCCAGGATGGGGAGGGCTACAGCCCAACATGCCCCCATCCAGACCCCGTCGGTGCTCACAGGGAGGCCCCTGTGGAGATGCAGAAGAGCAGGCAAGACTGGGAAGTGGGCCGCTAGGCTTCCAGCAGAGGTTCCGCCCTTCAGTGCCTTTTATCGCAACTGCTCCTGCCAGACCTGCCAGACCATCCCGGGGACCCCCACATCCTGGAGCCAGGACCCCCACCTGTTGGGGAAGTTGCAGGGCAGGGTGGGCAATGCAGGGGGAGGTCCCCTAGCAAAGGGCCTGAGGC
>NW_006160123.1:1572402-1579761 GCF_000334495.1 Tupaia belangeri chinensis
TCCTGAGCCACCCCCTCCCAGTCGGGGCCACGCCCTGCGGCAGGTGGGAGGACAATGCGGCCTGTGTGCTGATCCCCAGACACGAGGGCTCAAGGGGAGGGCCGCGGCCTGGCCTGTCCAGCCTCGGCCTCTCCGAGTAGCTCTCTCCCTCCCCGCTGGCCTCTGCTATCTGCCGTCTCCACCCAGCCAGCCTCCTCCAGGTCCCGGACGTCACCAAGGTGAGCAGTGTCCTGTCCCCCTGCCTGCCCAAGTCAGCCCAGGGAGCAGCCCATCACTGAGATCGGGACCTGGCAGCGGGGACTGTGAGAAGAATCTGAAAAATACAGCGTGGCAAGGCTTGAACCCAGGGCTGTTCAAGTGCAGGTTGCCAGCCAGGAGCACCAGCCCTTACCTGGTTGGGCTCCAAGCCACCCCCCCACTAAATGTGGGGACAGCCTGGTGGGGTGGCCCAAGCCCCCGGCAGAAGGCTCATCAGTACCACACGCCTCCCCCAACCTCCATGCCCCTTTACCTCCAGGCTTAAGGAAGCAGCAGTGGCCCCTTGTCCCCAGAGGGCTGCAGGCCTGAAGGCTGGTCAGCCCCACAACCCCCAGCAGCTCCTCAGGGCCTTGGGCACCTGGGACGAGAGGCCAAGTCACTGAGCTCTGGGCCCGCCATGGACTCCGAGTACGAGATGGGCCACATCCGCAAGCTGCAGGCCCAGCACGTGCGGATGCAGGAGAAGACTTTCACCAACTGGATCAATAATGTCTTCCAGCATGGCCGGGTGAGTGCAGCCAGGTGCACAGCGCCCACCTGACCCCGTCCCCTACAGCTCTGGCCGGGAGACCTGGGGGCCGTGAGGTCCTCTGCCCAGGCCATGCTCTGCCCTCTGCAGGACAGAGACTGCGCTCTTTCCTCGGGGCTGCACATGCCGCGTGTCAGGGCACGGTGGGCAGGCGCGGGCCGGCTGACCCTGTCCCTCCCCCACTCCTCCCCAGGTGGGCATCAGGATCAAGAACCTGTTCACGGAGCTGGCCGATGGCACCCACCTACTCCGGCTGCTGGAGCTCATCTCAGGGGAGGCACTGCCACCCCCCAGCCGGGGCCGCATGCGCGTGCACTTGCTGGAAAACAACAGCCACGCCCTGGCCTTCCTCAGAGCTAAGGTGGGCTGCGGGGAAAGGGCTTCCTTGCTGGCGGTGTGGGGGAGAGGGGTGCTGAGGCAGACAGCTGGGTTACTAGGTCACTGTGGCTGGGCTGGGCCAGTGGGTCTAGGGCCTGAACAAGGGAGGAGCAGCTGGGGTACTGAGGTAGGAAGCAAAGTCGCCCAACACACACGCAGCGCTCCTGGGAAAGCGCCCGGCTGGCTGGCTGCTGAAGCAGGAGCAATCAACCTCCCCACGGGACTGAAATGTCTGTAACGGGACAAAGTCGTGGGGTTCTAAGCAGGAAGAATCTTGGTGTTTTCTTAACTTGTTCATTTCAGAAATAAGGAAATGTAGGCCCACAATTACTTACCGGGCAGGATGCGTGGTCGGCCAGCTGCCGAGCCAGATGTGGAGCTGTAGGAGGCAGGCAGAGGGAGGAAACAGAGGAGCCCTGACACTGAGCCAGGCCAGGAGGAGAGGGTGGGCAGGGTGACTTCTCAGCAGCCACTTGCACCTCAATTTGTACATGAGGCAACAACAATTAAGAAAGGATGAGGGAGTCACCCCGAACACACAGTTAGCAGCAGAATGGCAGGTGCACTCATTCATGGAGACCTTCCCTGCCTGGAGCATTCTGTGTCAGACCCTGGGGATTCAGTGAACCAGGCCCGGACCTTGGCCTCAAGGAACCTGTTGTGTCAGTGGGAGGCAGGGGATTTAACCCAGGCCAGCACCTGCTGACACCTGGCTGCCAGCTGACTCTCTGGGGGAACAGAAGCTCTGGTGTACAGATTTGCTGGTTTCCATGGCGTTAATACTCCTACCGTGGCTGAGGTCAAGCCCTGGCATGACATGGCTGAACAGGAAGCTCAGTGGTCAGTTCCCATGAGCTGGTAGGAGCAGACTCCAACATCCACCTAACTGGATGCTCCCATCCAAGCTGAGGTGAATGCAGAAGGCTACGATGCTCCAGGGAGAGGGGGAAAGAGCCAGAAGCCAGCCGGACACAACTACGTTCCCCAGGGATCAACACCCGGGTCTGCAGCTCCTCCCACAAGGCTGGTGGGGAGTGGGAGCCAGTAGCCATCCAGGGCTTATGGAGTCTCTCTTTCCTTCTTTCCTCACTCAATACATTTATTACTCACTACGTGCCCAACACTACTAAGCGCTGAGGGTACAGCAGCGAACAACCACGGCCGGGAAAGCAGGTGAAGCGTGTGTGTCTGGGTAGGAGGAATAGTCCTCAGGTTTCGATGGCAAATAAGGTGGTCAGGGTAGGCCCCATTGAGAGTGACATCTGCATAAAGACTCAGAGGAAGAGTGGTGAATGACCGGGCAGAGATGCAGAGAGACAGCAGAGACGGCTAGTGCAAAGGCTCTGAGGCCTGGGCCACAATCTCACCACTACGAAAATCCCACAAGTCTTAGCGCTGTACCATGCAGGAGAGTGAAAGGCAGAGCCACAAGGTAACAGGGTGAGACCCTGGGGGGCTCTGATGTTTATTCTGTCCCTTCCTCTGGACTCATCCATCCTCCTTGTCCAAGTGGCAAGATCTAGTGAGAGGGTTTTCAACTCCAGAGCACATCAGAACCACCAAGGTGCTTGTCTGAACACGCATTCTCAGGCCCTGGAGTCTGATAGGATGGAGCTGGGGAATCTGAATTTTTAACAGACGCTCGGAAATGGAACCCTGATGCAGAGGGCTGAGATGACTAATGAGCCCAGGGGCCCAGCCGCTGCTGCAGACGCCCAGGCGCCCTGGGAGGTAAAGCGGACAGCTGCCACTGGTGCACACCTGACTGCTAGGACCCTCATTTCCAACCCAGCAGCTAGACCACTGACGGGCCCGGGCTTACTGCAGCCCACACACAGGGTCCCACTCCAGGTTGGGGCATCATACAGGTGAGTTTGGGCCACAGTTTCAACCACTCAGAAAGTCCGACTTTGTCACCTGCCTGTCTCTTCCTGAGGCACCTCCTGGCTGGGGCAGGATGGATTCCAGGTCCCTCCCGTCCCACAGCAGCCAGCTCCCTGGACTTTTGGTTACCCTGAGTCCTCTCCAGCCTCAAGGCTTAGCCCAGCAACTGTGCCCACAGGTGCCAATACCCCTCATTGGGCCAGAGAACATCGTGGACGGAGACCAGACGCTGATTCTGGGCCTCATCTGGGTCATCATTCTGCGTTTCCAGATCTCCCACATCTCCCTGGACAGGGTACGTCTTAGCCCCCAACACGCATCCCCTGGAGACAGAGCAGTCTCACCCAACTTTCGTGATCTCCACAGCAGAAACTTGGAAGCCACGAAGTATATTTATTTATACTCTTCAGCATGAGTGAGAAAGCAGGGGTGTGGGAGAGATTGTTATATGCTGAAGAACTAGACTCGTGGGCTGCAAACCTGGTCTGGGACCAGTCCTTCAGGAGGGAGGGGGACTGGGTGACTTCCTAGCAGCCACTTCACCTCAGTTTGTTGTTTTTCGACTTAGCACTAAAATCCCATAACTCTTATTATACCATATGTAATGGATATTAGAGGGAATTAAATTGATTGGGAGCGGTGTCTTCAAAAAGTTCGTGAAAACTGTGTATTATTAAAAAACTACATAGGTTTCTATGTTTTTTTCCCCGATGTTTGTTTGTTTGTTTGTTTTGGTACTAAAATAGTGTTTTAGGGCCAGCCAGGTGGTGTGCTGGTTAAGACAACTAGATCCTACACGGCCAACTCAAAAGTTCAGGTCTCAGACCCAGCTGCTTAAAAAACATGCCAGGGCAGGTCAGCAGATGGCATAATGGTTAAGGTGCTGGACTTCCTTATTGCTGACCCCAGTTCAAGTCCTGGACCCACTGGTTCGAAAAATGATGCCAGGTGCATGTGCATGCCCAAAATTCCGAGAGGAGAATGGAGAAGGGATTGTGGCATGACCATCCCCTCTATGGGGTCTGTCTCTCGAGTGAGAGTGCGTATGCCCTATAGCAAAAATCTCTAAAAAAACTAACATGCCAACTGCGTGTCTGTGTGTGTGTGTGTGCCCAAACTCCTGAGAGAAGAAGAGATTTCAAAGTGGCCACCCCTATGGAGAAGTGATTTCTCACTTCCTCTCCCTTTCTCTCTGTCTCTCTCTGGTGAGCTTCCATGCCCTACAGCAGGGAGGGAAAAAACACCTACTTTACATCCATTTTTCCATTTGTTTAGAAATGTCCTCATGTAGAGTGGAGTCTAGCTCTGGAAGTTTAGTTTCCAGTACCCTAAAGACAAAAAAAAAAAAAAAAGTATTTCCTCTATGGTCATCCATTTCACTTTTCTTTTTCTTTCACTTATTTACTTATCTATTTGTTTGTGATTTGGAGGCTGCCAGGTCTGGGGCTTACACTACCCTTGGCCATGTGGGAGTCCAGCACCTCAACCACCACACCACCTGCCAGCCCCCCCTTCCACTTCTTTATCCGCTCCCCCACAGTTGAATCAGGACAAGTACAAACATGAAGTCTTTATGTTATCAATTTTTAGTTTCATGGTTTCCAAAACACCTCAAACTCTATTCCGGTAATTAGAAAAGCCAACCCAGAGAGCAAAAACTTAATGACTAGAAGCCACAAATTTGACACAAATCCAGGAGAACTTCGAAACCCATGATGTGACCATGAGCCCCAAGAGAGCAGGCCTTGGCCGTCTTCTCAGGCCCCCTGCAGCCTTTCCCCTTCGGGGAGCAGGTCTTCCCCAGTCCCTGCTGTCCTCCCCGCTCCAAACTCAGACATCTTTGGGCTCAGTCACCTGGAGCTCCCTGCTCCCCACTAGCCGTCCCAGCATGTCCCCCAGTGGCAGCGGGCCACCCTAGCCCAGTCACCTGGAGGGCGCCCGGCCTGGCTGTGGCAGGGCCTTGGACTTCCCACTCTGCCTTCCTGCCCAGTCCAGAGCCCCGAGGACAGGGGAAGGTGCAGCCTGCTCTGTTTTGACCTGGTCAATAAACAGGAACTGGTGGTGCGGGAGGACACAGAAGGGAATCAGGAGAGGGGGAGAAAGCGAGAGAAAGAGTAGGAGAGAGAAGGGGGTGGTTTGGGAGGGCAGGAGAGGATGGAAGGACCGTACCGCGAGAAGCTGAGAAGGAAAGAAGGCAGGAAGAAGCTAGGCAGAAGAGATGGGTGGGGCAGGTGGACGCCAGGAGAGGTAGAAAGAGGGGAAATATCCATCAGAATTTGCGGGGGAGGGAGGAGATGGCACCCAGTCTTAGGTGGCCCCAGGAGGCACTGGGCCTGGTAGGCAGGTAGGCTGTCTGCCCCACGGTCCTGAGTCCAGGCCAGCACCTCGCCTAGCTAGGAGGCTGAGCCCTCACTTGGTAGCTCTAGATCGTGAACAGGGGCAGTGCTCCTGTCACAGGCTGAGGGTCCAGGGCCCTGGTGTAGGCCTAGTGCCTGGCTTGCAGAAAGCCTGCAGTGAAAGGGAACTGTACCATGAGGCTGAGGCCATGGCACTATGCCTGGCCTGTCACAGGGCTCAAAAACAGGAGTCATTGCTGTCATGGTCGCCAGTTGCAATACAAAGCTCTATGGTGGTGGCATTCATCCTGCTTCTTTAGAAGAATGTCTTTCTCTGTCACCCCAACGCCCACCCACCACGGGTGAAACCAGATGACAAGGGACTCGACTCCCACTTCCATGCGGGGCACACAGGCTCCCACCCGCCCAGGTCTGCCCCCCACCATCTGCATGCTGACCTGCTGCCCTGTCCTACCAGGAAGAGTTCGGGGACAGTGCAGCCCTGCTGTCCGCCAAGGAAGCTCTGCTGCTCTGGTGCCAGCGGAAGACGGCCAGCTACGCCAACGTGGGCATCTCCGACTTCTCCCACAGCTGGAGTGACGGGCTGGCCTTCAGTGCCCTCATCCATGCCCACAGGTGGGACCGCGCTCCTGGAGGCCCTGCCTACCCTGCCTGCCTGTTCTACACCCGCTCCGGCCCTGTGTACCAAAGGAGTAGAAAGAAGGCACAGGCGTGGAGGAGCCGACTTCCTCTCTGGTCCAAGGCAGCCCTCACCCTTTCCTAGGAAATGCCATGGCTCGGCCAAGTTTGTCTTTGACTCTGTCCTCTCCTCTTTCTGGGTCCCTTAATTCCCTCCACGGTCCTCTCACTGGAGATCCCTGCCCTTTGGGAACTACCCATGGCCCAGCCCCTCCCTCCTCTCTCTGTGTTGGAGCAATTCCTTCAGCCAAGGTCTCAGATAAGGGTCAGGGGAGAAGGCCTTCCCAGTAAGGTGGGAGTGGCCCGCGGTGCTCCAGTACTGACCAGCCCTTCCTGCTCTGTCCAGGCCAGACTTGCTAGACTACGGCTCCCTGCGTCCAGACCGCCCACTGCACAACCTGGCCTTGGCTTTCCACGTGGCTGAGCGGGAGCTGGGCATCGCTCCACTACTGGACCCAGACGACGTGGCCGCCCTGCAGCCCGACGAGCGCTCCATCATGACCTACGTCTCCCTCTACTACCACCATTTCTCCCGCCTGCACTGGGGGCAGACCATCCAGAGGAGACTTGCCAAGGTCGGTGATAAAGGGAGGCCAGCACCGAGGCTCTTAGGAGAGGCGGGGTGAACAAGGTCTCTGGAGCCAAATGGATCCGGGGTGAAGCCTGCCCCTGCCACTTACTGGCTGTGTGGCCTTGGTCAAGTCACCTGACTCTGCTGTGCCCATTTGTAACATGGAGATGACAGTGCCTGGGTAACACCAGGAGGTTATGAGCGTTTAAAAGAGCACGAGTATGGGGCCGGCTGGTGGCACGGTGGCTAAAGGCACTGGCCAACCACATTCAAGCCCCAGACCTGGCAGCTTGTTTTCTCACTTTCCCTCTCTCTCTCTCTCATCAAATTGCAAAATAATAATAACTGAACCAGCAGATGGCATAATGGTTACATGGCTGAACTCCCACGTAGTTGATCATGGTTCAAGTCCCAAACTCAGCAGCTTAAAACTCACACTGAGGGGCTAGCAGGTGGTGTGGTGGTTAAGGGCACTGGACTCCCACATCGTCGGCCACAGTTTGAGTCCTGGACCAGGCAGCTTGCTTTCTCTCTTCTCTCTCTCTCTTTCTCTCTCCCTATCTAGTCAAATTAAAATAAGAAAACAAATAAATAAAGTTAAATAAAATAATTTTTTTAAAAAAACACAAAAACTCACACTGGGCACATGTGCCTGTGTGCCCAAAATCCAGAGAGGAAAATGGAGGAGAAGGGATTGTGGCGTG
>NW_006160123.1:1579786-1580735 GCF_000334495.1 Tupaia belangeri chinensis
TGGGGGGGTTATTTCTTGCTCTCTGTCTCTCTGTCTCTCTCTGTCTCTTTGGCAAGCCAAGCACAAATATAGCAAAAATCTCAAAAAAAAAAAAAACCTGAAAATAATAATAGTGATAAATAAAGTTAAATGAAATAATTCTTTTTTTTTTTAAAGAGTAGGTGCCCAGCCCAGTGTCTGGCATACGAGGAAGCCAGGTGCAAATGTTCCCTCTTGCCCTTCCTCCCTCCACTCTCAGGCTGTTAAGCTCCTAGTGGGATTAAAAGGTTTAGAGGGCCAGGGGCCTGCAAGGACAGGCACAGAGGAGGCTCTGGGGCAGGGGCCGCGCTGGGCCCATGTTTGGGAGGGCTTTCCCACACTCTGGCCACCATGGCAGAGGCTGAGGCCTGGGAGGACTGTTCTCGGCCAGTGTCACAGTTGGGGATGGGGAGGATGGCACAGACCAAGGGTTCCAAGTTATTCGGGGGTGGGGTGGGGTGTTGGGAGACTCAGGGAAGGGAGAGAAGGTACAGAAGAAGAACAGCAGTTTGGAGGGTCTCAATCTCCAGGGGTGAGGCCCGTGGTCTAAAATAGGATAAAGGAAGGCAGGACACGGTCTCGCTTCCCAACCATAGAGTGTGCAGTGCAGGGAAACCCGCTTCTCTGGGCATTGGAGGAGCCCCACGTTAGTGCACCCTCAGCTGAAGGAAGGAGCTACAGCCCCCAGGTAACTGGCTGGCACTCAGCATGAAAAGGCGAGTGCGCCCTGACTCTGCCCACGCCTCCCCCAGATCCTGCTTCAGCTCCAGGAGACGGAAGCGCTGCAGGCGCAGTATGAGCAGCTGGTGGCCGACCTGCTCCACTGGACTGCAGAGAAGCAGGTGCAGCTGGAGGCCCAGGACTTCCCAGACTCGCTGCCTGCCATGCGCCAGCTACTGGCGGCCTTCACTACCTTCCGCACCCAGGAGAA
>NW_006160123.1:1580808-1581537 GCF_000334495.1 Tupaia belangeri chinensis
CGCGCCCGTGCTCCTGGGGGGCCGGGGCCCTGCCAAGCTGTCCCGGCACTGGGCAGAGCTGGAGCGGGCAGAGGCTGCACGGAGCCAGGCCCTACTGAGGAGGCTACTGCAGCTGGAGCGGCTGGAAACCCTGGCCCGGCGCTTCCAGAGCAAGGCGGCTCTCAGGGAGAGCTTCCTGAAGGATGCAGAGAAGGTGCTAGACCAGAACAGGGCCCTACCAGCCAGCCCAGCCACAGTAGAGGTGGCTGCCCAGAGGCTAGGCATGCTGGAGGCTAGCATCCTGCCCCAGGAGGGCCGCTTCCAGACCCTGGCTGAGACGGCAGGGCTCCGCCCGCAGGGACAGGCACGGCTGGGCAGATGCAGCCCGCAGGTGAGCCGAGGGCATGTGAACTGTCCACCGTCACACAGGCTGATGTCCTGCCACATCCCAGCCTTACACATGCCCTTTCCTGGCCACAGAGAGAGGGATGATTTATGGGTTCAGGGCTTCCTTTAAAAAGGTGTATCTCAGAACCAGCAGATGCCATAATGGCTATGTCACTAGACTCCCATATAGTCAACTGCAGTTCAAATCCCAGACCCGGTGGCTTAAACTCACACCGGGCGTGTGTGCCCAAGATCCCGAGAGGAGAATGGAGAAGGGATTGCCATATGGCCATCCCCCCGGGGGGTGATTTCCCATTTTCTGTCTCTCTGTCTCTCTCTCTGTCTTTCTGGTGCACACACACG
>NW_006160123.1:1587045-1588744 GCF_000334495.1 Tupaia belangeri chinensis
GGTGAAATACACACCGTGTGTGTGTGTGTGTGTGTGTGTGTGTGCCCAGTATCCTGAGAGAAGAATAGAGGGGAAGGGGTTGTGGCATGGCTGTCACCCCGGGGGGTGATTTATCACTTTCCCTCTCGCTGTCTCTGTTGCTTTCTCTCTGGCAAGTACACACGCCCTAAAGCTAAAACCTCTTTTTAAAAATGTATCTCCCACTGATGCTTGAAATTCCACCAGTAATTCCCTTTTGGTGAAACAATGTCCTTTCTAGGTAGCCCTTAGTAATCCAGCCCCTAAACAAGCATTTACTGAGTGTGTCTGTGCACTAGCCCCGTGCGTTGTCCTAGTGCTGGAGATTGGCAGTGAAGAAAACAAAAACCCTCCCCTAGTGCAGCTGCGGAAAACAGAGCAAGAAAAGTATATAGTATTTGACATAGTGATAAAAAATAAAAAAGCAGGGTAGGGGAATACAGGGGCCAAGGATGGGGGGGAGTTTAGATTAGGTGGCCAGAAGAGATTCACTGGGAAGTCGACTCTTTTTAATTACCAGAGGGTGAGGATGCTAGTCAGAGACAGACAGCGAAAGAGGGAGAGGGAGAAAGCATCTGGCCCCTCCCGCCGTGGGCTGGTCACACCACGATCCTTTTTCCTCCATCCTGTTTTCCTTTAAGGCATACACACATGTGCCTGGTGTGATTTTCAAGCCCCCAGGTCCAGGATTTGATCCGCAGGTCAGCCATGTGGAATGTGGCTCCCTTGACCAGTAGGCTATAGGGCTGGCCCAAGGAAGTTGACTTTTGAGTAAAGACCAGAAAGAAGTGAGGGGCTGGCCATGCCAATATGGGGGATAGATTGTCCAAGGCTGAGGGAACAGTAACCATAGTGCTCCAAGGTGAGTGCTTGGCAAGTTTGAAAAACATGGAGACCAGTGATGGCCAAAATGAACAAGCAGCAGATGAGGCCAAGGAAGCACCGGGGCGAGGGATGGGGTGGATGCCATGCTAGGCCCTGTAGGGCACAGGAAAGACATGGCGTTTATGTAAAAGACGGGAAACCATGGGAGGGCCTCAGCAGAGAAGCAACACCATCTGACTTTGGCTTTGTGACAGTCACCTGGATGCCTTATTGGGAATAGACTGAAGGGACAAAGGCAGATGCAGAAAGGCCAGTTATGAAGCTATTGCAATAGGATGGAGAAACAGAGAGGTGATGAGAAATGTTGGGAATCTGAATATTATTTTTTTACTTTTTTCTTTTTTGAGAGATTTTTGCTATAGGTCATATGTGCTCACCAGAGAGACAGAGAGACCAAAAATGAGAAATCACTCCCCAGGGGGATGGCCATCCCACAATTCTTTCTCCCTCATTCTCCTCTCAGGGTCTTGGGCACACATGCACACGTGCCCAGGGTAAGTTTTAAGTCCTGAGTCCAGGACTTGAACCACGGTCAACTACATGGGAGTCCAGCAACATAACCATCTGCTGGTCTTAGAGGGCAAATGGATATATTTTGAAGAGTGTGCCAAATATGATTTGCAGACAGATCAGATGTGGAGTGTGAGAAGGTGTTGCCAAGATTTTAATCTGGGGCCAGCTCCATGGCCTGGTGGTTGGGGCAGCCAGATCCCACATGATCAACTGCAAGGTTCAAACCCTGGACCTGGTGGCTTGAAAAACACATGGGGCACATGTGTGTGCATGCCTAAAATCC
>NW_006160123.1:1588832-1590568 GCF_000334495.1 Tupaia belangeri chinensis
CTCTCTCTCTCTCTCGAAAGTGCATATATATATGTGTGTGTGTGTGTGTGTGTGTGTGTGCATATATACACATGGTACCCCAATGCACATATATACACACATATATATACATATTTGTGTGTGTGTGTGTATATATATACACATATAGTCTGGGCACCTCCAAGAATGGAGTTTTCATTAACTGATATGGGGACTGGAAAGGGTAGGGGGTCCTGAAGTCCTGAACCTTCCAGGCTCTCTGGCTTCTCTGCCTGTGACCAAGGGCAGGAAACATTGCCTTAACTGTCCCATGCCAGAATGCTCACAGAGTCCACAGACCCTGCCCCAGTCACAGAAGTCAAACTCCTCTAGGAGCCTGGCCCCATGACCGGCTGGGAGCCTCGAGGGGGCTTCCCTACCCCAGCCCTGTGGAGACCACCCTTATCCTTGTGTCTCCAGGCAACAGGAGATCAGCCTGCGCTGGGAGAGGCTCCTCCAGGGCCTGCAGGAGCAGAGGAAGCAGATGGCAAGCATGCAGGTGGGGCTGAGTCTGCTGCAGGAGATAGAGGCTGCCTCCAACCAGCTCAAGGAACTGCAGGTGGGCACTGCACTGGGGGCCTCTGGGAAACACAGCAGGGTGGGGGACCTTCCCCAGCACTGGCAATCACAGGCACCCACCCCCCTCGGGCTGCAATGACCATTCACCTCTGGCCAGGTGCTGGCCAGCTCCAGAGCCTGTGGGCAGCAGCTGGCAGAAGTAACAGAGCTGCTGCAGAAGCATGACCTGCTGGAGGCCCAGGTCTCAGCCCACGCAGCCCACGTGAGCCACCTTGCCCACCAGACTGCAGAGCTGGACTGCTCCCTGGGCACCAGTGTGGAAGTGCTGCAGGCCAAGGCCAGGGCGCTGACCCAGCTCCACCAGAGCCTGGTGTCTCTTGTCGGGGCGCGGTAAGAGCCTGCCCCCCCCCACAATTTTCTCCACATCTCTCCTGTAGTCCAAAGTATCTCCTGCCCAGGTTTAAATACTGCTGATCTATTAGCTTCCCCTATGCTGAGCCTCACTCCCAAGGCCTCTGTCTCACTTGTTGAGTCAGCCAGGATGAAGAAAAATCCTAAAAAGAATGTTTAACCCTAGTGGGGAAGCTCCTCGTGCCTACTCCCTGAGCCCCCTGGTGGCCCTTGCTGTCCCTCAGGCGAACCCTGCTGGAGCAGACCAAGCAGCAGGCAGAGTTCCTGCACAACTGTGAGGAGGAGGAAGCCTGGTTGAGGGAGCGCAGACAGCTGATGGAGAGTGCGGCCCTGGGCCGGGATACCAGCCAGCTCGCAGGCTCCCTGCGGAAACACAAGGTGCTGGCTCCCCTGGCGTTCTGCGGCCCCAAGTTCCCCCCACTTTCCTAGCCTTCACTGAGCGCCCTGGTGCGCCCTCTGCTAGGCGCTAGAAGCTGATCTCCGCCGCCACCAGGCTGTGTGTATGGATCTCGTGCAGAGGGCTAGCGACCTCAGCAGGCGCGGTACCCCGATGCAGCTGGATCACCGGGAGAGGGCTGAGAGGGTACAGGGTGCGTGGCAGTTGCTTCGGGTCCAGGCGGCGGAGCTGGGCGCGCGGCTGCAGACAGCTCTGCTAGTCAAGCAGGTTAGCGAAGCTGGGCGGGGCCGGCGGGTGGGGGCGGGGCCGGCCTGGGAGCGGGGTGGTGCAGGGCGGGGCTTATCTGGGCCGGGAGGGGCGGGGCGGGCCGGCTGCAGTCAGCGGTCCGTCC
>NW_006160123.1:1590672-1595641 GCF_000334495.1 Tupaia belangeri chinensis
GGCTGCGGCCCGAGCGTCGCTCACGGTGCGGGTGGGGACCGGGAAGGGACCCAGCCTTGCGCGCTCCCGAGACCACATACATGCGTGGTTTCCACGCGGCAACCCGTCTCGCATTCGCATGCTCCACCGCAGCTGGGCCACCCAGACCGCGAAACCCTCGACCCTGCCCCGTGAACCTTGGGCTTCTCCTGGCCCCGGGCCTGCTCCCCTGCCTCAGAGACATTTCACCTACTGACTCACCCCAGTGGTACAATGCTGTCCGCCCACGCGAATCGAGGTCATCCTCGTACTGCGTGGCTTGGCTACCGTGCCCTGCAATTTCAGAGCATTAAACAGGTTCTTCCGGAATGCTGTCTTTACTTCACCACCAGGCCTAAAGTGACCCTTCACCTTGTGCCCCCTTTGCCTCTCTCCTGACCTAGCTCTTGTGGGTTTCCGGAGGCCTGATCACTGCTCCGGACTGCCTCTGCAGCCCCGCCCTCAGTCCACCCAGCCGCAGTATATAAAGAAGTGGTCGGGCAGTTTGGTGCTGCCCCTTTCAGGAAACTGTACGCAGTCAAGGTCCTCCGACCGCTCCTGTTTGGCCCTGGTACCGACCCCACGGGAGCTTGGTCCAGACCTGACGTCCTTTGAGCTGCAGCTCAGGCCCTGCAGGTCTCAGGAGGTAGCTTCACCACTGAGCAGTGGGTAGCTGCCTGGGGAGGACCCTGGGGTTCTGCACTGAGCACTTATGTGGCACCCCACACTTCCAGGTCTGCTGGGTCTGTGGTTCTAGCTCAGTCCAGGTCCGATGTCTCCATCTCCTGTTTATTCCCAGAACCACATAATTCATGATCTTTGAAAATGGATCCATAGTATGTTAGCCATTGTCTAGTCCAACCCCCTCGCTTTTCAGGTGAGGTAACCAAGGCTCAGAGGGACCAAATTACTGCCTAAGGATGTGCAGCTACCCCTGCCAGAAAGGCCTGCTGACCCGCAGTTGGGGCTGTTCCCACCCGGCCCACACTGCATCTCTGATGTCGTTACAATGACTTTGGGTGCAGGACTACACGTCTCTGTGCTGTGCCCTGCTCTCCAGTTCATCATTTAAGTAATGAACGGGAGAGGCCTAGCCACTGCCCAGCAGATGCTGGCAATGACAGAGAGGGTAGGCCTGGCCCCAAGCATTTTCTGACCTTCGTTTTACCCAGTAATGCCAGGCATGGACAGCCACTTTGTCAACTAAGCAGAGCCTTTCCTCCTCCACACAGGAGCCCTCAGAAGGCTGGAGCAGGGTTGATGGGAGACCCCAGGACGGTACCCAAATCCTAGCAATGCCGGGCAGTCAGCACTCATGCCTCCAGGTCCAGATGCATTTTGGCTATAGAGGTACAAGGTCAAGATCCCATGTGGGGCCCTGTCTTCATGGCACACAGACAGTGCCACCTCTGGGGAGATGGAAGGCACATGGGAGGCCTGGGTTCAGTTCTCTGGCCAACATACAACCCAGTGTGGTTACATGCATGCACAGATCTAGCAGGCCAGGGCAGGAGGATCACCACACGGCAAGTCTCTCCACTCTTCCTCTCGCTCTCTCATACAGGAGGGGCACTCATGTGAGAGCCTTAACAGGCTTTCATGCATGAAGAGGTTAATCTTTTTATTTTTTTTTTAGAGAGAGAGATTTTTGTTATGTGCCCTTGACAGAGATAGAGATAGAAAGCAAGAAAAACCCCCCCACACCCCCCAGGGAGGATGGCCACGCCGCAATCCCTTCTCCTCCATTCTCCTCTCAGGATTTTGGGCGTGCACACATGCACATCTGGCATGAGTTTTAAGCCACCGGGTCTGGGACTCAAACCAGAGTCAACTATGTGGGAGTCCCATGACATAGCCATTATGCCATCTGCTGGTCCCTGAAGAGGTTACTCTTACCCTGTGTGGCTCTCTGGAGTATCCAATGACTGAAAGAGAAGAAATCAAGAGGAGGCCAATTTGGACTCTGCAGAAGGAGGGACTTATAGCTGCACTGAGATAGACCAGGCTGCTCAGGGAGTGAGTCCCAGTCACTAGACAGCCACAGAGGAGGCGATTCGCACACCGCACAGTCTAGCCGAGATAGCCACAGAGGGCTCCCGCTGCTCAGAATGCTCCGAGTCCTCCTGTCCCTCCTCCTGTTCCTCTCCGTTTTCTTCCCCTTTCCAGTCCTTCCATGGGTCTGTTCCTTTCCTCTGGTCCCCTCACTCCCACCCTGAGTAGGCCGGGGTGATGCTGCTGTCCGTCCCCTGTGCAGGGATGGGGTGCAGAGGGAGAAGGCCAGGTGCGTGTCTCCAGTGAAGGGTGCGAGTTTCTCCCAGTCCCTCTCTGCCCCGACTGCTGCCACCAGGGCGACTTTGTCTTCCCCTTGGGGGCTGTTGGGGCCCCACTTCGTCCTTGAGACCTTCCCAACAACCCCTGCAGTATTGGTTTACCACACACACGTTCTGCTCGTTGCCGAACACCTCCAGGGGTGCCCTGCCTGTCTGCAAGCCTCACAGCTCTGAAGGCATCATAAGCCCCAGCATGGGAACATCAGCCGTCTTCCTCTCCTGGCACTCAAAGCTCTTTGTACAGGGCTGAGCTCAGGGGGGTATTAAGTAGTAAACACCCTCCACTCCAGCCCTTTCCCACTGGGGAGCTCCTGGGTTGAGAAGAGAAGTAGGATGTGTCCACAGTCCTGAGCCTCTGCTTCCACAGGGTCCCGCTTCACCTGGCTCCCAGAAGAGGCCCTGGACACCCTGGAGGGCTGCTGGAACCAGGAGCCCACTGGCCACAACGTGGAGCAGGAGCCCCAGGTACACCTGCTGGCCCCAGCCTGCCGCGGCTCAGCTGCTTTGTGGGGAGCCTCCTGTGGACATATCGCCCTCCGTCCGTCCACACAGGGGGTTTCTGCCCTGAGCCCTCCAGGGGAAGGCCCGACAAACCCAGGGCCCTGGAGTGAGGCTCCCTGCCACTCTGGTCCTGGGGGCGCATGGAAGATGGTCCTCCAGGCTGAGCCTGACCTTGACTTTGACCCCAGCACCATACTCAAGACACAGGACCACTTGCACCAGGACTATGAGGGCTTGCGGGCCCTGGCAGAGGTAACACTTCTTGTTCAAGAAATGTTCACCAAGCGCCTGCCCTGTGCACCATCCCAGGGGAAGGAGGGGCGTCGGACATGCTCCCTGCCCTCAGGAAGCTATCATGGCTGAGATATTGAACAAGTTGTTAGATGGGCAAGGGAGCGTCAGGAGCCCAAGTCAGGCAGGGGTCAGGGAGGGCACGTTAGTGGAAAGGACATGGAAGCTGAGACTTGAACACGAGAGGTGGAGAGCAGGCAGTGTTGGGGAGCTGGCCAGGACCCATGCACAAGCAGGAGGGAGGGAGGCCCAACAGAGGATGTGAGGCCCAGGGGACTGGGAGCCAGGCAGAACCAAGGCCACAGGAGAAGTGTGGACCTGACCTAAGAGCAGGGGTGGCATGGCAGGGTTTGAGCAGGGCTAGGCCAGAGGAGAGCAAACCCCGCAGTGCCCTTTACCCTGACCCTGAGCTCTTACCAGCTCCCCATGCTGGTGCTAAGCCTGGGGCTTTGCTGTTGGGGCGGGGGGCGGGGGGGGGGGAAATGCCCACCCCTACCTCTTCTGAGTGCCCTGTGGGGGGCCCTGGCACTCCCCCGCCATACTCAAGACACAGGACCACTTGCACCAGGACTATGAGGGCTTGCGGGCCCTGGCAGAGGTAACACTTCTTGTTCAAGAAATGTTCACCAAGCGCCTGCCCTGTGCACCATCCCAGGGGAAGGAGGGGCGTCGGACATGCTCCCTGCCCTCAGGAAGCTATCATGGCTGAGATATTGAACAAGTTGTTAGATGGGCAAGGGAGCGTCAGGAGCCCAAGTCAGGCAGGGGTCAGGGAGGGCACGTTAGTGGAAAGGACATGGAAGCTGAGACTTGAACACGAGAGGTGGAGAGCAGGCAGTGTTGGGGAGCTGGCCAGGACCCATGCACAAGCAGGAGGGAGGGAGGCCCAACAGAGGATGTGAGGCCCAGGGGACTGGGAGCCAGGCAGAACCAAGGCCACAGGAGAAGTGTGGACCTGACCTAAGAGCAGGGGTGGCATGGCAGGGTTTGAGCAGGGCTAGGCCAGAGGAGAGCAAACCCCGCAGTGCCCTTTACCCTGACCCTGAGCTCTTACCAGCTCCCCATGCTGGTGCCAAGCCCGGGGCTTTGCTGTTGGGGCGGGGGAGCGGGGGGTGGGGAAATGCCCACCCCTACCTCTTCTGAGTGCCCTGTGGGGGGCACTGGCACTCCTCAGCTCCGCAGGGTCCGGCTGGAGGAGGCGGTGGCCCTATTTGGCTTTTCCAGCTCCTGTGGGGAGCTCCGATCCTGGCTGGAAGAGCAGGCTGCACTGTTCCAGGTGCTGCCGCCCCACGCTGACGGCTTGGAGGCCATGCAGCTCAGACACCAGGTACAGCCCCTTGGAGCAGAGGACTCTGGGATACCCGGCTCCTCCTCGCCTTGCTCCCCCGTCATTTTTTGCTGCTATGCCTCAGTTTCCCATCTTAACTATGGTCTCATGGGGGCAATGGGGCAAAGGAGCTGGCTTGAATTTAAGGCCCTCGGGGCCCTTCAAGGACCTAGACACCTGTCTTTAGGTGCAGGCAGTGTGAGCAACTCTAGTAGAGAGCAGGCCCACGGTCCTTCCTAGTCTTGAAGGGAGTATGGGAAGAGGAAAGCTCCCCTCTCCAAAGGGCTGGGTCCTCCTCCTCCCCAGAAAGTCCTCCATGCCCTGGCTGTGGGAAAGGGCCTCTGGGCTGAGGTCAGCAGCTCCGCTGAGCAACTACAGCAGAGATGTCCTGGGCACGCTGTGGAAATCCGACAACAGCAGGAGGAACTGCGCCGGAGGTGAGCCTGAGTGCCAGCTCATCTGCCCCCGCCATGCTAGGTGGAGAGAGGCTGGCCATGTCAGA
>NW_006160123.1:1595733-1599252 GCF_000334495.1 Tupaia belangeri chinensis
GGCGCCGGGCCCCCCTCCCCCCCCCCCCCGCCATAATAGGTGGAGAGAGGCTGGCCATGTCAGAGGTGGGCGGTGGGGGCAGCTGGCCTGACAGCTTCTGTCTCATGAGGCTCCGGTCAAGGTCCAGGATAGACGGGGAGGCGTCTGTGTGATCGAGCCCCCATGTGCTCTCTGCCTAGGCTGGGGCAGCTGGAGGCCCTGAAGAAGGAGCAGGACGCGCAGCTAGCACGCTGCAGGGAAGTGTACCCTTTCCTGCAGGAGTGTGGGCCTACACGGGTCCAGCTGCAAGACATGCTGCTCCAGTTGGAGGCCCTGGAGACAGGGTGCTCAGAGGATCCCCCCAACGCCCTGCAACTGGCCCAGCAGAAGGTCCTGGGACTAGAGAGCAGGCTCCATTACCTCCGAGGGGAGGCCAGCAGGTATGGCTGGGGTTCAGCACGGGGGGACGGTGCACTGGGAGGCAGTGAAGGCGTGGGAAGAGATGAGTGGGGTTGTGGCATGAGGGAGGAGATGGAAATCAGGTTGGGGAGAGCAAGATGTACTGCCGTGGGCTCAGGCAAAGACGGGGGAGCAGCCAGCACGAGAAAATGGTTGCATGGGAAGCAAGAGCCACGTTTGTGCCGGGTTTGAGGTGGGTGGCATTCAGTCATGACCAGTTTCCCTGGGGAACATGGCCTGGGCAGAGAGGATCTTTGTGGGGACCTTTGTGGGAGCACCAGACCCAGTGCAATGGGCCCTGTCTCCCAGGTTCAAGGAGTCAGGCACCGCAGAGAGCCAGACCCTGCGAGAAGAGGTGGAAACACTGCAGGGGCTACTGAAGCAGGTACAGGAGCAAGTGACCCAGCAGGAGCAAGTCCGGGCCAAGGCTCAGGCCCAGCAGAGCTTCCTGCAGGAGGGCCGGCAGCTGCTGCTGTGCACGGAGGGTGTCCAGGCTCGGCTGTGCAGCAAAGAGGAGCTTGTGGATGTGGCCTCGGCCCAATGGTTGCTGGGGGAGCACCAAGACCTGCTGAAGGAGATCCGCCTGCACCAGGAGAGGTCAGGACAGGAGGCAGACAGGGCACTGCGGGCTGGGCAAGGCCTTGGGAGGATGGACCAGCAGGAAGGAGGCAGGAAGCAGGTAGTCACCCAGGGCAGTGGCCAGTGCTGGTGTCCAGCATGGTACTGAGGCAGGGTTACAGGAGGGATGTAACCTACGACATAGTCAGGCCACCTGCATGCTTTAGGGACTCTGGCCATCTCCTTCTAGGAGAGCCTGGTGGATTGCTTTCAGCTAGGGCCGCTGGGTCTCTCCCGTCATTCTGGGTAACACTGACCCTGCTGTTCCCTGGAGCTGAATGATTCAGGACCAGCCATGGGATTATAATACCCACCCCTCAGTTCGGAGACACCTCCCCTCCTGCAGAGATGATATTACTGTCCAGTGGGTAGGCAAGCAGCCCCCACAGTCCACAGGCTGTGCCCCTCCCCAGGGCGCTAGGAGGTGGCCAAGCGGGCATTGAGGCCCATCCTGTCCTTAGCTTGCAAAACCCTACTTCCTGGTCTGAGCTGCAGCAGCTCAGAGGCAGTGGGACAGTATTACCTGTTCTCAAGCTTAGAGGCTCACCCAGCTCAAAGGGCATCATTTCTACCTGTTCGAAGGCTCCGTGTAGGTGGGCAGTGTCCCTGCAGGCTGAGGCATACGTGGTTTGAGCGCTTTTCCTCCACTGAGTTGTACTGCCCACCGTGTCGCTTGCCTGAGCCTCGGCCATTCACAGTCTGCATACACTGGACAGCCAGCTAGAGTGAGGGAGCAGCATGGCAGGGGCATGGGAGCTGCTGAGTCCTTACTGTGCTGGCCTGCTGCACATAGGGTCTCATTCGTGAGCCCAGGCACAGCTGCTCCATGGGACAAGTGAATATCTGGGCAACCAGCCTCAGACCCTCCTGCCAGTTACCCATATTAGAGCTCCAAGCTGAATGAGCTCTGGAGGTGAGAGGGGAGGGTGGCTGGCTGGAGGTCTGACTCTCTGCCTGTCCTGCTCAGGCTGCAGCAGCTGGAGGCTCAGGGCCAGGTGATGGCCACCTTGGACTCCCCAGACTCCCAAGAGCTGGCCGGCGTTCTGAGGCTCCTGGCCCAGCGAGGCCAGGAGCTGAGGGCTGCGTGGGAACAGAGACAGCAGTGGCTGCAGGAAGGGCTGGAGCTGCAGAGGCTGAGCAGAGAAGTGAATGCTTTCACCACCACCTGTGCCAAGCACGAGGCCTTCCTTCACCGGGACAACCAGGGGGTATGGAGCCAGGCAGTGGGGCTGGGTGTTGCTCCCATCACTGCAGGCAGCTTATCCCCTTGGTTCCAGGAGGCCCTGGGACAGTGGTGGGCAGGGTGGTGCTGGCCCCCCGTACTCCTAGCATGACCTCGGTTCTCTACACCCCCAGGAGGACATGAGGGAGGCTCAGGGACTGCAGCAGCAGCACAAAGAGTTTGAGAGGCTCCTGGGCAGCCTGGGCCCTTGGGCAGAAGCTCTGTGGGCACGTGGCAAGAAGCTGGTTCAGAGCCAACACCCTGCTGCATGCAAGTGAGCCTGGCCTCGGTCTGCAACCCCTGCCACCCTTTCTTTCTGGCCTGCACCGACCACTGTCCTGAGGCTGGGAGAGTCGGGAGGTGGCAGGGCGTGCACCCTGAGCTGGGGTGGGCCTCAGGCAGAGTGGAGCCCTCCCTCACCTCCACCTGTCCTCCAGGGTCAGGGAGCAGCTGCAGAGTGCCCAGGTGAAGTGGAGCAGGGTCCAGGACAGGAGCGAGCAGAGGAGGAGGCAGCTGCTGGCTGCCCTCCAGCTCCAGGTAAGGGGCCAGCCCAGGGCACACGGGGATCTCCCAAAAAAATGCCAGAGAGTGCAGAGCTGTGCAGACACCAGAGAGGCTCCAGGGAAAACTGCAGGGCACAGAGCCTGTCCTCCCACACGTCATCAACCCCCGGACTCCCTGTGAGGCCAGCATCATGGCTCAGATCTTTCCTGACGAGGAAAATGGGCTGAAGCAGCCCTGTTCTCCAAGGCAGGGCTGGGCCCGAAGGCCAAGCCTCCTGAATGACCCCCTCACACCCCAACTCTCCTACCCCCAGCGTTTCTGGCCACATTTCAGGATCTCGCATGAACCGAGGGCAGCCGCCACTGATGGCTGTCAGATATCTGCTGAGACCCCCAGCGGCTCAGGGCTGTGCTCAGCCATGGGCCCCCCAGCCTGTCTGGAGAGATGGCCGTACATGGTCTAGAAAGGGCTGGAGTGGTGGGGCCCTGACAGGCACCCCTCCTTGCTGGGCACAGTGTTCCTATCCCCACTGGGAAGCAGTAACCTCAGTCCTCCCCCTTTCTCACACCCCAGAATCAGCTCCAGATCCTGCTTTTCCCCCAGGGGTCCCTGAGACCCCCTCTCCCAGAGGGAGGTCCTCGCCCCAGCCTTCACCCCAGGCTGTGAGGCCCGCTGTCTTCTGGTCTTGAGGAGGAATGGAACCAGGGCGTGGAGGAGCTGACCCTGTGGATGGAGGA
>NW_006160123.1:1599269-1599605 GCF_000334495.1 Tupaia belangeri chinensis
CTTCTGGCCGCGCATGGGCACGTGCAGAACCTGCAGCAGGTGAGTCCGCTGGACAGAGGCGGCGGGGCCTACTCACCTTCCACTCCCCAGCCCCCATGGTATTGCATGCTGTCGTGGATACTCTCTGAAGGACAAATCAACTCAACTTGCTGTGGAGCCAGCTCCCCCAGTGGTCTCCTTGCTTGACACCCAAACCAGCCCAGAAAGCTCTGCCGTCCCTTCCCCACTCTCCAGGGCAAGGTGCAGAGCCTTTCCCTCCACCAGAGCAAAGCTCTCCCAGCCATGGGTCTATTGCCTTCTCCATTTGTGGGGGTCAGAGGAAAGCCCCCCCCCACC
>NW_006160123.1:1600680-1601008 GCF_000334495.1 Tupaia belangeri chinensis
GCCCACCCCAGGGCCCCCCCAGCCTGTCTGGAGAGATGGCCGTACATGGTCTAGAAGGGGCTGGAGTGGTGGGGCCCTGACAGGCACCCCTCCTTGCTGGGCACAGTGTTCCTATCCCCACTGGGAAGCAGTAACCTCAGTCCTCCCCCTTTCTCACACCCCAGAATCAGCTCCAGATCCTGCTTTTCCCCCAGGGGTCCCTGAGACCCCCTCTCCCAGAGGGAGGTCCTCGTCCCAGCCTTCACCCCAGGCTGTGAGGCCCGCTGTCTTCTGGTCTTGAGGAGGAATGGAACCAGGGCGTGGAGGAGCTGACCCTGTGGATGGAGGA
>NW_006160123.1:1601110-1602268 GCF_000334495.1 Tupaia belangeri chinensis
GTGGAGGAGCTGACACTGTGGATGGAGGAGAAATGGCTGATGGTGGGGGGGGAGTTCCCCCATGCACCCGGCAATGTCCTGCAGAAACTCAGGAGGCACAAAGTGGCTGAGAGAGAGCTTCTGTCCGCGCATGAGCACATGCAGAACCTGCAGCAGGTGAGTCCGCTGGACAGAGGCGGCGGGGCCTACTCACCTTCCACTCCCCAGCCCCCATGGTATTGCATGCTGTCGTGGATACTCTCTGAAGGACAAATCAACTCAACTTGCCATGGAGCCAGCTCCCCCAGTGGTCTCCTTGCTTGACACCCAAACCAGCCCAGAAAGCTCTGCCGTCCCTTCCCCACTCTCCAGGGCAAGAAGCAGAGCCTTTCCCTCCACCAGAGCAAAGCTCTCCCAGCCATGGGTCTATTGCCTTCTCCATTTGTGGGGGTCAGAGGAAAGCCCCCCCCCACCTCTGCCCAGGCAGAGGTGAACTACGGGAGCCCAGGCAGCCTGTGGAATGCAGCTTCTAGCCAGACCCCTGCCCCGACCTCACCACCTCATGGTACAAGCCACTCAGCAACACCGCCTGGGCCTTGTCCCTACTCCAGGCTGGGAGAGAGCTGCTGAGCAGCAGGCCCCACAGCCGGGAGGATGTGCAGGCCGGACTCCAGAGCCTGGGTAGCAAGTGGGAAGAGTTGAAACTCAAGATGGCCCAGCGTGGAGACCAGCTCCGGCAGGCGAGGCGGCAGGAGCAGCTCCTGACATGGCTGCAGGTCCACCGGCGAGGGCGCAGAGCACAGGAGGGACACTGAGGCTGCTTGGGCCGGGTGGAAAGGGGAGGGCTGCTGACTCTGGGTGGCCCTGGGAGGTCCAGCTGTTGGAGAGCTCTGGCCTATGAAGGTTGAGCACAGCTCTGTGCCCAGCGTGGACAGCACAACTTGAGTGCCCTGGGCAGGAGGAAGCTTGACAGGACAGAGGAGGTCTGGGCACTGCTGGTGCGGTTGACAGTGGTGGGAGCAGAGGTTCTCAATAGGTCCCTGGTGATTTGGGGCTATATGCACCACATTCTTAGAGCCTAAGAAGGGGCCCCTGCTACATCAAACATGGGGAGCCTCATGCCGCTCCCTGCACTCCTCCAAGGACGCCCAGGAGAAGATAGAGCTGGAGGAGGGGGCC
>NW_006160123.1:1602347-1625514 GCF_000334495.1 Tupaia belangeri chinensis
TGCTGAACACAGAGACAGGGCAGGACCTGTGCTCAAGCCGGGGGCTGCAGAGACAGCACTGCCAGCTGGAGGGCGAAAGCCAGGCACTGGCCAGCAGGATGGCTGCCCTGGTCTCCGAGACTCACCGTGCGGTCGCTCCCCAGGCCCTCCTGGAGGAGACCCAGAAGTACCTGCAGAGGTAGGCCCTGTCCACACACTCTCCTGTTTGCTCCGTCTTCATTCCCCTGTGTGTCACTGTCCCCACTGTTCCCGTGCAAACTTAAGGACTGGCAGGGTGGCACCTATGGCTGCAGTCTCCAACCTTCCTGGCATCAGGGACTGGCCCTGTGGAAGATAATGCCTCCACTGACGTGGGGGTGGGAGGTTGGTCCCAGGATGACCCAAGCGCACCACACCCACTGTGCACCCCTTTCCACCACTGCTACATTGCAGTACACATGAAACATCACACAGTAGGGCTCGCACTCCTATCAGAATCCAACACCAGGGCTAATCCGAAAGGAGGCGGGGCTGGGCGGTCATGTGAGCAAGGGGAGTTGCTGTAAATACAAAGCCCAGCGGTGAGCATGGTGAACTGTACTGGTCCACAGCCTGAGGGCTGGGGTCCCCTGACCTACAGGACCTGGAATGTCCAAACCCTTATGAGTATAGTCATCCCTGGGTAGGAGGGTCAGAAACCCCGTTAGGCAGCCAAAGCAGGGAATGCCACAATCTATAGTCAGGAGGGCCGTGGAGACAGTGAGGTGGGCCCTGGCTTCTCCAGTTGCTCCTCCCTCACATGCAAGGCTTTCCTGTAGCCTTGTTCCCCGGGAGGCCCTGCTGGACCAAAGAAAGGACTGGGGCTTTGTCCTCACCTTGTCCTAAGCCTCTGCCACCTCTCCCCCACCACCACCCAGGTTTGAGACCCTGCAGGGTCTTCTGGCCACCCGGAGGCTACAGCTGCAGGCCTCGGTGGAACTGCACCAGTTCCGCCACCTGAGCAACGCGGAGCTCACGTGGGTGGCTGAGCACATGCCCAGTGCCAGCCCCGCCAGCCACACCAACTGCCTGGCTGATGTCCAGAGCCTTGGCTACAAGCACAAGGTAGCAGCCCCCTTCTCCCAGGATCTCTGCTGCCTTTCCAGACCAAGCAGTCCTCTCCTGCTACTCAGGGGGCACTGGCCTCTAAGCCTCTCTTCCTGGCTGTCCTGATTTCTAAATCTCTGCCTCACCTATTCTTGACCTGGGGGTCTGGCCATGACTGAGGCTTGGAGCCACACCCATGGCTCAGCCCCGGATGCCTGTGGTTGAGGGAATCCCAGAGGCAGCAGCCTCTTGTGCTGTTATGTGGCAGGGGCTCCAGGCTGAGGTGAAAGCCCACCAGGGACAGGTGCAATGGGTGCTGCATTCGGGACAGAGCCTAGTGGCCTCGGGACATCCCCAAGCCCAGCACATCGTGGAGCAGTGCCAGAAGCTGGAAGGTCGCTGGGCAGAGCTGGAGCGGGCATGCGAGGCACGGGCCCAGTGCCTGCAGCAGGCCAGGGCTGTCCAGCAGGTGGGATGCCGACAGCGCAGGGTCGGGAGCGGAGAGGGCAGCGGGCTCTGTGAGGGAGGTGGCTCGGTGCTAAGAGCTCTGGCCAGGAGCTGGCTGGGCCCCACATGGGCACTCTGTGAGGCTGTTGGAGGGCAGTGGTGCATTGCCCCCATGGGGTGATAGAGGGCCCTGTCCAAGGTCACCAAGGGACTTGGCACCATTCTTGGCAGTACCTGCTGGACGCATCAGAGTTGGAGGGCTGGGTGCAGGAGAAGGGGCCACAGGCGAGCAGTCAGGACTACGGCAGGGATGAGGCCACCACTCGCAGGCTCCTTAAGGAGCACCAGGTAGTATGTCCGGGCACCCCACGTAGTCGAACTGGGTGAAGATGGACCTTGAGGAGAAGCCCTGTCACATCCCAAAGGCTGCTTTCTACTTTTCGGAAGCAGAGCCCTGTTTTAACCAATTCCATCGCCCCCACTTACCCAATCCGGTGGTGTCCCCTCTTTCCCAGCACCCTGTTTCTTTCAAGGCAGCCCCAGGTGCTCTGATCTAAGCACTTACTCCCTTCTGAGTCTCTGCTGTTCTCTCTCCCTGCTGCCTCGGGTTTCTCTGCCTCCTCTCGCTTCCTCTCCTCCCCCTGTATTTTTCTACCCTCTCGGGGTCACCTGGGCCAGCCCTCTCCGTGTTTTCCCCCTACCAGGCCACACGTCCTTTCCAAAGCCCGTCTCCTCCCACAGGGACCCCCTGATTACACTGAGGGAGGTTGCAGGCCATTCCTGGACTGGACTCCCAGAACCACACCAGCTCCAAAGCCAGGAGCCCACAGCAATCCTGGTGCCTGCTGTCCCAGGAGTGTCCTCCTGTCTGGGCATTGTTCTGCACAGACACAGGGTCGCCGATCAGCATGCCCTGAGACTGACACCACCCGTAGGCCGGTCCCAAAGGCCGTGCCTGTAGCTTCAGTACATGAGCTTGGTGTCCCAGGAGCATGGGCAGCTTCCTCAGTTCTGCCCTTCATATGCTCCAGGTTGGGGTCTGGCATAATGCTTCCTGTGCCCTCCCTTCCTTGGCCCGGATTGCCCAGCCTCACCTGTTAAATAATGAGCTCTCGGAGGGCACAAAGGACACCTTACTTTAATGAAGATACTGGGGAGGTGATGGACGAGGGGGTCTGGGGTGGGGTGTGGATAGATAATGGATGAGCGTCTGGGTAGGTGGATGAGCTGGGGGGGAGCTGTGGGTGTGCGAATTGGTTGGTGAACGGGTGGAGGTGGGGATGAAGGGATGGGCAGAGGGGTGAGCAGGTGGGTGGACAGATGGATGGATGATTGGGTCACCAGCCTGAGCCTGGCACAAGTCCTGTGTGTTGGCAGGGCCTGCAGCAGGAACTAGCTCTTCGTTGGAGCTCTGTGGAGGAGCTTGAGCAGAGAGCCCAAACCCTTGCTGGTCCCGAGGCCCCTCAGCAGCTGAGTGCGGTGTGGGCGAGGCTCCGGGAGCAGCTGCGGGCGCTGCAGGAGTTGGCAACCACACGGTGAGAGGGAGTACGACCCCTCCTGTTCGTGGGCGCAGGGGCCTAGCATCATTAGCTGTTAATGCCCGGCCCAAAGCTGGAAGGAACCCCTGACCAAGCTCTCTGGGCAGGATGAGTATTGGCAGTGCGCTGCTCACCTCTTTCCACGAATTCTTCTGGGCAGGACCCTGGGCCTCCCAACTCCCCGCTATCTGCCCCCACATTCTTACCCTGTGCCCCTGCACTGGCCATCTTATATCTGCTTCTCCTGAATCCCAGGCCACAGGCTTGGGCCTGAATCATGAATCATTCTATCCTTCAGGCCACCCCTTTGACTGTCCCCAGGGGTGTGGGCAATCAGTTTTAGGCGATCCACGGGCTGTTTGCCCAGGGACCAGGAGCTGAAAGGGACCCTGAAGCTGCATGAGTTCACGAGGGAGTCTGAGGACCTGCAGAGCTGGCTGGCCACCCAGAAACAGATGGCTGCAGGAGGAGAGAGCCCTGGAGAGGACTATGAGCACGTCCTGGTGAGGGAGGGCCGGGCCGGAAGGTTTTGCTGAGGCAGGACACAGGGGGTGGGGGTTCTGGCCCACTTGGAGGGGCAGCAGCAAGCACAGGCCCTGGCAGGGCACAGGCCTCCTAAATGGAGTGGCGGGCATGGGGCCATCCAACCCACATTGCCCAGTGGGTCACTGGGCCACTTTGCTCCCAGGCTTCTCACTGCCTGGCCAGCAGGGGCCACCTCGTCACTAACCCCTCTTCCCCCAGCACCTCTGCACCCAGTTTGCACAGTTCCAACACCAGGTGGAACTGAGTGGCCAGCGGGTGGCGACCTGCCAGCAGCTGGCCAAGAGCCTGGAGCACAGGCACAGTTGTGCCCCCCAGGTCCGGCAGCACCAGCAGGATGTGCAGTGAGTACCCAGCAGGCCAGATGGAGGGGCGCGGCTTGGGTGCTGACAGGCAGGAATGAGTGCTGAGGCACCTAGTTTCAGGGGAGCTGAGCCTGCCACCCAGGCTGCGGCCTGTGGAGGGAGGTGAGGCTGGTATCACAGGGCCCCGCCCCGACCCCCGGGAGCGCTTTTCTAAACAACTGGCTTCCGCGGGTCAGAGGAGGAACTATGGGCAGCAACTACCTGGACCAGGGTTGGGACTTCCCAGTCCCCGTGCTACCCCTGGTAGAGCACAGGTCAGAGGAGGAACTATAGGCAGCAACTGCCTGGACCAGGGTTGGGCCTTCCCAGTCCCCGTGCTACCCCTGGTAGAGCCCTGGCTGCACACTCCTAGCTGCTGACTCTCCACCTGTGAGCTTGGAGGCAAGGTGGTGACTTGTTCATAGCCCCTATGGGCCTGGCAGTCAAGGACAGATGAAGAGAAGAGATGGCCTCTGCCCCGGAAGCATTTGTGATCTGATGGATGTAGTGAGAATCAGATGCCAGATGTAAGGAGCCTCACAGCCACAGGCTCCAGCTCCTAGCTGGAGACCCCGTGTTCTAGATGGTGACTGTGGACCAGCCAGCACGTGGACCAGTGAAGGGCTACAAGCCTGTGAACTCACATAGAGCAAAAGCCAGGCCTTCCGGAGGAAGGTTCGCAGTCAGGGCCAGAGGCAGAAGAAGGCATTAAGAATGGGAGAGGCCTCTGCAGGAGCTTTGGGCAAGGCCTGGACACAACCCAGAGAGGAGGAGGACAGACCAGACTAAGCGAGGGGGAGGAATGAGAGATGGGCCAATGGCTGACCTCCTACTGGTCTTCTGCCTGGGCACAGGGCCGCCTGGTCTGAGCTATGGGAGCTGACGCAGGCCCGATGCAGCCTGCTCCGAAATGCCGAGACCACCCTCAAAGTTCACAGAGATCTGTTGGAAGCCCTCACCCAGGTCCAGGTGTGAGCCCAGGGGGAGGAAGGAGGTTCTTCTAGAAGCAGATGCCCCAGGCTCACTACCCACCCTTGGTCTGATCTCCTTGACCATCTCCCTCCTCAGGAAAAAGCCACCAGCCTCCCCAGTGGTGTGGCCCAGGACCTGCGTGGGACGGAGGCCCAGCTGAGGAGACACAAGGAGGTGGAGCTTGAACTCACAGCCATGGAGCAGCAGGTGAGCCCAGGTTGGCTGCCCCTCCCACAGGCTGGCCCACTTGTTCTAGATTTCCCACTCCCCCTGGGCCTCCAGTAGGGCCCATTGTGCATGGCAGGGTGTGGCCCTGAGTTGCAGGCTTGGGATACACCAGGGATGCTCAGGCCCTTCAGCCTCTAGGAGGACACAGCCCCTCCCTCCCTGTCCCCAACCCTGATTCCAGCTGCAGGAACTGCTGGAGACCGGAAGCAGGGTGCAGAAGCTGTATCCGGGGCCTCAGGCGCGTGCCGTGCAGCAGAGGCAGCAGGCTGTGATGCAGGTCTGGGAGGCCCTGAGGTTGCGTGTGGAGCAGCGCAGGGCCCAGCTAGAGCGGGCATGCCTCCTGGCCCATTTTCATGCCACGGTGAGGGTCCCTCCCCCCAGGTGGGGTGTACACATGCCTGTGTGTGTGTTGTACCACGTGCGTGCCTGCACTACTGGAGCTCTGCGGTTCTGGAGAAGCGTGGCTGCACGGTGGAAGAATGTGCGCATGCCAGGTCAGTCTGGCTGGTCCAAGGGCTGAGCATGTGGGTCACGGAGATGACTCCTTAGTGTGGGGTCAAGGCCAGCCCAGGTGAGCAGCAGGGCAGTCATGAAGGGTCCCAGCCAATAGGGAGAGACCCAGGTGTTCTGGGAGGTGACTGATCAAACAGCATCTAGAATGTCCCAGGAGCTGTGGGTGGAGAGAGGAAGGTGATACGGAAGCTGTGGAAGGTGGATTCGCTGCCCCAAGAGCCTGCTTACCTGGGGAGATGAACCTAATTCCAGAGAGGATCAGATTGAGGCAGTGGGCCCTGGCTGTGGGCTGTCCCAGGAGTCCCCATGTCTTGGTGCCGTTCAACCAGCAGGCCCAAAGTATGACACTACCAAAAGACTCAGAGGGACCAGCACTTAGCGTAATGGCTATGTGGCTGGACTCCCACATAGTCAACTGCAGATCGCGTCCCGGATCTGGTGGCTTAAAACTCACGCCAGGCGCGTGTGCGTATGTGCCCAAGATCCCTAGAGGAGAATGGAGGAGAAGGGATTGCAGCGTGGCCATCCCCCCTGGGGGGTGATTTCTCTCTTTCTATCTCTCTGTCTCTGTCTGTCTGGTGAGCACATGTGCCCTATAGCGAAAACCTCTCCAAAAAAAAAAAAAGACTCAAGTTTAGGGACCCAACTGCCACTTTCTAGACGTGTAGGCTTGAGCAAGGCACTTAGCTCTAGATTGTCATGGCAAACGCTTTGAAGTTCACAAAGCTCTCACATCTGGGTACCATTTATCCTCTTCCTCTATGCAATGAGATGTGTGGACCAGGCCCCACGGTCTCTCCAGCTCTAACACCTTGTGATGTGCACAGGTCAGCAGGAGCCATAGTGTGGACTGGGTAGTTCAGAGGGCAAGGGGAGCAGGGAGCCGTCAAGACAGCAGGCAAGGCTTCGCAGGCAGAGGTGGCCTTGGCCCCAAGGACAGGTGAGCGCCGCCCTCATCGGCCAGCTCTCCTGCTGGTCTCGCTGGCTGCCCTTTCACTCAGGGACTTGTCCAGGTGAGCTTGGAGAATGGGGAGGAAGGAGGAGGACTTCAAGCTGCAGGGGAGCAAGAGCAAAGGGTGGAGGTCCATCTTGGTGAGGAGGTCCCATGGGCCTGGGAGGATTAGATCGGATGAGACCAAGAAACCAGGTGACCTTACTGGAGCCCTAACCCAGGACGGCTGGAACGCTCCAAGGTGAGAGGGTTCAGCCGGGCCACCTTAGCACCTGGTTCTGCCCCATCTCCCTGGGCTCAGGTGCGGGACTATGGCTGCTGGGCAGCCAGAGTGCAGCAGGAACTGCAGGTAGAGGAGAGTGCCCTGGCACCCGACGGCTGGGACGCTCCAAGGTGAGAGGGTTCAGCCTGGTTCTGCCCCATCTCCCCGGGCTCAGGTGCGGGACTATGGCTGCTGGGCAGCCAGAGTGCAGCAGGAACTGCAGGTAGAGGAGAGTGCCCTGGCACCCAGCAGCGCCCCACTGGAGTTCAGCGCCCACCAGCGGCTTCGGGTGGAACTGGAAGCCCAGGAGGAACTGCGGCAGCAGGCGGCCCAGTTGGGCCAACAGGCACTCCTGGCTTCAGGAACGCCCACTGAGGAGGTGAGCCCCCTCTCCTGGTCTCCCCCAACCTGTCCTGAGCTGGCCTACCCTACCTCTGGTTGCCTGGCACCCTGTCCCACTGTGCTGTTCCAGCTTCTTGGAGGCTGCCCGCAGGCCCTGCCTCCTGTCTTGTCCTGCCACTCCCCCAGCCCAGGCCCCCCTTTGCCGATCCCCAGGTCCAGGAAGGGCTGCAAGCCCTGCAGGACCAGCGAGACCAGGTGTTCCGGGCATGGGAGCAAAAGCAAGCGAGACTGCAAGCCATGCAGCAGGAACAGCTGTTCCTCAGACAATGTGGCCGCCTGGATGAGATCCTCCTGGCCCAGGAGGCAGGTCCCCTCAGCCCCTGCACCTCTCCTCCAGCACACGCACAGCCTCTTCTTCTTCTCCATCTCCCCTCTCTACACTCACACTCTTCCTCCTGGGCCTCAGGCTTCTCTGAAACAGAGCACAGAGGCCATGCGAGAGTCCTGCCAGGTGGCCCAGGGGGAACACTAAGGCACACAGGCCTCCACCAACATCCCCAAGCCAGTTCAGGGCCTTCTCCTCCCCAGCCCCTACCCAAGACTGAGCCCTGAGGAAGCTCGCGAGAGGCTGCTTATGCACCCCACCTTGTGCTGAGGCTGAGGTGTTGCCAGATCTCCCTAGGTCCCCACTCCTCACAGCGCCCCCCTCCACCTCTTCTCAGTGCTCACACCACCCCTGCCAGGCACTTCCAAGCTCTGCTCACCCCCAAGGGCCCATGGACTGCCTCAGCACACACAGCTGCAAAGGGAAGGGCGGGCTGGCTGTCCTTGATGGCCCCTTTGACTTTTCTGTGGGACAATCCAGGGCTTCCTGAAAACCAGTGCCCTGGGGAACTCAGTGGAAGAGGTAGAGCAGCTGATCTGCAAGCATGAGGTCTTCCAGAAGGTGCTGACTGCCCAGGACGAGAAGGTAATGGGCTCAGGGGTACTGGGCATGGCTGGAGTGGTGGGGTGAAGAGAGAGTCCTGAGGGGGCCCACAGGGTGGTTGGGGCATACCCAGAGGC
Organism: Tupaia belangeri chinensis; assembly: GCF_000334495.1. NCBI lineage: Eukaryota > Metazoa > Chordata > Mammalia > Scandentia > Tupaiidae > Tupaia > Tupaia belangeri. Next base: position 1,610,619 of record NW_006160123.1, read on the forward strand.
ACTGCTATCGTGCCTGTGTTCCTAGGGCTTCCTGGGTGGGGCTGACTGAGCAAAATGGTACACGTGGCTCAGGAAGAGGACCCAGGACAGGGTGGGCCACACTCCAGGGACTGCAGGGAGATTTGGCCCTACCCACACTACATGCTCCCTGGGGAGCAACTTGGCCCTGGCCTGCTGCTGGGAGCTTGGCTTCAGGACCCTCAAAGACAGGGCTGTGAGTGCAGGGAAGCCCTGCTCCAGCACGCAGGGGGGAGAACAGCAGGCTGCCCCATGCCCTGCAGGAGGCGGCTCTGCACCAGCAGCTGAAGATGCTCCAGGGTCCCCGAGTGCAGGACTCACTTCGCACCACGCTGGAGCGCCGGGCCCGAGTGAAAGAGCTGGCCAAGCGCCGGGGCCATGCTCTGCACACCGCCCTATTGACAGCCAGCTTTACCAGGGCTGCCTCCCAGGTCAGAGGCCACCACAGCCCCGCTCCTTCCACCCGGCCGATGTCTTTAGTTTGCAGACAACCTTCACACCACAACCCCGAGATGAGGAAGCCGAGAGCTGGGGAGTTAAATGGCTTTCCTGGAGCCAGGCCAGAGCCCAGAATGCTTGATTCTGAGCCCCTGCGTGTGGAGCCCCCACTTCTGTCCTGAGTTCCAGCAGAACTGAGGCCAAAACAGACAAAGAACAGGGCGGAGCAGTCCAGAGTACCAGTAGCAGGGGCCTACACTTCCAAACTGAACCGCCACCCAGGGTCCCAGCCCAGCCATGCCCACTCCCTGGGCGGCAGACATTGGTTCTCACGTACAGGCGTGGGTGGCCAGCCTGCCCACCATAGCAGGGCTGAGGGAAGTCTGTGGATAGCCAGATGGAGCCTCATGGGACTTTGCACCTCCACAGGCTGAGGACTGGATGCAGGAGCGGGCCCAGCGGCTGAAAGAGCCCATCCCTCCTGGGGACCTGAGAGCTCAGTCAAAGCTCCTGTGGAAACACCAGGCCTTTGAGGCTGAGGTCCAGGCCCATGAGGAGGTCATAACCTCTGTTGCCAAGGTAACAGCCAAGCCCTCAGCCCCTCACCTGCCTGAAGTGTAGACTCCTGGATGGCCCAGAGGCAAGGTCTCCCGTGCCCACTCTGTCCCCAGATGGGTGAGGCTCTCCTGGTACAGAGCCATCCTCAGGCAGGAGAGGTCTCCCAGAGGCTGCAGGCACTGCAGAAGCACTGGGAGAACCTGAGGCAGGCAGTGGCCCTCCGGGGCCAGGAGCTGGAGGACAAGTGCAACTTCCTGGCGTTCCTGCAGAGAGTGGACCTCGCAGAGGCCTGGCTGCAGGAGCAGGTGAAGGCCTCGCTGTGCGGGGGTGGGCTGGGAAGTGGGGGCTGAGGGACTGAGAGATGGGGCATGGGGCACACAGGCATGTAGTTCTCTGGTAGCAGAAGTCCCCAAAGCCCCACTTGCCCCAACACTGCCCCAGCTGTGGGTGCCAGGGGTCTGGGCATAACCTGGCCAGTGCATGAAGCACTATGCTCCCTCCTTGGTTCTGTAGGAGGCGATGGTGAACACCACTGACCTGGGCCAGGACCTTGAGCATTGCCTGCAGCTCTGCAGACGGCTCCGTGGGTTCTCAGGAGCCTCTGCTGGGGTAAGGGGGCCTGCCCAGGGAGAGGCGGCCGCGGGATCCCCACACTGGGACATAATAGGGCAGGGCTCCAGAGGCAGGGTGGGCACAGGGGTCAGTCCCAGCTCTGCCCTTACTACACACACACCTTAGGCAGGTCCCTCATCTCGCCAACCCTTTGTCTGGTCATCTTTAAGATGGGGCAATGCCTCCCCAGAGGTAAGGCAGAGTGGTGGTGCTTACAGGAGTCCATAGCTAGAATGGCAGAGATTTCCGCCTACATGCGTGTGGTGGTGACACAGCTGGACCCACATGGGAGGGGTTCTGGGTTCATGTCCTGGGACTCCCTGAGCGCACTGGGTGCACATAAGTGTTGTGATCTGGGTCAGCTAAGACGAGGTAGATTGTGGCATGGGGCCCTATTGAGGATGCCTGTCTATCCTTTTCTCTCTTCTCTCTCAGAAGAGAATAAATTAAACTCGTTAAAAAACAATGAAATCTGAATGAAGTCAGTCCAGTTGGTACTGTACCAACACCAGTCTCCTGGTTTGAATACCGTACCATGGGTATGTAGGATGTTACCATGAGGGAAGCTGGGGGGACCGTACCTGCAGCTTCTCTGTATTACTGCTGCAGTTTCCTGCGCATCTATAATTTCAAAAACTTTTAAAAAGTTATTACGAGGTTGGGGCTGGCAGGTGGCATGGTGGTTGAGGGCGCTGAACTCCCACATGGCCGACCACAGTTCAAGTCCTGGACCTGGTGGCTTGCTTTCTCACTTTTCTCTCTCTCACTCTCTCTTCCTCTCTCCCTCTGTCCCTCTCTGGTCAAATTAAAAATAAAATAAATAAATAAATAAATAAAGTTAAATAAAATAATTATTTAAAAAACTTTTTAAGAGTTATTACAGGGGCCTGCAGGTGGCCTGGTGGTTGAGGTGCTGGGCTTCCACATTGCCGACCATGATTCAAGTCCCAGACCTTGGCAGCTAGCCTTCTCACGTTCCCTCTCTCTCATCTCTCTCTAACGAGTGCACATGCCCTATAGAAAAGTTTAAAAGAATAATAAATAAAATTAAATAAATAATTCTTTAAAAAAAAAAAAAAGCTATTACAAATGCCGGGCATGGGGGACAGTCAGTGCCCTCCGTTGGCCTGACTATAGCAGCACCTTGGCATCCTCTTCTCACCCCACCTCTACCCCCACCAACATAACCCAAAAGACCTAGCCTCCCGTGTAGTACCGAGGAGAGATTTGGCAAATGTACTCACAGTCAGGTGTTGGAGACCAAACGTGCTAGCCTCATTCCCCTGACGGAGTATATGATCGTTTCAAAGGCTGACGTGCTTCATCTCCGATAGCCTCTGCTAATAGTAGAGTTCCACAGACGTCTGCTAGATATCAGGGGAGTTGGGCTCGAATCCCGGTTCTGCCCCACACGAGCCATGTCAGCCTCTGAGCTCTGTCCGGGCATCTGAAAAGGAGAGAGATCCTTCCCTGTCGACCTCGTGTGAGACATTTCATAGGAAAGTGCTTGGAAATTAAGCTGTACAGATGCAAGAAGTAGAGAGCCCCACCTGTTGGGGACAGGACCCTCTCCCTGTGTCGCCGCGAGCCCCACCCGGGTGAGACCAAGGAGGCAGGAGCTCACTGTTTCCCTCCTCCTGGCCCCCAGGCTTTTCTGACCCGGAGAAGCTGCGTTTTAGCATTAGAGCTTGTGGTGAGCACATGCCCAGCCTTCCCTCCTGTGTGGTTCCCAGCCTCAGAGATGACTGTGGTGACAGGCTCCAAGCTGATCTACTCATTGGCGTGGGGTGACCTCGGGCACCTGCCACAGTAGATGAAGCAGCCGCCTCCCACTCCCCACACACACACTCCCTGTGCCCTGGGAGCCCAAGCAGCCCCTCCAAATGCCAACTGTGTGCAAAGAAGGAACTCTTAGCAGCCCCCGCACCTCCCTCGTAGGACACACTGGGGGACGCCTACATCAGGAGCATCAGTGATTTGTCCCTGCAGCTGAAGAACCGGGACCCCAAAGAAGTCCAGACCATCTGCCAGCGGCGAGGCCAGCTCGACAGCAGGTCAGTCCCGGACCAGGGGGAAAAGCATTGCAGGAGGATGGGGGCTGCCCCGACCCCACTCACTCCTCTGCCTGTCTCTAGGTGGACAAGTTTCCGCAGCAACCTACTCCGGTACCAGCAGCAGCTCCAAGGGGCCCTAGAGATGCACACGTTGTCCCAAGAGCTGGACGATGCCATTGAGCGGATCACGGAGAAGGTGAGCAGGGAAGTGGTCCCATGTGTGCATCAAGCACGCGGCAGGGGAGGGCACTGCGGGGAGACTCCATGCATCTCACCCCTTGCCTGCCTGTGTTCTTCAGCTGTACTTGTAGGCAGGTCCCATCTGGACTCTGCCAGGAGTGTGTGATGGGCTGGCTTTGGGGACCAACGAGCCACAGGCGCTCCTGCTGCAGACTGAGCTGACCCCTCAGCTCCTTTCTCTCCCAGACGTGCTGTGGGTAGAGGCCAGAGTACACCCTCTGTTCCCTCCTGTCCCTGAGCATTCCCAAACCCACAGGACAGTGCGAGCAGCCACAGAGGACGGGCTAGGAGCAGGCAAAGGTGGCAGTGGACAGGCTATAGCTCCGAGGAGTGCTGAGAGCCAGGCAGTTCCCTGCCCTCAGCGGGCCCAGGAGTATCTGAACCTGCACCCTCCTTTTTCTGCCCAAATCCCGCACACACTCCAGAGAGATGCAAGTCAAGTCAGTTGAGATAATAGCAATATTCTCACCTCAGAGGAAATGCCAAACCCAAAATCTCCTGGGAGTTGACCTCTCTCACAAGAGGGCCAGGCCCTGCTCCAGACCGCCCAGGGCGATGGGGAGGGTGCTTGCTCTCCGTGCAGAAACCCTGGGGTGGGCCAGGCCCCTCTGCGGTGAGGGAGGCTGGAAGCAAAGGGCAAGCAGGCAATGGCTCAGGCCCATCCGCCACCCCCAGGGTGCCCTGCTCCAGGCCCCCGCCTGCAGCCAGGATCTGGAGAGCGCGCAGAGGCTGCTCCGGAGACACCAGGAGCTGGAGCAGGCAATGGGCCTCATTCAGGCCCAGGTGGAGGTGTGTGGCTGGGTGTGGAGGTGGGTCCCGACCCAGGGTGCTACCTCTGTGGGACCATGGAGGACACAAGGTGGAGGGCTTTCAGGATCTTGAGAGTAACATGCCAGGGGCCTGCTACGGCCAGGGCTCCCCTGCTCCAGCTCTGACCCTGACTTCCCGTACAGACCCTAGAGCGTGAGGTGGGCCGCCTCTGCCAGAGAAACCCTGGGGCAGCCCCCAGCCTCAGCCGCAAGCAGCGAGTGATGATGGACAGCTGGTGGCAGCTCCGGAGCAGGGCCCAGAAGTGGTAGGGACGCTGGGCCTCCCTCTCTCACTGCCCTGCAGCATCTCAGGCCCCACACTCCCCTTGGCCCCTGTTTTCCCTAAGATTCTATCTCCATGCCTCAAATAACCCCCACGTCATCATCCCAGGGATTCCCACCCATGAGCCCTTCCGTGAGCAGGAGGGAGGAGGAGACACTGGTGGGCATAGAGGGAAAGGGGTTCGGAGGCCCAGGACTAGCTGATGAGCCCTGTGGGCAGGAGGGAGTCGCTGGAAGCCTTGCTCGAAGCTCAGAAACTCCAGGCGATGCTGCAGGAAGTGCTGGCCTGGGCCCAGGGGCTGCGGGCTGAGATGGCTGCGCGAAGCAGCCCCTGCGGGCCTGAGGAAGCCCAGCGACAGCTAGAAGAGCACCAGGGGCTCAGGGTGAGCTCTGGCTCTTGGGGCCTTTCTCCTTTCCCATCCTACCCCTCTGCTGCCACCCACCTCTCCTCCCTCCCACTGGGACTCCTCCAGCCCCAGAGGGCCTCCGCCTCTGAGGAGCTAGGACCGTCCTGTTCCAGGTTGAGCTGGACTCGCGGATGGACAGCATCAGCTGGGTCCAAAGCACCGGGCAGCGGCTGCTTGCAGCTGGGCACCCGTCCACTCCTGACCTCCGCCAGGCCCTGGCTGCTTTAGAACAAGAGCTGAGCAGCCTGGAAGGGGCATGGCAGGAGCAGCAGCTGCAGCTGCAGCAGGCCCTGGAGCTCCAGGTAGACATGGTTCCACCCCAGGCTCCACTCTTCTCACCCCGACTCCATCCCGCCCCACCCCTGGGCCTGTTCTGACCTCATGGCCCCTGATCAAAGCTAAAACCAAAGCGGCCTGGGGCCTGGCTCCCCATCTGGGCCACTCCACCTACAGTGGTTGCACCCTCTGCCAGCTTCCCCTTGCCTTTTCCTCTCTCACCAGTTGATTCTCAGCTCTGTGGGAAAGATGGAAGGCTGGCTCGGCAGCAAGGAAGCCTCCCTCTCCACTGAGTGCCCAGGGGTAGGTGCTCAGCAAGGGAGGACTTACAAGAGCAGCGTTAGGGTCAAACCAGCCAGCACTGCCTGAGCTCCCTGGCCGGGACTCCTCCCCTCTTTGTCCCCTTTTGTCCCCCTCCCCCCCACCTTGCCCTTAGCCACACCAGCATTCCAGCAGGTTCTTAGCACCAAGCCTGAGCTGTGGAAGCTCAGAGTATGCACAGGGCCCTGACTCATTCTTGCTCCTTCCCACTGCCTTCCTCACCCCTGCCCTCCTCAACTCCCATACACCCAGAGAACTGCTTTTCCTACCATGCCCCAAACCCCGTGGCAGGCAAGTGTAACTCCAGGAAAGCTCCGAGCATAATCAGGGGCTGACGTAGTCTTCCTAGGAGTACAGCGGAGGCAGTGTTCCGTGATATAAGAAAGCTCTGCCTGCCCTGGTGGTTCTTTTCTTTTTTTAATTTGGTTTTTGGTTTTTTTGAGAGGTTTTTGCTATAGGGCGCGTGCACTTGTCAGACAGAGACAGAGAGACAGAAAGTGAGAAATCATCCCCCGGAGGGATGGCCACGCCGCAATCCCTTCTCCTCCATTCTCCTCTCAGGATCTTGGGCACGCACGCACACGCGCCCGGCGTGAGTTTAAGCCACTGGGTCTGGGACTCGAATCTTGGTCTACTGCATGGAAGTCCAACGACATAGCCATTACACCAACTGCTGGTCCCTGCCCTGGCGATTCTGATACTTGACCCTGATCCCAGTACCTCCCCTGCCTGGTACCTCCCACTGCCCTAAGCCATACCTACCTGGAGGGGATGAGGAGTGGGTGTGGGCAGACCCGTGGCTTTGAGGATGAGCGTTTGGTAGGTTGGCTCCAGGTGGGAAAGCAGATAGTGGGGCAGGGAGGTGAGCAGGGGCAGCTGGCAGACAGTAACGGTTCCCTTCCCACCAGGACCCCCTGGCCAGTGCGGAGACCCTCCTGTGGAAACATGAGATGCTTGAGCAGAGCCTGGAGGTGCAGGCGGAACAGATCAGCACCCTGGAGGCCACAGCCAGCAGCCTGCGCCAGGGTGGATGTCCCGAGGCCCAGAGCGCCCTGGCCAGGTGCCAGGCCATGCTCCTGAGGTACCTCTGGCTCTGGGAGTGGAACTGTGGGTAGAGTGGACTGGGCTGGTGTGGGCACCTGGCTCTTCCCTTCCTGCCCTCCCACTTCCTGTCTCAGATTCTCTGCCTTCCCCGGGGGCTAGGGTCAGATGCCAGGGGTGCCCACCGCTTCTGGCCCTGCCGTGTGTCAGCCTGCTGGGACATCAGACACCACGTGGGAAATCCCACCCCTTCTTCATTCAGCTGAGAAGGGCAATTTTACAGAGAGGCTTGTACTAGGAAGCCAGGAGAGGAAACGACCTAAGGCGATGGAAGTTTCCAGAGCACAGTGGCCAAGCCTGGGCCCTCTGCTGCCCACTAACTGCAGGACTCAGGCAACGCCTCTCAGCCGCAGCCATGAATAGATCTCCTATGGGCAAGGGGAAGCCGGTGGCAATGCCTCAGGGGCTGTAGTGAGGAAGGGGAGGTGCTCTGGTGTCTGCTGCCAGCCCTCAGGTGCGGCTCTGAGCTCGCTGAGCTGACGGCCAACCACAGGTGCCTGTGACCGCCCAGCCTACACGCTCCCTGGCCGGCCCAGGCCCACTGCCTCGCCCAGGTAGGACTGAAGCCAGACCCCAGACCAGCAGGGCATCCATGCTCCCTGGAGAGCCTACGGTGCCCACAACTTTTATGGCTCCCTGGGCTGGTCCCCGCAGGACCGAGGTCATCCCATGCATCCTCACAGGTACCCACAGAGATCTTTGGTAGACAAATGGCCTAAGTGAGTTTGTTGGTCTTTGTCAGCTCCTCTGCCCCGGCAGCTCCGGGTCCCTGGGAGGCCCAGCCTCCCCGGCACAGGGCCACCCTGTCCCCTCAGGCTCTGCTGTCCTCCAGGAGGGTGTTTCCAGTCAACCGAGCCTCTCTGCACCTCTCCCCACCTGCCATGCCCTTTGGTAGTGGGGTTCACACTCACACCAGCGTGGCGCACAGGTTGACAAGGAGGAGGACCTGGAGGGGGCCTTAGACCTTATTTTCCTGTTTATATTATACATCTTATCATTTCTATTGCACATATGGTGATGTGCTTCATGTACTGGTACAGACAGAAATCAGTACATAATCTATATGATAAAGTATAAGTATATTGACTAAGTATTAAATATATAAATGTTAGATATTCTGTATTGGGAGGTGCCTGCTTTAAAAATTCTATTTGCAATGCATAATCAAAAAAGTGGTTAAGGCACTGGATCCCACATGACTGACAGTGGTTTGAATCCCAGACTCAAACTCAGTGGTTTGAAAATCGCGCCGTGTGTGTGTGTGTGTGTGTGTGTGTGTGTGCCTGCCCAAAAATCCCAAGAGAAGAATGGAGGAGAAGGGATTGAGACATGGCCGTCCCCCTGGAGGGGATTTCTCACTTTGCCCCGTCTCTGTCTGTCTCTGCTCTCTCCATGAGTACACATGTCCCATGGCAAAAAAATCTTAAAAAAAAAAAAAAAAAAAGCGGTTAGGTCTGTGTTTACTTGAAGTGCTACAATGAAAAGCCACACACTAGGTGGAGGAGCCAGCAGAATTTTCCTCTTCCAATTCTGGAGGCTAGAAGCCTAAGAAGACGTCAGCATGGTGAGTCTCACCTGGAGGCCCCTCCTTGGCTTGCAGATGGCTGTCTCATTCTCTGTCCCCCCGTGGTCACTCTTGGTGCCATGCCCTAGTTTCCCCATCTGATAAGGACACCAGTCAGATTGGATTAAGGGTCACCCAAATGACCTCATTTTCACTTTATTACCTCTTTTTTTTTTAAGAATTATTTTTATTTAACTTTATTTATTTTAATTTGACCAGAGAGTGACAGAGTGAGAGAGAGAGAGAGAAAGTGAGAAAGCAAGCCACCGGGTCCAGGACTCAAACCACAGCTGGCCACGTGGGAGTCCTGTGCCCTTAACCTCCACACCATCTGCCAGCCTCAACTTTATTACCTTTTGAAAGACCCTATCTTCAAAAAACAGTCACATCCGCAGTGCTGGGGTCAGAATGGGGATTGCAGAGGGTGACCCATAATAGACACTGATAAAGGGGAAGTACAGTGTGTTTTCATTTCAAAGGAAACCCCAGACCCGAGATACAGTGATACCGAGGAAGGCTGGCCTGGGCTAGAAAGACACGCATATGTGCACGTTGCACCCGGGCACACACACCCCTGTGGCAGCTCCAGGTCTTGCTGGGCAGACCTGAGGGCCATGTGACCCTCCTCCTGGCAGGAAAGAGGCACTCCTGAAGCAAGCTGGGACCCGCCGTCGCCAGCTGGAGGAGCTCCGGCAACTGCAGGCGTTCCTGCGGGAGTCCTCTGAGGTTGCTCTTGCCCGGGGTGGCGCGTGGGGTGGGGGAAGGAGTTACCCCAGGGCAAGGCCACCCTTCATCCAGAGTACCCCAGAAGTTTAGGGCGGGAACAACCTTAAGCACCAGAGCCTGGTCCACCCCCTGTGCCCAGGTGGCAGCGTGGCTGAGGGAGAAGAACCTGGTGGCCCTGGAAGAGGGTTGGCGGAACCCAGCCACGCTGCAGTCACAGCTAAGGAAACACCGGCATCTCCAGGCTGAGCTGGACATGAGCCTGCAGCAGCAACAGGAGCTGCAGACGGTGAGGCCTGTGGGTGGGCGCTTGTGACGGCCCCACAGCCAAAGCACAGGGCAACCCTGAGGAGCCCTGCGGTGGGATCGGGATCGTAGTGCGGAAGGCCCGTGTTCGTGGCCTTCTGCGTGCATGCGCCGTGGGAAGCACTGAAGGGTCATGAGAAGCAGCTGCTTCTCCACAGCACCCTTCCCAAAAAGGTGCCTTTTCTGTCACTTGCAAGATGATACTTGGACACGATCAGGACACAGCCAGCAGTCCTGTGGATAAAGAAGCCGAAGCATAGCCCTTCCTTGAACGTTTCCCTTTTCACCTGCAAGGCAGATTCTGACCCCACGCTGGCTCCCTCTGATGTGAAGTGTCCTGCTAAGTATTTCATATCTACTTCACACGATATCTGTCAAAATGACCATTATTATGTCTGTCACGAGGAGGGAAATGAGGCTTAGAGAAGTTAAGAAACTTGCCCAAGATCACACAGGTTCTCCAGCTGTGGGGCTGGTGATTGGCACCAACGCGAGTGCCCCGGTACCAGTCGTCCTGAGGCCATGAGGCGTGTGCCCTGTTGTGGCTGTAGGAGGGACAGAGGCTGCTGCAGGGGAGCTACCCGGCCCGGGAGACCATCCAGGCATGGCTATGGGAGCTGGGACAGCTCTGGGACGAGCTGCAGGCCAACTGCCAGAGGAAGGAGGCCCGGCTACAGGAGGCCTGTGAGGTGAGGCTGTGCGGGTCACGGAGTAGTTGGACAGAGTTCAGGCTCCTGCACCCCGCCTCCCCTCCATGCCTACCTCACCTTCTGCCCTAGGCCCTGCGTCTACAGCGAAGTGTGGAGGAACTGGAGAACTGGCTGGAGCCCATTGAGGTCACACTGAAGGCCCCCATAGTAGTCTGGGACTTGCTTGGGGTGGGCGAACTCCTGGAGGCCCAGGGGGACCTGGAGGCAGCAGTGGACAGGCAGGCTGGGCAGGCACAGGCTCTGCTGGGCCAGGCCCAGGCCTGTGCCCTGGAAGGCCACTGCCTCGCCCAGGACACCCAAGAGCAAGCACGGCGGCTGCTTCAGAGGTACGTGTGTCCTGGGCCCCAGCCTCAGCAGGCATCCTCCTAGCCGTCCTGTTCCCTGCCTTCCTGGAAGGCCACCTCTCCTCCCCTTCTGTCTTCTCACCTCTTCCCCCTTCCACCATGGGGGACACAGAGCAATAAGCTCCATGTCACCATGGAGCCCTAATACTGACAACCACGGCCCTGCCTCTCCTGGTCCCGCCCCACTGCCCAGGTTCCAGGACCTGCGGGAGCGCCTACAGGAGCGCAGGATGGCCCTGGAGGCCCAGAGCTGCCTCTTGCAGTTCTTCAGGGATGCTGACGAGGAAATGGCTTGGGTGCAGGAGAAGCTGCCCCTGGCCGCCTCCCAAGACTGCGGTCAGAGCCTGAGCGCCGTGCGCCACCTGCAGGAGAAGCACCAGGTGTCTGCCAGCCGGGAGGGGCAGGAGGGCTGCCCTCAGAAATGCTTGGCTGCTCAGCTCAGCTGGGGGCTTTGAGGGCTTTCTGCCTCTGGGGTCTCTTGAGCAGCAGTCTGTGGGGTCCCCAAGTGCCTAGTAGCAACCCCAGTCCTTCCTCTGACTCCACAGAACTTGGAGAGCGAGTTGAGCAGCCACGAAGCTCTGGCCCGGGTGGTGGTAGGCACCGGGCGCCAGCTGGTGCAGGCCGGGCACTCAGCCGCCTGCGAGGTGGCCGCCCGGGTGCAGCAGCTGGAGGAGGCCATGGGCAGCCTGCGGGCAGAGGCGGCGCGGAGGCGGCGGCAGCTGCAACAGGCTCAGGAGGCCCAGCAGCTTCTGGCGGAGGTGAGGGGGTGACGTGACACTAGGACCCCAGAGTGTGTGCAGGGCAGGAGGGACACTCCACGAGGATCTGGGCTCTGTGCACCTCTATCTCCTCCACTGAGGGGTCTCCTGATCCCCACGTCTTCCTTCTGCGCGTTTCCCAGAAAACAGGCCATGGGTTCACTGGTTTTCTTTCGTTTCACTGTTTCTTCTTGATCACTGCTTTACACCAGACTCACCCGGGACCTTCACCTAAATTAGCTCGTGATAGCGAGTACCGAAGAAAAGCTAAAGTAGGGACCAGCAGATGACATAATGGTTACATCACTGGACTCCATACAGTCAACTGTGGTTCACGTCCCAGACTCAGCAGCTTAAAACTCATGCTGAGCACGTGTGTGTGCATGCCCAAAATCGTGAGAGGAGAATGGAGGAGAAGGGATTATGGTGTGGCCAACCCCCAGAGGGTGATTTCTCACTTTTCCTCTTTCTGTCTATATCCAGTGAGCACAAGCACCCTATAGCAAACCTAAAAAGAAACAAAATAAAAGAAACAGTGGCGTTCAGGCTGTGTTCCAGACCACACGCAGATCTTTAGGGGCGGTCCAGGCAGCCTCTCTAAAGCTCTCCAGGGGACTGTAACTTGCAGGCAGGTGGAGGAACATTGCTTGTATCTTGAGGCTGGGAATCCAGGGAAACAGCTCCCTGTCTTCCCCAGCTCCTGGAGGCAGGAACCTGGCTGGCTGAGCGGGGAAGTATCCTGGACAGTGAGGACATGGGCCAGAGTGCAGAGGCCACACAGGCTCTTCTGCGGCAGCTGGAGGTCACCAGGAGAGACCTGGAGGGGTTCAGCCCACGCCTCGAGCGGCTGCAGCAAACAGCAGCACTCCTGGAGAGCAGGTGGAACCCAGAGAGGTGGGCCAGAACACGCCCATCTGGGGAGGAACCGAGAGGGTGCTCCCTACACAGGCAGCAGGAGGCTGGTGCAGCCTGAAGGAAGGCTCCAGACCAGGCTCTCTCTTTTCTCTACAGCCCCAAGGTGCTAGCCCAGCTGCAGAAGGTGAGGGAGGCCTGCAGTGAGCTGCTGCGGAGAGCGGAGGGCAGGGGCCGGGGCCTGCAGGAGCAGCTGCAGCTGCACCAACTGCAGCGAGAGGCTCTGCTCCTCGATGCCTGGCTGACCTCCAGGATGGCCACTGCCGAGTCCCAGGACTATGGGCAGGACCTGGAGGGTGTCACAGTGAGTCACTCACAAGCGGACCTGAGTGAGAATAGATTGCCCTGGGCAAGCTCAGCAAGGAAGGTCTGTGTTTTGTGTTGAGAGGATGCAGGGAACAGCCAGGAGTTGGAAGGGGGGCCCTGTGGTTTTGGAACCAGGGCTGCGATGTCAGCGCCGTCTGAGCCTGCCCAGCCCTCGTGAGCTTCGAGAGCTGCAGGACTGCCACCTCTAGAGTGACCCCCACCCCCACACACCCTTGCAGGTGCTGGAAGAGAAATTCGATGCCTTCAGGAAGGAAGCCCAGAGCTTGGGGAAGGCCAAGGTGCAGGCCCTGCGGGAGCTGGCAGACACCCTGGAACGGGGAGCACCGGGGTGCTATCCCCAGGTTCAGGCCCAGAAAAGCCGCATAGAGGCCACTTGGGAGAGGCTGGACAGGGCGATAAAAGCCCGTGCTGAGGTAGGCGCACAGGCCAGGCCACGCCATGACAGCCAAGGGGAGCAGTATCTGTGCTACCACCCGGCCAGAGACAAGCAGACCCGCCGGCTATGCCTGTGCGTGTGTATGCACGGGTCTACATGCATGTGTCTACACAAGCATGTGCAAGTAGGACGCGGCTGCCTCTAACTCTCACCGGCAAGCAGGCTGGAGCCCCAAAGTCTAGCCTCTCAGCCCTCCACATCGTTTGATCCTTCCCTAGTACAGTTCACACCTCCAGAGAGAAACAGGAAGCACGTGGCCAGCCTCCAAGTTCCTCTAAGCCCTGCCAAGCGTGGCTTCAGTTATTCGAAGACACATGCCACGGTGGCCTCTCCTCGTTAGCCACACGCGTTTACCTGGGCCTGGAGCCCCGTGACGGGGAGCACCCGCCCTTTACCCTCGCTCACTCAATGTGCTCTGAGTGCCTGAACACCAAGCAAATCCTCAGCTCGCTCCCAGGGCCTCGGTGGTCAGCACAGCCAGGGCTTTCCATTGGAGCAAATCTGCTTTCTGAGCCCCTGACAGACCCCACCCCACAGAGGAGGCCACCTTGAGGGCCCAGGTCAGAGCGGCCTCTGGCACTGACCCGTCCTCCCCTCCGGGCCCGGCAGAGCTGCAGCAGGTGGCACCGCCCAGGGCCCAGAAGGCCCACCTTACTCCCTCGGCAGATCCCGCCCCATACTTCAGAGCCTGCTGCCTTACCTGTGAGATGGGTGCCAAAGCACCCCCACCCACCCCCACCAAGAGCCCTGCCCTTCCTCGTCGATCACATCACTCATTCTTGGAGCAGCTGCCACAACTAGGACATTTTCTGTACCTGCGGGCCGCTGGGTCCTCCTGGTTCTAAAGGGGCCGTTCTCCAGGGAGAGAAGTCCTGGGAGCAGAGCTGGGCCCGAGCCTGCCCTCTCTCCTCTCTCAGAAGCTGGCTGCAGTCCGGGAGGCTCGTGGCCTGGAGCAGGCCATGGCTGAGCTCCGGGGCTGGGTGCAGGGGAAGATGGCCCTGATGCAGGCAGACGACAGTGGCCACAGCCTGTCATCGGTGCAGACCCTGCAGCGACAACACAGGCACCTGGAGGTGAGGGCCCAGCCCCTGGCCCACCTACGTGAGCCCCTCCCTGGAGGCAGTGGGTGGGGGACCCCAAAGGCAAGAGAGGAAAAGACTGATGGCCCTCACCTGAGGTGATGGTGAAGGCCCCCCACTGTGGACCTGCCTGTGCTTCCCCCTAGACACTCAGCTCAGGGGCGGGGCCCAATGGAAGGGCTCCTCAGGGCCCGGGGCTCCTAAGGGAGAGCGTGCTGAGGGCTGAGGCTTGCTTGTGCCCCGGTTGCAGGGAGAACTGGCAGCTCTGGAGAAAGAGATGACTCGGGTGCGGATGGAGGTCTGCCGACTGGGCCGGTTCCACCCTGAGGCTCCAGAGAGCCTGGCTGAGCAGCTGGCTGGGATCCAGGAGGCCTGGGCCGCCCTGGAGGCCAAGGCCCAGGCGCGAGGCCAGCGGCTGGCACAGGCTGCCCAGGGCCATGCCTTCCTCGGGCGCTGCTGGGAGCTGCTGTAGGTGGACTCCTGTGTGGTTACTGGCCAAGCTCTGCCCTGCCCTGCGGTGGGCTGGGTCACGTCAGCTCACTGGGGAGCTGGGCGCTCCCTGGCCCTGCTCAGTCCCCACCTGCCCTCGCTCCCGGGCCCGTCCTGATGGGGCTCTCTTTC
>NW_006160123.1:1625887-1634101 GCF_000334495.1 Tupaia belangeri chinensis
CTTGCCCTGCCCCGTAGAGCGTGGGTCCAGGAGACAGAGGCGCTGGTGTCCTCAGAGGAGCTGTGTGGAGACGTGGCGGGGGCCGGGCAGCTGCTAGGGCGGCACGAGGAGCTGGGGCAAGAGGTCAAGGAGCTCTGCCGTCAAACCCAAGACGTGCGGCAGGAAGGGCAGCAGCTGGTGGACAGCAGCCACTTGCTGGCCCCACAGGTGTGTAGAGGGGATGGGCCTGAGCGTCCTCTGAGCTGGGGACGCACGGGGACCTGAATAGGAAGACGATGGTGGGAATGTGGATAGAGGCTGATACGCAGGAGGCCCAAGTCTCAGGCCTTCCCTTGGCCCTGCCCAGACCAGGGCTCCACCCAAACTCTCACCGTAGCAGCCCCTCTCCCCCAGGTGACAGGATGTCTGCAGGAGCTGGCGGAGGGGCTGCGGCAGCTCCAGGAGGCCTGGGCCCTGCTCAGGCAGCGCTGCAAGGAGAGCTGGGGCCTGCACAAGCTGCGGCAGAGGCTGGAGCAGGCCGAGGCCTGGCTGGCCTCCCGGGAAGGCCTCCTGCTGGAGCCCGACTGCGGGGTGAGTGGGACCCTGCCCCTTAGCTGGCCACCTGACAGCCGCAACCCAGGGCAGATCTGGATGCTCCCCCACTCCTTGGCAACCTAGGCTGGGTTTTGGGGGTGACGGAAGACTCCTGGCACCCCCAAGAGCTGGGGCTCCCCGACCTGCTTCTGCCCTGCAGCACTCAGTGTCGGACGTGGAGCTGCTGCTCTGCAGACACGAGGGCCTGGAAAAGCTGCTGGCCGCCCAGGAGGCTACGTTTGCCCAACTGCAGGACACAGAGATGGGGGCCTCAGGGCTGGTGAGTGGGAGGTCCCTCTACTCAGCCTGCAGGTCAGGGTCCCCTACACACTGGACCCTTCAGGAAAGACCCCCCTTCCCCTGGTCAGCCAGTCCTGGCTCCCCAGAGCCCTGGGTGGGTTTGAGCACTACCGTGCAGTGGGATGAGAGGAGGTGCACTGGCTGGCAGAAGGGACAGTGACAAGAACAAGAGCAGACAGGCACTGAGTCGGGGGTTGGGAGGACAACTGTCCCTGATCTGGATTTCCTCGTCCCCTCCAAGGAGGAACAGCGGCCGCTGCAGCAGACACAGGGGCTGACCCCCTTCCAGGGCCAGCTGCTTGCACGGGGTCCAGGAGCACAGCCAGTTGAGACGAGTGACCTACAGCCAGGTGTCCCCATTGGCCCGTGCACACCCTTCACCACCGCCTCCCTAAAGCGTGCAGCCAGGCAACAGGAGCCCAGTGGGCCCAGGGCCGCAGGGGTGAGTCCACGGTGGAGCCAGCAGAGGCTCTGGGGGTCAGGAGCGCTGAGCACAGGAATAAACAGGACGGGGAAGAGTGGGTGCCCGGCCCACCTTGCAGAAGGGGCCCGTCCTCAGTGCTGGCCCCAACACATCCTGGGCCCTGTCTTGCATTTGCAGGATGTAAAGGGTGTTTCCAACGTGGAAGGCTCTTTGGGGCATAAGCAGCAGCTCCCGTCTGGGGGGAGTCAGGTAGGTGCTTCTGAATCTCCCCTTGCAGAGCCACTCAGGCTCAGCAGGGCTGTGTGGGCCTGGCCCCTGGCACTGTGGACTTGGGTAGATGCCCCTCCTTTTTTTGGAGAAGTTTTTGTTATAGGGCGTGTGCACTCACCAGAAAGACAGAGAGAGACAGAGAGACAGAAAGCCAGAAATCACCCCCCATGGGGGATGGCCACGCCACAGTCCCTTCTCCATTCTCCTCTCGGGTTCTTGGGCACGCACGCACACACATGCCCAGCGTGACTTTAAGCCACCTGGTCCGGGACTCGAACCGTGATTGACTACATGGGAGTCCAGCGACATAGCTATTACATTAACTGCTGGCCCCTAGATGCCCCCCCCCTTTTTTTTGGAGAGGTTTCTTGCTATAGGCCGCATGCACTCGCCAGACAGACAGAGAGAGACATAGAGACAGAAAGCGAGAAATCACCTCCCGGGGGGATGGTCACGCCGCAATCCCCTCTCCTCCATTCTCCTCTCGGGATCTTGGGCACGCACGCACACGCGCCCGGCGTGAGATTTAAGCCACCGGGTCCGGGACACGAACCACGGTTGACTACATGGGAGTCCAGCGACATAGCTATTACAGTAACTGCTGGTCCCTAGATGCCCCCTTTTATTTCAGGGCAGTTCAGCCCCTAGGGCCACTTCACGGCTTCTGCCCCACATAGGAGGGGGTGGGCCCCCACTGTAGGCTCCATGGGCATTTTATTCACACCAGGCAGAGTGGGAGGTGGGGTACAACTCGGGGTCTCGCTCCAAGGGAGATGGAGGCAACTCTCAAGTGCTGAGGTGACACACCAGCCTGCAGGCCATTCTGGACAAAGCTGGGCATTCCATCCCCTCTGTCAAAATGCCATGAGCTCAGGAGTGGATGAAGCGGTGTGGGTGGCGATAAACCGCTCCCCACCTCCTCCCCAACCCCTATTCCCCTGGTCTATCTGTTCTTGGTTTCCCTGTCGGAGCCCCTCCTTGGCCCCCTTTTCTCCATGGGACCCCAGCCCCACCCATTCCCGGGAGGCTCTGGGGACACGTGGCCAGGCTTGGACAGGGCCTGGTGTGCCCTCACTTCTCGTCACAGGCCAGCTGGAGCTTTTGGGGCAGCGGCTCTGGGCCCCTGTGGGGCAGCTCCTTGAGCCTGTTCTCAGACAGCAAGGCGGCTGCAGAGGTACCAGACAGCATGACGGGGGCGGGGGGCGAACCGCAGACGTTGGGGGCTGGGGACAAGGCAAAGGGGCCAGTGGAGACCCAAAGGCCCCTGTCTGGCCATTGCCCCCATCTCTCAGAGAGTGGTGTCCAGGGACTTCACTGACCTCGCGGGAGCCCGGTGCGAGAGGCCAGGGGGTAACCATGGCAGGGAACATGGCTTCTCCCTAAGGTGAGGGTGAGAACGCACTGACCCAGGAGGGGCTGAGGGCTGGACATCGGGTCCCAAAGGGGAGGTGGAATTTAACCTGTGGCTGTTTGGGTGACAGGCCCAGCAGCGGGGCAGAGATCCCACTCAGAGCACCATCCAAGGAGCAGGCTGAGAGCTGGCGACAAGCCCTGGGCAGCGTGGCAGGTGGGCCACAGAGGGGAGCGATGACTTCCTGGGCCACAAACTCCCAGTGCACTGGAGTCTCACATCTCGTCACCCTAACCCCTGAGGAGTAATTGGGACCGACTTATTGTCTTTTCTTTGTCAAAGAATTTAAGGCCAAGAGAGGTGGAGCGACTTGTGCAAAATCACACAGCTAATTAGCTGGGGAGGGGGAGGAGCTCGACCAGTTCCGTCCTGGTCCTAGTCTGCCCCCTGTGGGGTCTGCCACCGTGAGTCTCTCCGCAGCCCTCCCCACCAGGGTCCGCATGGACTCTCCTCCTCCAAGTGTGGCAGGCTCTGCTCTGACCTGGGCAGCTTCTCTGATCAAGTCCTCGGGCGAGCCAACACTTTCCGGGGTGCCTCGCCGACAGTGGCCAAGCCCAGTTCTACCGCCTGGGGAAACGGAAGAAAACACCCAACCCAGTTTCTGTCCTGGTCGTCAGGGTATGACAAGGCTGTGTAGCGCGGGCTGGGCGTGCTCTGGGGGCTGTGGGGACTCTCTTCCCACTCCATCTGTCTCCCCTGCCCTGTCTCCAAGACTCATTCCGGAATCCAAAAGGGATCTTGAATTTCTTCAGCGTTTCACTCTCCCGCCTCCAGGCTGCACCTTTCCATGGCTCATCTGCACCGAGCCCTCCCAGTGGCAGGGGACATGGGGGGCACCTGCCACAGGCCCTCAGCCTGGGCTTATCTCCATGTGGGACAGGCACAGGGGCCATTCTGGGCCTCCAAGAGCAGGAGAAAGGAGCAGGCAGAGCCGGTCACCCACAGATGGCGGGGCAACAGGACAGGGCCTTGGGGCAGGGCTCACAGCTGCTCTCCCCTCGCTCTGCAGCCCAGGGTCACAGCCCAGAGCCCACAGCCAGACCTGGCGGCCTCCCAGCTGGGAGCACTGTCCGGAGGATGCCCAGCACAGCTGCTCTGCACAGGTAGGACACCGAGGTGGGGTGGGGTGGGGTGGCCGTGATGAGCCGTGTGGAGCTTCAAAGACTGGCACAGGGGCCTGATGGTGGAGTGAGCTGTAACACACCGCTAGGCGGGCCCATGGGGAGATTCCAGGAGTGCATGTGCCCACGTCCCAGGGCTGGCAGAAGCTGAAGGTGGATCATGGCATCAACATCCTTTTGGGGCGTTCTCTCACCGAAAAAATAAGTAAAAATAAAAACGACTAGCACAGCTGCTGCCCTCTTAAGTCTGAGGTCCTGAGATCACACCTACTCTGCAGGGAGTGGAGAAATCCCCACACCTGGGACCTTCAGCCACTTAGGAACTAGGAAGTCCTAACACCCCTGCTCTCTCAGCCTGACTGCAGAGTGCAGGCCACGGGCTCCCTTTCCCACAGACTCGATGGCCGTCCTCTCCCAGGGGCTCACTCCACGCCTTCTGCACTGGGAGAGACTCCACAGAAGACCGGGCCTGCAGCAGAGGGCACACAAGGCTCCCCCACCTTTCCTGCCCTGGCTGGCCGACGCCAAGGTGAGGACCCCCTGGCCCACAACTGTGTGGCACGTTTTGGTCTTCTTCCTCCCCCTGTTCAACAGAGCACCTGTGTGCAGGCCAGCCAGACCTCCCCTGCCCCGCTCTCTGACTCCGTCAGCTTCCCTTCTCGGTCCCTGCTCCGAGGGGCTCGAGGAAGCCCAGGAGTCAGCAGTCCATGGGGCTGCAGGGCAGGGACGAGGGCAGGCAATGGCTGGGAGAACAAGGGAGGCTGAAGTACCGGAAGTGGCTCTTATCCAAGCTCCTCCGCCACCCCTTATGGACTCCGGCACCGGCCAGATGCTCACGTGCGTCTCCTTCCTACCTCCCAACCCGTGCTTCGAAACCTCCAGGAGACGCAACCAGTGCATATGTTAGATGAAAATGGGGAAGGGACTGGAGCCAGGCCGGCTGTGGTCCCCAGGCCCAGGGTGAGGCTAGCTGTCACACTCACATATACATATATACTAGCTGTGGGCCCGGAAGGTGCTCACTGCTCCAGGAGGCAGCCATGGCTGTGGGCTTGGGCACAGCCATCCACTCCCACTCCTGCAGGGCCCACCTGTAGGGTTCCAATTTATGACACAGATGACGTCCTGGACAGCAGCTGCTGAGACCAGGACAGACATTCCCTCTACTTTGTGACTCCAGCCATGTGCCCAGGGCAGGGCCTGAGCGGCTTGGCCAGGCTGGCCGGTGTAGTGAGTCGGGTGTAGACATCAGGGCGATTCCCTCCCATTCACACCACATGCTGCAGCAGCAAGTCAGCTCCAAGAAGCCAGGAGAGTGGACGCTTCCAGCGCAGGCCAGAGGCTGGGGCAGGAAAGTGCTGGAGAGGAGCCCGAGGTTCTGGGGTAGCCAGGCCCTACATCTCTGCATCCCCATCCTCTCGACAGGTCTGGACCTTGAAGTGAACCCCAAGGTGATGCCAAACATCAGGGCAAGTGAGGACACCCTCAAGGGATCCAGATGAGACCTGGCAGCAGCCTCCAGGTATCCCTCCCTTGGCTGCTCAGACCAGGCTTTGCCGAAGGCCAGGCCAGGCTGCCAGGACCAGCTTCTGCGCATCTAGTTCGAAGACGGATCCCTTTACCATTGTTCCGCCTGCTGAAGCCAGGTGATTCTCTGCCTCACCTGGCCCAGGTCTGGCCGCCTCTCCCCATGACAGGAAATGGCCCTTGACCTGACTCCTTGGCCTCAGCCCGAAGTCCCTGCCTGGGTGACAACAGAGTGCTGGCTGCCACTCCTGGGCAAGGCCAAACTGTCCCTGCTTGGAACAGGAGGCCAGAACAAGCCCCTGCTCTGCAGGAGAGGCCTGCGGTGACAGCTTGCTCTGTAAAGTGCCTGGGGAGACGTCGCTTTGTAAACAGTCCTCTCCATCTGTGACTAAGAGCTGAGAATGACGTGCCCCTTCCCCGCAGCAATGACAGATCATCTCCACAGACACCATTCACGTGGGTCTCCGTTTTACTTCGTGTAACCAGTCAAGGCACATGGAGGGTGGACAGACGCAGGCGCAGGGCTCTGAGTGCCCACACAGACTGAGGCTGACGCTGCCTGGGGCTCCAGCCCCACCTCCACCCTTAGGGGCTGCCACAGGACCTTTGCCCCCCAGTCCTCCTCTGGCTGGAGGGGCAGCTGCAGGCCTACTCCATGGGGACCAGGGCCCAGCTGCCAGGAGAAAGCGCCCTGGTTACGGCCTTCAGCCTGGGCTCTGGGACAGGGTCGCTTATGGCCTCGGCATCACACGTGCTTGGTCCTCGGCATCCAAGACCCCAGAACACTTGAGAACAGTCCCTGTCCCTGATTCAAAGCAGAAGGGGAGGGACCTCAAAGAGTCACAGGTGGCGGGGGCCAGGCGGGAGCCCCGGGCAGGCGCCTCAGTCGGCAGCGTCACGAGGGCTTGGGCTGCCTGCGCTGCCGCCTCCGCTGCACGGCCTGGCGCAGGGCCCCCAGCAGCTGCTCCCGGTTGTTGCAGATGTTGTAACGCGTCAGGCGCAGCAGCCTGTCCGTGTCCTCTGGGCTGTAGGTCACCTTCGTGTAGTGGTAAGGGGAGTCGGACGAGGACAGGTTCACCTCCCCGGCCTCCTTCTCCTCTGGTGTCCGCCGAACCCCTACGGAGACAGAGCAGCCTGGCCATGGAGGGGAAATGACAGGCAAGGGCTATTGGGGACAGGGGCCCGGAAGGTGGCTCACCAGGGGCTGAGTACTCCCGGAAGGAGTCGTTGACCAGAGGGAAGTGCAGCACCAAGGGGGCCTCAGGGCAGGCGGGGTCGGAGAAGGTGTGGCACTCCTGAGGCTGGCGCTGCTGCTCAGGGCTAGGCGCAATGGGCGGGAATGGGATCCCCTGCTCCTGGCAGAACCGGCCGAGGAGCTGCAGCTGCTGCAGGGCAGGCACAAGGGGCGTCAGAGAGATGGCCCACCAGGCCCCTCCGGCATGCTCAAGGCAGGCCCGGCTGATACGGAGAGGCCCTAAGAACAGCAAGACTCAGAGCCTGACTGCCACGTCAGCCGTTAGTGGGCCCGACAGCCAGACCAGATTGGAAAACACGCTCTGAACCTGGCAGTCCTGCTGCTGCGGCTCCTCTGGGGCTTGCGGTGACCCTAGAGGCCCAAGACCTTACAGGGTGCAGGGGCAGCGAGGAGACCTAGCACAGAACACGAATACAGCACCAGCTCCCCCTCTCCGCCTTCCTAGGCAGAGCGGTGTCCTGGGCGTGAGCTAACAGACCACTCAGGGGGTGTCACTGTCCCAGCTCCTCAGGAAAGCTAGACCACCGCTTCGCTCTAAAGCAGCTCTCCCCCGAGGCAGAAGCTGAGAGGAGCCAGCTCAGGGGCACTTCCCCACACCCCGCTGTCCTGCAGCAGGTCTGCCCCGTCCCCAACCTGAAAGGCTCCGTGGAGGTTGTAGTCCAGTGACAGGATCAGGTCCACGTCCCGGGTGGGCTGCAGGAGAGGTGGGCAGCTGGTGTTGATGAGGTAGCCGACATCCAGCAAGCAGAGGAGGTGCTCCACGGGTGACAGCTGGTTGGGCAGGCCGTCCAGTTTGGTGGCTGGAAAGGTTGGGGGGAGGGTGGGGACAGGCAGCACTGTCACTGAGGACTCCAGACTCTGCGTACCAAGGGTGATTCTTGCTACTGGTGGAAGGAGAGATGCTGCCTTCTGGCCCCTGCTCCCTCCTCCTAAAGGAACACCCCACCGCCCGCAGCCCCACGTCCCCAGGTCCCCGACACAGGGAGGGAGGAAAGGAGCACATGTCCCCAAGCAGCCCAAGGCTATGGTGCCAAGGGAGGGGACGCGAGGGTGCCCGGACTCAGGCTCAGGCAGCCACAGGAAGAGCTGAGGCCAGAGAGAGAAGCAGCTACCTTTCCAGGCAGAGAAGTGAGGATGCTGGAAATAGTCTCTGTGGAAATGGAGGCCACGCAGGAAATTGTGGGTGGCCTGGGCGAGTGGGCGCCTCGTCAGAAGGTCAGTGAAAAACTCGGCTATCCTGCCAGCCATCGTGGGTGGCTCTTCCACCTTCAGAATGGGGACCTGCTCCTTGTCTGCACAGGCAAGACAGTGCAACGAGGGGGGACCCTCTCCC
>NW_006160123.1:1634220-1641667 GCF_000334495.1 Tupaia belangeri chinensis
GTGAGGCCCTCCGCCACCTGCCCAGGCTGGCCCGATTCTGCACCCAGTGGTCCCAGAACTCGCTGGGCTCGGAGGCCCAGTACAGGCTGTCCTGAAGGTTGGCTGCATACAGGTTGCTCCAGATACCTGAGGGGACCCGAAGGGGAGAGTGTCCCCCACTCCTGTCACAACCAGCCTCTCCCACCGCTGTCCTGGACCAGACCCTTCTCAGGGACTAAGCCGGGAAGGCTGAGGGCCCGCTGTCCCACCCAGGCCCAGCCTCCCCAGTCTGCCTGGCCCTGCCGGCCTTCTAGACGCCCCTCACCTTCCAGGAAGCAGATGCGGGACTCGGGGAGCCGCTTCATCAGTCGCCCCATGAAGAACTCAGAGCCGAAGAGCTCGGAGGGGATGAAGGCCCCGTACTTGGGGAAGCCGACCTCGTAGGGGGAGAACTCGACCCACTCTGAGGAACCCACAGCCCTCAGTCTGGGGGCGCTGGGAGCCCACCCCGGGCTGCACCTCAGGGCACTCGAGGGACCTGGAGGCTCAGCCCTTGGTGCCAGGATTGTGAGCGAGGGACCAGAGACCCCTACCCCCATCCCAAAGGCCTGAGGGACCCTGGCAGGATGACATTTCCAGAAAGTAGGGGACCCGGCCCAGGAGCGTGGGTGTGAAACCCACCCCTACACACAGGCCGAGTGACCCATCACCTCACCAACCATGGGAGCCTAGGTCTCAGCTCTGGGGCCCACTCACCCCCAAATTCGAAGGTAGTCAGGCTCTGCTCCTTGGTGTTGAGGGCGCAGTAGATGGGCAGAGGGTTCTGGCCCCGGCTCAGGGCCTCCCGCTGGTCTGAGAGCTTGTGCTCATGGGGCTGGGGCAAGATGATTGGCACCTAACTCTGCAGCTCCCGGTGCCCTTCCGCCCTGCGGCCCAGTGCGCGCCCCCCCATCCCCCGCGCAGCCCCGCCCACACCTGGTCGTGCAGCAGCGCCTCGTTGATGAGGGCCCACAGGTTGGTGAAGCAGGCCGGGTAGCCCAGGCGGGCACGCTCTGCCAGCTCCTGCCGGTACCGCTGCAGCTGGCTGGGGGCCAGCACGCCCAGCTTGCTCTTGGTCACCTGGGTCTTCAGCAGCTCGGTAGGTCCTGCCAGGTCCTTCTGAGACCACTCCGGGTCCTCGTAGAGGTTGGCTAAGGCCCTGGGAAAGGCCGAAGTCCAGGGGATGTTGCCCTGCCAGGCTCGTGTGCCTTGGGCTTTCTCTTCTAAGACGACAGCCTGACAGGCACCATACGGGTCCCTGGAGCACACCTCCCCCGGCACAGGCGTCCTCCCAGCCCTTCCAGTTTGCCCAGAGGACTCTGGGGTCCAGGGGAGCCCACTACCATCACCCCCTCGCACGGCACACTACCCGCCCCCAGGCCCCAGCACTCCGCCTGCCACCGGCTCACCAGGTGGAGCCCGAGGCCCCTGTGATGTAGGAGATGCAGTCCAGGAGGCCCAGCTCTCTCAGGCCGGCCAGTTGTCCGTACAGGGAGGTCATCGCCCGGATCCCGCCGCCGGTGGCCATAACAGCTACCACTGGAACCTGGAAGAGGACAGCCAGGCTCAGGGAAGGCCAAGCCCCAGACAGGGGGTGGTAGCAGTCATGTGGCCCTGCCGCTCACCCCCGAGCTCAGGCTTGACAAGATCTGATGAAAGGTCTTAGGACCAGTGCCACATCAGCCCTGATGAGGGGGGACAAATGGCCTCCCAAGGCTTCTCCGGTTTTAAGAAGTCAGGAGAAATAGCCAGGACAAGTTCCAGGCCTCGCCTCCTCAGCCCCAGCAGCCCTAGATGTCTATCACTTTTTGGAAGCCCCAGGGCGACCTCGAAGGTCTCCCTCAGCTGGGTAGTCTCTAGCTGTCTCTCCCCCTCTTGGAGAGAGAGGCCCCTCCGGGGTGCCAGGTCCCCCCAGGGGACCGTCCTGGGCCAGCCACAGTCCTCATCCCAGGTGCCAATCCCCCTAATCAGCCAGGGAAGGAAAGCTAGCCAGTGCGGAGATTCATGCCTCCGAGTTCCAGGTGCCTCTCTATCTCCCTCGAGCACCTGACAACATCAAGTAAGAGGCGGGCGGAGAGGGGCAGGCGATGGGAGGCAGCGACAAGCCCAGCCTGGCACCAGTGCAGTCTCCTCATGGAACCAGTTCCGGCATTCAGCACAGGGCTCTGCGCCCGGGCAGGCACCGGGATGACCCCACCTGGCCCAGCCCAGCCCCTCCAGACCTCGTGCTCCTGCAGGTCTCTGTCCAGCTGCAGGGCCTGCTTCAGGGCCGTGGCCACCACCTGCTTCCTCCTACTTAGGAAGGCCTGCTCCTCGGGGCAGGGCCCGCAGCCCAGCCGCACGTCCAGCTCCCTGGGTCTGGCAGGAGGAAGGGACCAGGAGGTGGCTCTCAGACCCGCCAGAGACTGGGAGGTTGGCCCTGCCTCTCCTGCAAGGCCGGCTGCCCTCTCTCTCCTCCCTAACTCTCTCTGCCACTCCTGCATCCTCACGTTTAAGTTTGACGCTTGAGGAGCTTGCGTGGGAGAAAGCAAACCCAGAGGGCCTAGTTCGCTCTCTCCCCTCTTGGTTTCCTGGCCTTCTCTGTGCCTGAAACCAGGGTGCTGGCCTCAACTCCCCACCCGATTTTCCAGTCAAACATTTCTCAAGGGCTTCTCAAGTGCCTGGCATGGGGCTGGACACACCCCCTCTGACTAGAGCAGAAACAGAGGGGAGCGCCTTTACCGCCACGCCCCACCCTGCACGCCACGCCCCACCGTGGAGCAGCCCCAACCCTCCTGGACAGCCTCAAAGTGGCATGGATCCTGTGAACCGGCCTCTGGCCAAATGCCTGACCTGTGGTGACCCTGCCCGCCTCCCTTCATCCCTCCCCACTTGCCCTCCCAGAGCATGGCCTTCCCAGCCCCAGGCCAGGCCTCTCACCCTTCTTCTTTTCTCAGCTCCACCCTCATCAGGGGCTCCTGAAAGCCATAAGTGCCCCGGTCACAAAGGCTGGCCACCTCCTCCCACTTCAGTCCCCTCATCCTAGCCTCACGGGCACCACCTCCCTGATGGCCCTCGCTCCCCAACCCTCTCCCCAGGGGCCAGCTCAGAGCACCCCGCCCTGGGGGCTGGCCCAGCCTGAGTCAGGGCACAGCTGAGGGGGCAGCGGCAGCCCAGTCCCCTTCCTGGCCCAGATTAGCACTCAGCCTCCCTCCCTGGGACCAGTACCTGGGACGTGGGGAAGACGAGCCTCACCACCTGGCCACAGGGCAGGGCCCTCAGGGGCACCTTCAGGTGTTCCTGTGGGGCACCCTGCAGGAGAGGTGAAGAAGGAGACCTGGAGACTGCCCTCCCCCACAAGGAGCTCGCCACCCCCCACAGAGCAGGGGAGCACAGGGTTACCTCCAGGTGCTCTTCCCAGGGCGCCCAACTGCTGGGTTGGTGCTGTGGGGGATTGGGGGATGTAGGCAGGCAGGGTCAGGCTGGGAGGGGGCACCGAGGACAGGGGGAGGAAGGCCTGGGTCCTGCCTGCACAGAGCCAGGCACACTACCTGAAGACGAATGCTCAGCTCCTGCTCCCAGGAGGCCGGGTAATGGAAGAGGAAGCTGCCGGTGCCCACGGGGGCCTCCTGTGGACCCTCGAAGGACCCAGGGACCACGAGTTGAACTGTGCCCTTTGACCCTGGAAACAGGATCAGAACAGAGAGGCTGGGAGTGGAATCTCTGCCCACAAGTCCCTCGTCTTACCTAAGGGGCCTGGAGGGCACCTCTCTGTCCCCACTGGCATGGAGGGCTAGAATAGGCCTGGCAGGGAGATGGGGCCCCACCACAGCCCACTGAGGAGGCCCGGGAGAGAAAGCTTGGGTCCTGGGGTCTCCCAGCATGGACCGACTCCTGACCTCTACTCCTGCCTCTGGGAGTGAAGGCAGAGTGCAAGGTCCCCTCCCAGGGCACCTTGGAAAGGGGAGCGATGTGGCTCGAGACCTAGTCCGTGGGTCAGGGACTCACCCTTCTGGTCTCCTGTGTCCTCCAGCTGAACATGCAGGCAGGAGAGTTCCCGGGCCTGAGTCATTGAGAATGCCCCTCAGACAGCGACCCCCCCTTGGGGGACCCTCCCAGCCCCAGCACCGTGGTTCTGGCCCTCAGCACTTCGCCACACTGGCCGAGTCACCAAGCATTTGCTTAAGATCATATTTCTTTGACAAATTGAAATCAGAGGGCCCCCAAAACTCAGCTCTACCCTAACTCAGGCAGTGAGGGCCCGAGCTTCAAGCCCAGGGAGAAGAGTGGGCAGCTGGCATGAGAGAGGCGTCCTAGGGCCCCCCGCCCACGCCTAGAGCACAGTTCCAGACTCACCACCAAGATGTCATTGCTGGCCAGCTGCTCGGCACAGTCTGTCCTGGAGCGAGCCCTCAGTCAGCCCTGGCAGGAGCCCAGGTCCCCACTCCCCAGAGGCCTGGGCGCTCCTCCTCCAGCTCTGGGAATGCTGGCGCTGTCCCTCCCAAAAGGAAGCACTCCCACCCGGGACTCCCCCAGGGGCCCCATGGTCCCAACTCACAGACTCTGCAGCCTAAACTCAACTTCAAGGCGCTCCTCACCCTGGAGAGAGAGGAACAAGTCAGAAAGAGTAAGAAGAGAGCTTGTGCATGTGCGTGCGTGTGTACATGTACATGCATGAGCACACGTGCATACATGTAGAGTCCAACCCAGACGCCAGCTGGGGCTGCTGAGATCCCAGGGTGGGGAAGGCCATGGTCCACCTCTGGCAGCTCTGTCCACATTCCCCAGACTGCTCTAAGGAAGAGGCTAGGGGATGGGACTGCCGGCAGAGATCTCTGGGAGGATGGAGAGACACGGACCACCTACTGGGGAAGAGGGGCCTTGCCAGTTACTCTTCCCTGCACCCCCGGTCCCAGGCCGCGCGCTCTCCACGCCCTGTACACGGCCTGACCTGAGGGCTCAGTGAGAAGCTCTCACGCCGGATCTCCCCGACCCGCAGAGTCCCCGCGTCAAACAGCACTGACAACATGGGGTCATCTTTGGTCAACAGGTCCTGGTCAAAGACCTTCAGTTCCACGACATTCTGGAAGGGAAAGGGGAACAGGGTGAGCACTGCAGCAAGGGGGTGGGACAGGCAGGGAGCGGGGCGGGCTGGGGACAGTGAGCAGAGCCGCCTGGCCCACCTTGAGCTGGCTGTGGACTCGGAAGTGAAAGCTCTGGTTCCAGATGGGGCTCCTGCTGTTCCTGACCGTGCGTGTCTGCAACCTGTGGCTGGGGGCTGTGGGCAGCCACAAGGTCACATAGCAGTCAGAAGAGGTCACTATGGCAAGGAGGAACCAGTGCCAGTGATGGCCAGGAGCCCCTCCCAGCCCAGCCAGAGTCTAGAGACCCGTGTGGATGGGGCCTGGTGAGGAGGGCGGCAGACAGAGCCCCACTGCCACCTTCTACGCAGAACCTTCCCTCTGTATGTGTCTCCAGGACACCCCACCCCCGCATACCCAGCCCCCTCCCGCCCCCTCCCACTCCATGTCCACTCTGAGCCCAGCTGCAGTACCCTCCCTCTGCCTGTGCCCTGCCAGCCCAGCCCAGGGCAGGGAAGCAGTGCACTCACCTAGATCCCTCGAGGGCAGACCATGGGCCTGCAGGACGCGAACTGTGAGCAGGCAGGCCCCAGGTACCTTCGCCTGCAGGTGAGGAAATGGGGGGCAGGCTGCCAATCCCTCACAGGCTAATCCTGAGCCAGAAGGATTGGGCCCACTCAGCCCTAGCCTGTCCTCTGCCCCATTCGAGTCCGGAAGTGACAGGAGGAGACACGGTCTCCCCATAGGACACGTGCCAACACATAACACAATGTGTGTGCTGGCTCTGGGCCAGGGGTTTTACAAGTGTCAACTCCCTTCATCACACTACAGCCCTACGAGTGGATGCCATTTACGGTGACTAATTTCACAAGGAAACTGAGGAACAGAGGTTAAGCAGTTGCTTGCCTGAGGTCCAGCAGGGATTGGAACTTGGGCTGGCTGGCTCCAAGTTCTGCCCCCACACATGCCCACCTCCACTTCCTGGGTATGGTTCCCAGTCTTCCCACCCACATCCCAGCCCACACTCTTCCGCAACGGCTTTGGGGCTAGTCTTGAGTGACAGGGGACATCAGCTATAGAGGGAGGGGGACAGGCATATCAGTGCCTTCCACTCTAGGTCAGAAGGCCATCCTGGGGATGGCAGGTGGCACAGTGGTTAATGATGCTGGAGTCCCATGTGGCTGACTACGGTTTGAGTTCCAAACCTTGTGACTTGCTTTCTCTCTCTCTCTCTCTCTCTCTCTCGTGCAATGCACACGCACTTTGTCCCTCTCTGGTCAAATTAAACAAATAAGTAAATAAATAAAGTTCAATAAGAAAAAAATTAAGAAGAAGGCCATCCTGGAAATGGGCTCTGCTAGAGCAGGGCCAACAGTCCCTTCTCGGACACCCACGGGTCATCAGCTCCCTAGGTCCTACAGGTGCAGGCTAAAGACAGTCCCCAGGTAGCTCTCTCCAGACCTGCTCCCCTGGTTCTGGAAGTGTAGACTCCGGCAGCCTGTACCAACCGGCTTCCCTCCTTCCTTCCAGCCTTCTGCCCTACTTCCAGAAGGGCCCTGATGGGGCAAGTCCAGTAGCGACCCGGGTCGGGCAGAGCTGGGGAAGCTCACCTGTCTGTGTCAGCCCCAGGGCCCCCACACCCCAAGCAACTGAGTCAGAAAAAGCACAGCCACTTCTCCTGGGGCCTCAGGATGGCAGCAGGGAGCATCTGAGTTTCCAGGGCCCAATCCATGGCACCAGGGGGCTCAGTTTGGAGCCCACTCCCAGGGCAGAGATCACTCGGGACAGGTCTCTCATCCTGAGACCCCGCCTGTCCGCTGGCTCCAGCTCACTGCCCTGGTCGTGCAGCTGACAAACACCCCTCCACATGGGGCAGATCACAGCTCCTCCAAGAACAGCGCCTGCCAGGGGCCTGAGTATGGGGACCCACGGTCACAGTGAGGGCCCAGTGCCCTGCTGGGTCTTACCGGAGCCATGAGGCCAAATCCTCCGGAAAAAATGGGGCAGGAGGCACAGGACCAAGGACTGAGGACTGTCAGCTTTTCAACCAGAGCCAGGGGTGTCCCAGCCGGCCCCGCCTCCTCCGCTCCACCCAAGCACCACGCCCACTCCTGGGTCAGCCACCTGCCCAGGAAATGAGTGAGGACTCGTACTGGAGCTGGGGCGCCTTCGTGCCTGGAAGGGCTGTTCTCTCCAGCCATGGCCATCTGGGCTGGCTCCCAGCTCTGATGTAGAGGGGGCGCCCTGGAGACCTGGTGGTCAGGCCGATGCAAAGCAGGGTAGGCCCCAAAGCACGGGCAGTAGCAGCAGCAGCACCGAGCCCCATGACCAGCCTTTTGCAACCTCCCGGTACCAGTAGGACAGGAATG
>NW_006160123.1:1641698-1655144 GCF_000334495.1 Tupaia belangeri chinensis
AGTCCTGCCTGCCGCACGCAGCCAATCTGGGGAGAACACCCAGCCTCATCCCCACAGGCAGCCCTTCAAAGCCACATGCTGGGGCCCAGGGGTGAGGCCTGAGGGCTGCCCACAGGGCAGGGGCTCTTCCGTTTTGGGGACCTGGCTTGGGGGAAGAAGGGCCTGAGTATGGGGACCAGTCCTTCCTCAGAGAGACCTCAGGAGGGGCTGGGGTTTTTGTCGTCCCTTCCTACTGTGCTTGAAGAAGCAAGTTACCCCAAGGCACAGACCCCAGCAGCCGCCGCCCTGGAATAGGGAGGAGAGCGAGCCAGGCGAAGCCAGCAATAGCTTCGGCAGCCCGGAGCCAACGAGGTCCGGGCCAGAGCTACCGGACTGAGGCCTGGCTGCTCGCTCGCCGGCCTCAGGGAGGGGCCGTGGTGGTCGTCCTGCACAGGGATCTGGACAGCGGTCAGGTCCTCAGGACTGGGCCTGGATCCGGCCCTCACCCCTGGTCAGGGCCGCCATAAAGCTCTCACCCTCACCACCCCACAGAAGGCCGCTGTGAGAGGGAATATGGGAACACGTGAATCACGGCTGCCTTTTATTGCATGCTTCCTCTGTGCCATCCACGCTGGCACTCACAGATAGCAGCTCCAGCCCCACGACAGGCCCGAGAGGCAGAGCCATCATTAACTCCGTGTCACAGATGGGGCACCAACGCCCTGAGAGGCCGCGCCTCGCCCAAGGCCACAGCTGGAGAGAGGAGCTGCTGCCTGATCCTGCTCCTCCTCACCTGTGTGGCAACTTCCCGGCAGCCCTCACCAGACCTGCCTGGCACCGCCCAACGGCATCCCAAGATCCTCCAAAGCTGACGATCGCAGCCCAAGCAGGCCCACGGGTCACCAACCAGCAAGCCTAAACTCCAGGCTGTCTCTAGAGCTGGCCTGGCCCACGAGGGGCTCAAGCTTCTCCCCAGGTCGTCCTTGGCAGGGTTGGCCAGGCCTCCATCAGGCGAGGCCTGAAGCCTTTGTGAGGGAGTCGAGCAGCTGGAAGTAACTATACTTGAGGTCATAGTCCATGTCGTACCAGAAATTCACTGTGGGGAGAGTGGGGACCGAGCATGAGGGTCCCTCCCTTAACCTCCTCCCAGATGTCCTGCTGGGCCTAGGCAGGACCTGCCCCTGGGGCCTGGGCAGCGGCTCACCAGCAATGCAGCCGTGGGACTGCCGGACGTGGTGGAACCACAGGGCCGGCAAGTAGAGCATCTCGCCAGCCTGCACCGTGCAGTGAAGGGCCTGGGCCTGACTGTAACTGGGGTAGCGGGCCAGGTCTGGGGCCAAGGGGTCCAGAGGGATCCAGGGCACCTGGGGACACAGTGGGTGCCAGGGAGCTGGCCTCAGGGCCCCTACACCCTTGGGTTCCATCCCTTCCAAAGGCAAAGACCAGGGGCCCTGCTCTGCTCCACGCTGAGCCTACTCATGGGCTTCTGTGAAAAGGCTCCTCCCTCACCCCCAAGGTCTTTCGTGCTTGCCCTCCCAGTGCCCAGGACCAGAACAGACACCTTCTCCGCAGACTCTTCATCCACCATCTCAAAGGTACCCTCATCGGTGAGCTGGTAGGTTGCTGGTGTGTACAGCTCTGAAGCCCAAGAAGGGGGAAGGGGAACCTCAGACAGCCTGGAGCATGCCAGCCCCTCCTCTGCCCCAGCCACCACCAGAGGGTCAGGGATCCTGGGGTAGTGGGGTCGCTGCAGCCACCCTACCGTAGGGGATGAGGGGCCGATCGCTGGGCGGGTGTAACAAGAAGCGCTTCTCTCCCGAGACCACACAGTAGAGGTTTTCGTAGTGGTCCTTGTGTACTGCAACAGAGGCCCAGGGCCGGTGAGGGCAGCACATGGGGACAAGGGGCCGCACTCACAGCCCTGCACCCCAGACTGCCTGCTGTAAAAGTAAGGGCACCCAGACGGCCAGCAGCTCGAGACACCACAGGGCCTGGTGGCATCCAGGGACTTGGCGCCCACCAGGCCTCGCTCATCTCTGCCACGGGGGGACAGGGAGCCCACAGGGCTCTCCTCAGTGCACCCCAGGCCCAGCTGGCCTCCAGACAGCCTTCTAGGGACCCAGAAGAGACAGGGCGCCCCACCAGCACCCCCACCCCAGCGGTCAGGGCAGACCCTCTGTGGTGCTAGAATCCCAAAGGCCATCTCAGAGAGCAGCCTGCCTGCCCTTCCACTCCTGCGCCTGTCGTCCCTCCCTCGGCCCCCATCTGCTCCTCCCCTACACCTACACGAGGTCACGGCAGCAGCCTCTCCCAGCCAGAAGTTCACAGCATCAGGCATCCTTCCTGCGGGTCAGAGGAGTTAGGGAGGCCAGGCGGGGCTAGCCCCATTCAGGGGTGCTGGAGCAAACACCTGGGCGGGAAGCCAAGCAATCCCACAGAGCAGGAGCTCAGTCAAGGGCCCTCTCCTGAGGCAGAAGGAAGGGCAGTAACCTTTAACAGTCCATCTCTCGGCAAACCAAGCTCCAGGTCTGAGCACTCAGTGCAGCACCCGACCCTGCGGGGCCAGCCTGCAGGCCCAGCCATCTCCAAAGGGAGAATGTGAGCAGCAGGCTGCCCCACCCGCCCTGCTGCCACCTGTGCTCACCCAGCGCCTCAGAGGCCCAGGGCACATGGGGCTCGAGATCCGGCAGCAGCTGGGGCAGCTCAGTGGGCAGGTTGGAGCACTGCTTCTGCACGTACAGGACCCCTGGGTGCTGGGCCCGGCCCTCCAACACGTCCAGCACACAGCTCAGGGGCAGGTGGCGCTCGGCAGGCATCACAAAGCGGTCCCCTCGCACGGCGTCCGCGTAACCATCTGGCGTCACAGCCACGCTCACTTCTGTGGAGCCCACTGTGGCTCTGGAGGAAGGGATGCCCAGCTCATGCCCAGATGCCAGTACACAGGGCCCACGGCCCACCCCACAGCAGCTCCCACCTGAGGTAGGGGAGGGACCACTTCTCGAGGGCAGGCCAGTGCTGCAGGGCATTGCGGATGATGCAGGGCCTATTGGGGCAGACCCAGTCCCGGCAGAAGCTGAGTGGAGTCGGCGGCTCGTCCAGGTAGGGCACAGCAAGAGGCACGCTGAGTTCTGAGAGAAAGAGGGGAAAGGGGGCTGCAGAGCACCACCCAGTCCCTGACCCCATCTGCTAAGAGATGCCTCCCTGGGAAGGCCACACTGTCACTGTGCAATGCCCTCTGTGACTAAGGGACTCTGGACAACCAGGAATAGAAAAACGAGGGACGTCTATATAGAGCACACACAGCACACCAGGATGGGCCCTGAGAGTCCACGGGGCCAACCCATGACCCAGATTCTCGGTGGGGCCACATCTGGGCCCCACTCAGGGGACCCGCAGTCCTACCACCTGGAGGGCCATCCGTAAGGAAAGGCAATCTCTGAGGTGGCTGGGTGCTCCAGAATGAGGAGCCTACCTGGGGAGACAGACTATTAGAGAACACTGAGGAAGAGGGCTGACTGTGGTGTTGGTCTGAACAGATCACCACCCTCACACACGGGGCCACCATGTGTGCTGGGGCAAGTCGTGCCGTGCACCCCTGTGCAGTGTCTGTCATGGTCCCGTGTCACTCGTACAAGTTCTTTTTTTCTTTTTCTCTTTATTTTTTAATGTGCTATAGAGTGTGCATGCTTGCCAGAAGGAGGGGGGAAGTAAGAAAGCACCAGCCAGGAGGGACAGCCATGCTGCAATCCCTTTTCCTTCATTCTGTCGGGATTTTGGGCACGTATGCATGTACACACGCCTGGTGTTTCTTTCAAGTCACTGGGTCTGGGACTTGAATCACGCAGTTGGCTATGTGGTATCTAGCTGCCTTCACCATGTCACCAGCTGGCCCCCAAATTTCTTCTTGACTCAACCTCCGATCATCCTACAGACTCTAAATCCTGTTGATTCTACCACTGCTATGTCTCAAACGGGCCCTCTCCCTCTCTTCTCCACTGATATCCACAGTCAAGATTCCTTCTTCAGGTCCTCACTCAAATGCCACATTGACGAGGCTTCTTTCTGTGGCCACCTTTGCAAACCTGTAACCTGCCCCGCAACAAGCTTTATATCCGCTCTCTGTGCCTCTTCTCAGCCTTTATCGCCACCTTGCAAACTACACATCCCGCATGTAAACTGCTCATTGCTCCGTCCGCTCTGTAGAACACAAGCTCCATGAGGAGAGATGCTGATCTTCACAGGCTCGTCCAGGACCCCGCACACAGCAGGTGCTCAGTACACACTTGCTTACTGGTTGAATGAAAGTCTGCAACACCCTGGCTACGTGGCTGGCTGGCACAGTGAACTAACTAGTTTCTCTGGCTCATTTCCATTTCCTCTCAAAGCAGCCATCATCCTGCCACCAGTCATCTTAGAAAAACATAATCTCATCTTGTCACGCCCCAGTAAAAAATCCTTTGATGGCTTACCACTAGCCCTTACAGGGTACAGTCTGGCAAGGCACCCGTTCCACAAGCTCCCAAATCAGGCCCAGCCTACTCCTCCCGTCTGACCTCAGGCCTCCTGCCTGCCCGTCCCTCCTGCTCATTCAGACCCAGTGTCTTCCTCCTGGCTTTGATAAACAGTGTGGGGCTTTGTTATTCTCAGCCTGGACGTCCTGTGGGGTTATTCCTTCCTACCCCAAATGGCCCTGGGCTCATTTTCATCTCTGAGGCCATGCTCCATCTCACACAGCCGCGTCTGCGCCGACACCAACACCTCTGCCTTGCAATCAGTGGGAAAGAGAGTACTTTCAGATCAGAATTGGAACTGAGGGGACGACCCTGGTGGGCCAGGAAAACTCACAAGAAAAGAAGAGCTGGCACCTGTGCTTGCTTCCCTGCCAAGAGGCAAGACAGAGCCTGCCAGGTAGATATGGGAGGAACATGGCAGCAGTCTTCCCACCCCTCCCGCACCATCACAGCAGCCTCCCCGGGGAAGCTGACTGGGGACTTTGCACTTCTCCTTATTGTGCTGGCTGGGAGTTGGTTTGGTTTATAATTCTTTTTTCTTCATTCATGATAGAGCTAGTGTGAATGCATGTGAGAATGAGAGAGTGTGTGTGTGAGAGAGAGAGAGACCTTCCACAAGTTCTGATCTTGCCACAACCCCCTTTTCCCAATCCTCCAGCCCCTTGGATAGTGGGCACTCACGCACGTGCCCAGTGTTTTCCTGCAAAGCCAGGGAGCACACTGCAGTCACCATGTAGGGATGGGCTTCTCTGAGTAGCACATGACTGCTGTGCCAGGGAGTCAGGCCTGATTTCTTAAAATATGCAGACACTATCTTGTTTTAAAAAGTTTTTGCTATAGGGTGTGTGCACTTGACGGAGACAGAGAGGGAAAGTGAGAAATCACCCCTGGGGAGATGACCATACCACAGTCCTTCTCTATTCGCTTGGGATTTTGGTCATGCCTGTGTAAGTGACCAGACTGATTTTCTTTCTTTTTTTTTTTTTTTGAGAGGTTTTTGCTATATTGCATGTGCGCTCGCCATGGCCGACCACAGTTCGAGTTCCGAACCAGGCAGCTTACTCTCTCTCTCTCCATCTTTCTCTGGCAAAGCTCATGTGAAAAATAAATAAATAAATGAATGAATAAAATAATTTTTTTAAAAAAGAGAGAGAGACAGAAAGTGAGAAATCACCCCCCAGGGGGAGTGGGGGGATGGCCACCTCACAATCCCTTCTCCTCCATTCTCCTCTCAGGATCTTGGGCACGCACGCACACGCACCCGGCCTGAGTTTAAGCCACCAGGTCTGGGACTCGAACCACGGTTGACTACATGGGAGTCCAGCAACATAACCATTATGCCAACTGCTGGTCCCAGCTTAGAATGATTTTTAAGTCACCAGGTCTGCGACTTGAACCATGGTCCACCATGTAGGAGTCCAATGCTACCTGCTGGCTACCAGAAACTCTTACTTCTTACCCTTTCTCACCATTTCCATTAAAGAGTAGTTACGTTTCCCTCCTGGGGCTTCAAGTGAGAGAATTTCAAAAGGGATCCAACAATTTGCACAATTCTGCTAAGAATTTACCCAACAGAAATACGCACATGCACAGACGCTGCTCCAGGCACACCGGCTTCCTCACTGTTCCCTGAACATGCAAGGCACACTCTCACCCAGGCTTTGCAGGCCCTGCACTTAACTCTCTAAGCCATCCTGTATCTAGTTATGTGGTTATTTTGGGTGCCTGTGGGTAACTGTCTCCTTGCTTACATGTGAGCTCTACAAGGCCTGAGATCCATTCTGTTCAGTGATGTATCCCAAACACAATGAACAGACGCCGGCACAGAGCTCCTTACTAAATATTTGTTAAATAAATATTTTAATACATAGCAGTGTATTAAAAACTGATGGAAAATAACCTAAATGACTACCAAGAATGGGCTGATCCAGTACTAGTACACAGGTGTGAAAAGACGGAGGTGGAGGGATGTGGAATGATTTCGAAGATGCTCAGTGCAGAAGAGTGTTTAGCAGGTTTGTGTGTGTGTAAAAAGGGGTACAAGGTGGTTGGTGTACGTTCGCGGATATAAGCGGACTCTAGAAGGCTACAAACCTGGCTGGAGTGGGGTGGGAGGGAAGCTGCTTCATTTATACGTGCGCCCCTGTTATATGCATGCACATGTGCCTGGGGTGTTGTTCGGTGGGAAGAAATCATTTAAAAATAGGGAGAAACAAAAAAAATTAAAAAGGGGAGGAAGGAGGAGACGAGCCAGGGGTCAGTTTTAACAGGCACCTCTCAAAGCTCTGCACCGCTCACAGGCTGGAGGGCTCTGTTCTGAAAGGCGGCGCTGATTCCCTCCACCTGGGGTCGAGACAGCGGAAATCCACCACCACCGGTGTAGGTGTCATGTTATGAGCGAGGCTTCAATGCGGAAAGGGCAAGGGACCGCCTGGACTTTACACGGCGCGGGCTAACTGGGACACAGGACAGCACGACGACAACGGCCCGGAGACCGGCCCTGGGAACAACGCGACGACACCAGAAGCCACGACGCCGTGCGGACCGGAGAGGCGCGGCGCCGAGGTCCCACCCACCGGCTGGGGAGAGGGCGGCGACAGAAGAGCGCCCTGGTGGGGCCATCCGCCGGGCAGACGCACGAGGTTCAGGGCTCCCGATGTCAGTGGGCGGGGAGGGACTCGGATGCCGGCAGCCCAGGACCCCTCCCGCGTCCTGAGTTTGCTGCGCGCTTCACAAAGTCGCCGCAGCCTCTGGGTGAACCCACTCACCCCTTGCCGCGGCGGGGAA
Source organism: Tupaia belangeri chinensis (assembly GCF_000334495.1). Taxonomy (NCBI): domain Eukaryota; kingdom Metazoa; phylum Chordata; class Mammalia; order Scandentia; family Tupaiidae; genus Tupaia; species Tupaia belangeri. Next base: position 1,648,976 of record NW_006160123.1, read on the forward strand.
TTCTCGTAACTCCCTCCGCACCGCGTCCAAAGCCGCCTCCGCCATGACTCCGCCGCGGGCCAGAGGTCCCGCCCCGGGATCCCGGAGGCCCCACCCCCCGACCCCGGCTCCGCCCCAGGCCACACCCCCGGCCTTCCCGGACGCCCCGCCCCAGGCCACACCCCGGCCCTCCCGGAGGCCACGCCCCAAGCGCCCGCCGGATTCCGCTACCGCAGCGTTGCCTTTTCTTGCCTCTGGTTGTCACCGTAGTTAACAAATGATTGTGTTTATTGACAGCTTCATACATCGGTACAAACGGACACGTTAAAAACAGGCCCCGCCCCGTGCAGCAGAGGAGGAGGGAAGCGCCATGGCCTGGACAATGTATAAAAGTTATAAATAAGGGACTTCCAAAACTGGGACGGGTCAAATCTGGATCGGGGTAAATCTGGACCGGGGTGAGGGTGGCGGCGGCGGCGGCGGCGGGCGCCCGGGGTCGTACGCCCTCGGGTGGCCTTAGACATGCAGAAGGGGACAGGACGCCAAGACGGCCATGAAACCACCACCCCCACACTGGGGAGAGGGCAAGGGGATGGCGGCACCTTCTCTCAAACATTAGGAGTGTAGTTCCTTCCTTACGAAGGACAGGCTGGCTGAGGACCTCGAAGAACCTGGCCCAGAGGGCAGTGGCCGTGGCTGGAGTGCAAGGTTAGGAGCGCAGCGGAAGTGGGTCACTAACCCCCATATCAGCAGCTGCAGCCCTGCAAGGGGACTACCCCAGGCTGCGAGAGCGCTGTGGGCAGGATTTCACTTTAGCTTGGCCATGTGCGGAGTGGCGGTGTGAGCCAAGACTGGGGGCCAGACAGGTTTTCATCTGATCAAGAGCGTGCAGTCTGAAGCAGTGCAGATGGGCACCCTTCAGGGCCCAATTTCTCTGCAAGCCTCTGCCTGGAGGGCCCGCAGCAGGAGTAAACAGGCTTTTAAACGGGCAGAGGGAAGGACCAGGGCCCAGAGACACACAGCCTTCACTCCAGCACTTCCACCACTGCCTCACTACTTAATCCCACTCTACTTGTCTGCTGTGCCCTCCTTCCCTTCACCCCTACATCTGCCCTAATTCTGTTCTATCCCCTCACCCCTATCACCTGCCCTAATTCTACTCTATCCCCTCGCCTCTGCTACTTACCTGTCCCACCTACCAACTTTCCAGTGTGTCTCTGAGCCCTGCACCTCCTTTCCTTCAGCCTCCAGTATCCAGAACATCCTTGGGTCCCCAAGCACTACTTTGAGGAGGCTCCCTCTACCCAAACCAGGTGTCCTAATGGCCATCTCACACCAGCATGGCTGTGGACACCACAAACCCAAAATCTGGGTTTGGTATGTTCTGTCAGCTGTTTGTGCTCCTGGATATGCATTCCACATCACATGGGAGGTGGGGCAGGGGCAAGACATGAGAAAACCAGGTGCACACCAGCCAGCCAGGCCCTGCAGCAGTACTCACTCAACTCTGCATGTGTGTGCATGTACATGTTTGTGGAGGTTCCATCTGTGGCCAGTGCCTTCTGAAGGTGGGCCAGCACCCTGTAAACCATGAGGGAAGTTGCTACACAGGCTTCTGGCTGAGCATTATTCAAGATGCAGGGAGAAGGTGGCCTCAGGTCTCCGGCAGCCTGCTGAGGGCTAAGGAGGGGAGGCCAGGGCTGCCCATTTGCCCAGCAGAGGACTTTACTGTCCTGCAGCAATGCCCCACAGCTGGTTCCACAAGTTCTGGACAGGAAAGAAAGTGGGGCACGGGGAGAGGGGCAATGCTAGGGCCCTCTTGGAGGGAGGGTGAATGGAATGTGGGGGCTCAGGTCTGGATACCTACTCAAGTCTCCCGATGGCTGGGGATGCCCTTGGGAGCCAGATGGCTCTGCCTTTCTGAACTGCCAAGAGTTGGGGAAAATAACTCCTGCCCTGGCAGCAAGGGGAGTGCAGCTGGTGTGGGAGGGGAGGTGGAGGTAGAGGTGAAAGTCCACAGTTGGCTGAAGGGCACAGGATAGCACGTTGCTTCTCACCTCTACCCCAGAGTACCCTGTGTATGCTCCACCCCATGGAGCTGATCCCTGCAGTAAGTTCAAATGGCTTCGAAGAAGAAAGGACCCACCTTTCCAGGTTTGCCCTGGAAGGGGCAGGCTGCCTTCCTACCCCTGACAGCACCAAGATGACAAAGACCCAAGACCTATCCCTGCCATGAGACACTGGAGGGCCATGGAGGCAGGAGTTCGAAGGAAGTGAGGCAACGGTCAGGGAAATAAATTAATAAATACAAGGGCCCTGTGAGAAGCAGCTGGGAAAGCTGTTCACCTTCCACCTCCGACCCCTGCCATCTCTGCAGGTTTTGGTGAGTGGAAGAGGGGAGTGTTCACTAGGACAGGCTGGAACTCAGAGCCTGCGCTCCATGCGCCGCTCCACCGCTCGAAGCAGCAGCTCTGAGTACTGCTCTAGCAGGGCCTGGGTCTGCTCTGCTCCCACAGCCCCGGGGCTCCCAGCTGGGCTGGACAGCGCAGCCCCAGCCAGGACCTCTAGCTCCTGTCGCACTGAAGAGAAGGTGTCTCTGAGGAGCTGAGCGATGCGACTTTGCTCTGCCGAGGGTGTCTTGCAGCCAGCCACCTGCAACAGGAGCCCCAGAAGTGAGTTGGAGAAGCAGTGGACCAGCCCCACCCGGATCTAGCCTACTCAAGAGCAGAGAATATGGACAAGGATGTGGGATGCAGGCAGACTTGGGGGGTGACCCCAAAGGAGGAGCCCATCAGATCAAGGACCCTCCTACATCTCCTGAGCAACTCCCCAGAAATCACACTCCACTTTCTCTTTCAAAGCCTGGGTCCTGTGAGACTGCCATGCACAGCTACAGTGGCCACATAACTTTTGGATATGAAAAGGGATAATGTTAAAAACTACACGGGGGGTGGGGGGGCAGCAGGTGGAGTGGTGGGTAAGGGCACTAGACTCCCACATGGCTGACCGTGGTTTGTCCCGGACCTGGCATCTTGCTTTCTCTCTTTCGCTCTCTCTCATTCTCGCTCTGTCCCTCTCTGGTCAAATTGAAATAAATAAATAAAATAATTCTTAAAAAACAACAACAACTACACGGGGACAACACGCTTGTACAGGGACTGCCTGGGCCAACTGGGACATGCAGTCTCTCGATGCCTCCTCTCCTTCCTGAGGCAAGTCTCCAGCTCCTAACCGAAAATGACCCAGAGGTGCCTGGTTCAAGAGGTTTGGCCTAGCTTCTAAACCCCTCACCTACTTTGCCCAGGATGTTTTTGAGGGCCCCACAATGTCAGCAGAAGACCCTTTTTTTTTTAGTTTGATATATGGCATGTGTGCTCACCGGAGAGAGACACTGGAGAACAGCAGAAAAAGAGAGAGAAAATGAGAAATCACTCCCCTGGAGGAATTGCCATGCCACAATTCCCTCTTCCATTCTCCTTTGGGGATTTTGGGCACCCATGCACTGTTATTTTCAAACTACCAGGTTGGGGACTCAAACCAGACAGGGATCCAGCTGCCTTAACCACCATGCCACCTGCTGGCTAGTCCTGTCATCCTTTTATTTATTTATTTATTTAGACATTTTTGCCATAGGGCATGTGTATTCACTGGGGGAGAGGGGGAGAGAAAGAGACACAGAAAGGGAAAGTGGGAAATCACCCCCCTGGGGGGGGGCTTACCCACACCACAATCTCTTCTCCAGTTTCCTCTCAGGATTTTAGGCACACACGCACACGTGCCTGGCATGATTTTCAAGCCACTAGGTTTGGGACTTGCACCACAGTCAGTCATGTGGGAATCTAGCACTTTAAGCACCATGCTATCTGTTGACCCCCTTGTTTTTTTTGTTTTTCTAATTTGCCAGAGGGTGCATGCATTCACCAGAGAGAGGCAGGGAAGGAGATAGAAGAAAGAAAGTACCTCCCCCATGAACAATGGTCACACCACAATCCCTTCTCCTGCCTTTTTCTATCCTTTTGGGATTTTGGACACACACACACACATGTGCCCAGATTACAGCATAGCAGGCCACCCCAACCACCACGTCACAATATTCACGTCACAATCTTTCTCCATTTCTCCATCCTTTCAGGATTTTGAACATGCGCCTGGCATGTTTCTCAAGCTGTATAGTCAGCCATGTGGGATCCAGCCCCCTTAACCACCATGCCACTGGCTGGCCTAAGCCTTATCATTCTTGCTCTGGACACTCAAACTTTCTTAAACACCTAGCACCTCTGCCACACCCTGTCTTCCCACTAGTACATGCCCAACACTCACCAAGTGGTAGAGCCGCATGGCCTGGCGCATACTGCCACGCAGTTCTGCCACAAGTTGTTCGCACTGCTCCAGGCTCACCGCCAGTTCTGAGGGACACATATGGCACAATGAGGTCCAGCAAGCTGTCCTTCATTTCTCCCCACCCAGGAGCACTCAGAGGAGGAGAGGCCTACCTGCTCTAGGGACCCTCCCCTTGTCTCTTTCTCTTCCCACACCCCATCCCAACACCACACAGACAACAAGGTCCAAAGGAGAGGGTCAGCCCAGCCCTTGGTCCAGGAGGCACTGAAGAGTAAAATGGGTTCTGAGGACATCGTGAAGGTTGGTGGAGTGTCTCACCATCAGGGTGTGACTTAGGGACCGAGACAGGAGCAGACAAGACGAAAAATGCCAGAGGCTAGACATACACAAACGGGATGGAGCCAGAGAGTGGCCAACAGAGACAGGAGCAAGAGCACGGGCAGGAGGTAAGGCTGAGAGCTGTGCACACCTGAGTCCTGGCTCAGGGCCGCCCCTGGCCTGGTGCATTCCACATGGTTGGGAGTCTTCTCAGGGGGTGGGGGCTGTGAGTTCTCAGGGCCTCGGAGGAGGCTGCTGTCTGGCAGGTGCTGGGCACAGGGGCTGCTGGGCCCAGGGTTAGCCTGGCACTCTGTCCTAGGCTTGGAAGTGGCATCCTCCCCCAAACAGGTCCACCTCTCAGATGTACTGTGAGTTTTTCCTAGGCCCGCTGGGGAGCTGGGCCTTTCTGCTTCACCAGGGGCCCGGCCCTTGGTTACAGGTGAGAATGTGGCCAGGGTAGGACGGTCAGGGAGTGGTTTGGGGATGTCCAGGACCAAGTGAGCCCGGCTGGGTAGGGCCAGTTTGCCGAGTGGTGAGACCCGAATGGGAGCAGGAGCTTGAGGTTCAGCTGCCAGGCCCAGGTTCTCCCCAACAGAGATGCTGCGGGATATCTTGGCCATGGAACTGGTGGTGGGGTTCTGGTAGGAGTGGGGCCGAGATGCGCGACCACTGGTCTTGGGCAGGGAGCCCAGACAATCCTGGGCTTCGATCTCCTGTGAGAGCAATGGGCCTGACAAAGGTACCTCATCTGCAGAAGAGACAGAGACACGCAAAGGTCAGATGGTGAGGAAGGCATTCCAGGTGCTAAGGCCAAGCCCTGCTGCTCTCCTGCACACACCCTCTGAGGGCACCAGTGGCAGGCACCTGGGTACCAGGGACAGATCGGGGCTACACCAAACTCTCCCTCCTCCCATATGTACATGTATATCCCACTCCCACACCAGAGGTGAGCCCGCCAGGCTCCTCACCCTGTTGTACCAGGTTGTGTACAGACTGGGCTTTCTGGAGTCCAGCTAAGGGGCTGGCTGTGGCCACTCTCTTGGGGACCCAGCTGCTGTCAGGGTTGAGGCGGCGGCGTGGCAGCAGCACAGGAACTGCCTGCTGGGGGCTGGGGTGGCCAGGGGAGGGCTCCATGTCTGGGGGTGCTCCTGGGGGGGAGGCGCCATTGCCTCTCAGCTGCTCACTAGATGCCAGAGGCACCTGGACTGGCCTCAACACCTGTGCCAGGCTTGAAGAGGAAGGAGTTGGTTCCCTACAGGGAAGAAATATGAAAAAGGGCCAGGAAAGACTCTCTGTTCCTCTCCACTGACATGGGAAGAAGCTCTCACAGCTCAGATAGGCACTAGGAGAGGAAGCACAGAGCAGGGTTGGGGCGAAGCCCACTATCTCCAAACCAGGAGTGCAGAACACCCCACATAGGAAGACCAGCGTGGAGAGGAGGACTGCATGCTGCCCCACAGGCAGGCGCTGGGAGCTCTGGAGAGTGGAGCTGCAGCGGGAGCTCTCTGTACCTGAGTGGGGGGGGGTGGAC
>NW_006160123.1:1656041-1669622 GCF_000334495.1 Tupaia belangeri chinensis
TCTCTGTACCTGAGTGGGGGGTTCTGAGCTTGCGGCAGGAATCGTGAAGAGATGCTCCGAGACTCTGTCCTCTCTGGCACCTGGACTGGGGCCCCTGCCAAGGTCACACAAATCATGAATTCAGGCAGAAGCCAAGCCCTTGTGGCAGATTCTGTCTCCCCTAGCAGAGAGCCCCAAGGTGCTATCTGCCCTAGGACCCTCCCTCTCAGGTAGACAAGGAGGGGAAAGGGAAGACTGCAGTGACCAAATGCCGGCCTTCTGACCACACCTGGAGCAGCCCCATGGGCCAGGGTCTCAAAGTGCTGTTTCAGAAACTGTTCCTGGTCTGGAGTATGGGGGCTGCCATCCTGCAGTCCATAAGGGCCAGTGCCTCCCTCCTCTTCCTCCTCCTCTTCATCGCCCTCGGCTGGTTCTTCAAGGTCTGAGGAGATGCCATCCACACTCAGGGGCTCTGTGCTCTCAGAGTCTGGATGTGGGGAGGGGAGAGAGGCATTGTGCTACACCCGCCTGTCGCCAGAGCCTCCCCCACCTCAGGCCATGGGCCTTCCTTCACCTTCATTGGGGTGCTCAGGGCTGGAAAGGCGGCTGCTGCTGTAATCCACAGAGCAGGCACTGTCAGGACTGTGCTTCTCCAAGCCCTTGCTGGCTGGGTACACTCTTCCCAGGATTCCTCGGGCCGGAGCCTGTACCTGGAACTCACTGACAGGAAGGCCAGCCAGGGAAAGACAGGAAATCAGCAGAGGTGAGCAGCAACCCCACTGGGCTCCTGCCTCTGGGCAGGACCAGGGATACAGTGGTGGTGAGCAAGGCCCCACTATGCTGGGGCCAGCCCTCCCCCAGCTGAAAAACACTCGGAAGGAAACGAACACTGGGGACTGCATAGCCCAGGAGGCTTAGCCAGGGCAGGTCCTTGCCTGGTGTCCATGGTGGGGCTGTCACTCGGCTCTGGGTAGACAATGCCATCTTCAACAGGTGCAGGCTCCAGGTCTTGGGCAAAGACCCCTTCCTCTTGTGACAACAATCGGATTATGTGGGGGCAGGAACAGGGCTGGGAAGCCTGAGGCCGAGGGGGCTTTTCCTTCTGGGAACACACAAAGGACATTACTGGGACTGCTGATGTGAGAAGAGGCCTTGGAGAAGAGGTGAGGGTAGGCAAGAATGTGGTGTGCGCCAGCAAGCCAGGCTGGGCTCCAGCTGACGTCATGAGCTTCTGGGAGAACTCTATTAGCCCTGTGCACTGCCAACCTCCTACCACCACTTAATACCAAGAGTCCTTCAAGGACCCAGCCCAGTGGCAATTGCCACCCCCTACCCCAACCCCTTTTCTGCCTACCCTCCCCCCAATATCACGCAGCCCAGCCAGCCCACCCCAGCTTTGCAGGTCAGGTTACCCAGGTGCCACGGAGACAGGCAGAGCTGCACCAGCGCTCAGGTCCCAGCTGTTGGCATGGACTGGCTAAGTAAGGCTCCTTGGAGACCCCTGTAGAGCTGGGAGAGAGCTTGCTCACCTGGCTGGTGCGTGAGGGCTCAGGGGCCTGCTGACCAGATAGGGTCGTGGCCAACAAGTCGTGGTTGGGGCCCCGAGGGTTCGGGGCCAGCGTCTCCAGCTGCCGCAGGTCCAGCATGGAGCGCACACTCAGCTCTACCCCTGGCTGAGCCCAGCGCCCCCTTCTTCTGGGCCCTGGGTTGGCTGCAGGAGCTGGGCCTAGGAACTCCGTCTCCTGTGCCTGGTGAGAGAGGAAAACAGAAACTATCACACAATAAAAAAAAAACACGTTTCACTTACTGCATGCCAGTCACTTTATACGCACTAGCACGTTTCTCCTCAGGCCAGCCTTATGAAGCGGGTACTACAATTACCCCACTTTCACATCTGAGGAAACTGAGGCACAGGGGGCTTCAGTAGCCAGACAGGAAATGCAGACAGGAAATGGCCTGCAGATCTGTCTGGCTTGAGTTTATGACCTCAGTCTCACTCTCCATCTTCTCTCAGGGACTTCTAGTCTCAACCTTCACCTGTGTTAGGGACACCAAAGAGCTAAAGGTCTCTAGAAGTCCCCTACTCTTAGGACAGCCCCAAGAGAGCCCCAAAGAACCAAGAACAAACCAGCAGCCCAGGCTTGAGATGCCTGACCGCCTGACCTGGTCAGAATATACCAGAGAGACCACACCACCACTGCTCCGTGAAACTGCTACTAATGCCCGTGCTTGAGATACCAGCCAGAACAGGGGAGGTGTGGGCTGCTTTGGAGCCTGCTCTGCAGCCCCTATGAAGGAATTCCTAGTTCCTCAGTCACTGGTCCTCTTAGGGCCTGTCCCCTCTGCCTGTTCTGAAAGCTGAGATTACCTCCTAACTGAGTCTCAGAACTACAATGTCTCTGGATTTCTGCTCTTTGGACCCTTGACTTTCCTGAACTTTAATTCTTTTTTGTTTTTAATTTTGCCAGAAGGCACATAAGCCCACCAGAGAGAAACAAAGACAGGGAGTAGGTGAGGGAGAAAGTATCCCCCCAAGGGGAATGGTCAAGCAGTAATCCCTTCTCCTCCATTTCTCCAACCTGTTGGGATTTGGGACACACACATATATGTACCCGGCATGTTTCCCATGCCTCTGGAGCTAGGACTTGAACCACAGGGTCAGTCACGTGGGATCCAGCTGCCTTAACTACCAGGCCACAGAGCTGGCCCCCTGAACTTCAATTCTAGCCAGTTTGCTTCAAGGTCCCTCTTCTATCCCCATCTCAAGTTGTTCTTTGATAATAATTACTCCCAGGTCCCAAGCAGCCGAACCAAGGGAGCACCTCCCTGGTGATGATGAAGCCTGGCAGTCTATTTCATCTGGTCCACAGGAAGGAAACAGCTGAGTGTCTCTCATCCCTAACCTATGTCCAGCCCAGCTGTCTCAACTCCCCCACCCCCACCCCCACTGAGGCCTCCCTTGGACACAGGAGTGGAGCATGTAGGCAGACCCATGCTCACCAGGCCCAGAGCCCTGCTTTCCCCTCCCTTTATCTCCTTACCTCCTGTAATCTTGGAAAGACATGTGTGTGTGTGTGTGTGTGTGTGTGCATGCTAGAGGGCACGTACACTCATCAGAGAGAAGGAGAGGAGAAAGCACCTGCCATGGGGAATGGCCATGCCACAATCCCTTCTCCACCATCTCTTCTTCCTTTGGGGATTTTGGGCACATACACACATGCCCAGTGTGTTTCTCAGGTTCGGGACTTGAACTTGGAGGTTGGTCATATGAGATCTGGTTGCCTAACCACCAGGCCACAGAGTTGGCCCAAAAGGATATTTTAACCATTGTGACTTACCCGACTCATCTCCCAGTGGGACAGGCTCCGGGGCAAAGCTGGGCTGGGGACTGAGGCTAGAGAGAAACGAGTCATCAGAGGGCATGTCTCCTGCCCACGCACCAGCCCTGGCACATCAGCTCATACCCTGTGTGGCCAGAGGATGCCCTGGTTCCCTCAGCTCACACTGTTCTCACTCCACACTCCCCTAAAGGGCATATCCAGTCGCTATACCAACTGGTGCCTGTCGGCCCCACAGCAGATGCAACACACCTGGCTCCTTCTTGGTACTCTTGGCAAGGATGGGCAGAGCTGGAAGTTCTTCTTCTTCGGTACCTTCGTCTTCCCCTTCCTTGTCACTGTCAGATGAGAGAGCTGGTACAGGAGACAGCTTCGATGGGGCCTGGTGCCTGAGTCCAAGACAAGGAAGGTCACAGGGAGAAGAAATGTCCCCCGTGACACTGGGGGAAGAGATCTACATCAGGGTCTTTGTGAGAAGCAAAGTACTGGGAGACAGAGCTGCTGAGTGGCAGGTCCAGCATGGAGGAGAAGCAGTGAGATCACGGTAGGCCGCCCGACACTTGCCCACCATTTCCCCACACTGTGCTCACCGGTTGGGTCCAGAAGCCCTTTGGGGAGAGGATGGTCCTTGCTGCTTGCCCCCTCGCTGACGCTGGCGTAGCTCCGCCAGACGCTGCCTCATGCTGATGGTCATCTCGGAACTCAGACGCCATACAAATATGCAGCTGGGGTAGAGCCACAGAGCAGATGAGGGAGCAGCAGGGTGGGCTGACTGTCAACACCATCGGCTCTCCCTCTCCCTGGGCCGGCAAGATGATGAGAGCCACCCTCCACTGCCAGGGCAGGCCCAGCCCAGACATGACCCTGTTCGGCCCCAATTTCTAAAGACACCACTGAGAAGAAGAGACGGGAATGGGCGTAGAGGAAGAAGGGTGTTGTAACACAGAGGAAGAAGCTGGCTTGTGCTCACCTGTCCCCTGACACAGAGATGAGATGTTTGCAGTCATTACTAAATTTCATGCCAGTGACAATCTCTGTGGAGAACAAAGAATATGGTCAATGAGTCACTCTCAAGCCACTCCCTATCAAGGTCCCATCTGTCCCAGCAATGGGGGCTGGTTGGAGGAGAAGGGCAGGTAGGTCTGCTGAGTCCCAAGAAACTCGGAGAAGAAAGAGTAAGATCCATGGGTATAGCGCTGGGTGACACTCACCTGAGTGGCCAAACATGGTGGCCACGCACTCGCCTGAGGAGAAGTCAAAAATGGAGAGGTTCTTGTCGGAGCAGCTGGTGGCAATATAGATTCCTGAGGGGTCTGTCTGCACCTGAGGAATGGGACATACAGCTGGGAGAACATGGGAAGTGCCAGTCTCTCTCTACATACCGATTGTCCCCTAGTCCCTGGGTCTGGAGCCCAGCCTACTGGGCCCTTACCTTAATGAGAGTGCCGTCCTCACCCTGTGACCCTTTAAACAGCTTCTTCTGTTTCCCACTGCTGATGTTAAAGATCCTGTAAAGAAACACGCTCTCACTCACCTGAGGAGGAGGCAGAGCTCTAGCACATCTGAACAGTGCACGTGCCAGATTCACTCCCAGTCTGTTCTCTCTGGGACCCACCACCCAACACCAAAGATGCTACCTCCTCTTGGTGAGGCAAAGTACTCATTCCATAGACTCAAGGGGGGACAAAAAGATATGGGAACTTAGCTAGAGAGCACTGAGCCCAGGGCATAAAGCAGTGGGGTCAGACAGTCTGAGGCGGGGCTGCCCACCGAATGTTACGGTCCTGGCAGCCAATGGCTGTGTACTTCCAGCTGGGCTCCACGTCCATGTCATAGAGGGTCGTCTTCCGTACCACGTGGTGTGTTCGTGTAAACTGGACTCCATCTCCAGACTGCAGGGGTGGAACACATGGGCAGACCCACACCCATGTCTCACCAGACCTAGGGAACCCTGCCTTTGCCCCCTCCTTCACCTCCGTAATGTCAGGCAGGAGGTTCCCCTCTCAGGGAAGGCCATCCTCTCACCTTCTGTGCAGTGCGGAAGTAGATGCTCTTGTCTGCTCCACAGCTGATCATGCGGACTTGCCCATCACTGGCTGTAGAGGAGGGGCTCTAGCTGTTCCCTGTTTTCAGCACACAGGGCACGCTTTCCTGTGCTCTCCCTCAGCATTTTCTGCCTATGGCACTACTCTGTGTACTTCACTGGCTATGTCTGAGACAACCAGTGACATCTGAATGCTTCCCTCTACACCTGGGCTTTCCTTCTCCCCATACCCAGCCCAGTCTGGCTGGCTCAGAATCCCTTGAGCTCAGTGTACGTTGCACTGTCATCCCGCCCACCAGCACTTCCCCACGATTGGCAGACCATTTCCATGCTAGGAGTGGTGGCACGATGTGCCACAGTAGCCCTGCCCTACCTGCAAACTTGACGGCAGTGATGGATGAGGAGTGCTCATCCAACGTCTGCTGTAGGCTGTACTCCCGTCCAGCGTCCAGCACGTGAATCAGCCGGTCCCGGCTCGCTGAGGCTAACAGCTTCAGACCTGGGATTGAAAGAATTCCCTCAGCTACAAGTGCTCTGATCTGGGCCCAGCAAAGAGCCCCAAGGGATATGAGCCCCATAACCCTAAGCCATGGGAACCATGGAAGGGATGGAGCTGTTTTCTAACCCCACAGTCACCAAATGATCCAAAGGATTGTCAGCCCTGCACCCAAGTGCCAGGCAGAAGTAAGTGGCACAGCAGGACTGAAGGAGCCACTGCAATCCTGAGACACAGGACGTCCTCCTTACCTGTGTCTGGCTTAGAGTACTCCAGGCACAGAATCTCTGAGTCGTGGGCCTCCACTTTCAGCATCTCACTGAGGGACTGCAGCTCATGTACTCTGTAAAGATGCAGTGAGAAGGGAAGAGGTCACTGCTGGGCAGCAGGAGGAGGGACTCATTCCCCTTCTTCTGCTTTTTATTATTATTATTATTATTTAATTTTCAGGTTTAAAGAAAAAAATACAAAAAGAGTACATAATTTCCATATTTCCCCCATCCAGTTCTCTCTGGTGCTAACATCTTAATTCATGATAGTATGGCAATGAGAACCAGGAAATCTACACTGGTACAGTACTGTTAATTAAAGACCTTAGCTGAATTTCATGTTTTTCGGTATGTCCTTTCACTTGATCCAGGATGCTCGTTGCATTTAGTTGTCATTTCTCCTTAGTCTCCTTTAGTAATAGGTCTTCGGTCTTTCCTTACCTTTCATTGCCCTTGACACTTTTGAAGGGTATTGATCAGTGACTCTGTCACACATGTATCGATTTGACTGTGCCCAATTTTTTTTCATAATTGGAGAGTTTATGCATTTTTGGCAGGAATACCACAGAAACAGCGTCACCTCCCTCTTATCATGTTGTATTATGTATGGACTTCATGATGTTGCTATGAGGACGTGAACCATGATCACTTAGTAAAGATGGTTTCTGCTCAGTTTCTTCATGGTAAAGTTATTCTTTCCCTTCTGGATAATAAAGCTCTTATAACATTTTGGAACCATACCCTCCTAAAGCTCTGTCCTGGGGATCTAACTCCCTTAGCCTGCACCAGGGAAGCAGCCAGTACCCACCCCGGGCCTGGCATTACCTAAGTGTGCCCACACGGTCTCCTGAAGCTAGATGCTGTCCATTGGGACTGATGCACACAGAGCGGATGCCCACGCGGGGGTCCATCAGGGACCCATCAGCCTTGTCACCTCCGGGCAGCTCAGTGTCCAGCAGAGTCTGGGTATTCCCATCCACATAGATGATTTTAATGAGGTCCTGGTGAAACAGGGGGGTGGGGAGATAAGGCAGTCCAGCTGTGAGGGGAAATGAATATTGGGCACGAGAAAACCCACAGCTCAGCCCACCCAGACAAGAGCTGGAAGGTCTTAGGGACCCAGTTCCTGGGAATGAGGTATGAAGGCTGTGGGACTGGGGGGTGCCAAGTGTGGAGCGGGGGGCCCAGGGCCTCAGGGCTCACGTTGCTGAGGATGTTGCGATGCAGGGTAGAGCCATGCACCCCGGAGCTCTCTGTGTTCCACAGGCGGATGGTGTTGTCTGAGGAACAGGTAATAAAGGAACTGGGGGGTAGGCAGGCTTGGTTACTGTCCTTCACCTCGGGGTAGACCTGAAGGGGTAGAGGGAACACTCAGACCTCCAGTTAGGGAGCAGTCCCTTATATGCCCAGGGAGATGGAAGGGAAGGGAATGAGATTCCAGAAAGAATGCTGGCCAAGACCTAGCAGTGCCTGTCACGTAGTAAGCAAGCCACAACTGTCACATGTTCTCTGTAATAACTAACGAGAAGCACATTAACCAAGCACCTACCACGTACCATTTACATACACCTACCATGTATGTCTCCCACTTACTTTATTCTATTTTATTCTTAGAATAATTAGATGAATTGGATACATTATTTTACAGTTAAGGAAACTGAGGCTCAGTGGAGTTCAGTAACTTGTCCAAGATCGCCAAGCCCAGGAAGAGGCAAAACTGAAGATGGACAGGGACACACTGGAGCCTGAGATGGATTAGCACTAAAATCCAAGCTCACGCCCCGGGATCCATCAGAGGGAAGCCGCTGGAGAAACAGGAAGGCAGCAGGAACAGAAGGTTATAATTGGGGATCCCCACTTTCTCTCCTCACAATGGTATCCCCAGCAAACCTGGTCAGTCTCCAGTCAGCCAGCCAGCCCACGTACCTCCACACTCCAGACGCAGGAGGAGTGATAGAGCGCCGAGTACACCTTGCCCACTTTCTTGGGGTCCCTCACGTCCCAAACATAAATGCTGTGGTCGTTGTACACACAAGACAGCCACTGATTGGTAGGATCAAAGGTCAAGGCAATGGTGTCTGGATACCTGGCATTGGCTGCTCCAGAGAAGAGACGACTGTAAGGAGACGACAGGGCCAACTGTGAGACCAAAAGGAGTGAAACGAGAAGCCATCCACGAAGGAGGGAGCAAGCACAGGAGCTCGCTCCAGACCTACGTGTTTGGAAGTCGTGCTTGAGAAAGAAAAAAGTAGCCTCTGAGTCGGCAGAGGGAGGTAACCCAGCACTAGCAACTGGGCCATGGCATTCTGATGCACACACACTTTCACAGAACACTAAGGTCGGATGGGGTGGTGGGGTGAGGTAAAACAAAAATAAGATTGCTCATAATCATATCTGTACACAGATAAAAATGAGACCACCAAATAAACCACAAAAATGGCGGCACGTCGTCCTTTCCACCTAACATGATCGATGGATGCTGCTTTACCAATTATGGCTTTAGTCCTAAACCTTTCCTTGCCCAGGTTGGATAAAAACTGTTATGATGTCCAGTGGCACAACTGCCCCCTTCCTGACAGCTTCTAACCAGAGCAAACGTTCCATCCCTGGAACTGTTCCTAAAACCATCTAACGCAAGCCCAAACCCGATGGTAAGCCCCTCCTGCACCCACTTGTGGAGACACTCCATGGCTCTCCATTATGTGTGGTCTCCTTGGTTGCAACAAGCACCAACACACTCAAATCTGTCTACAGAGGCGCTCCTGGTGATCTTCGGTTCATCAACCCACTCTTCACTATGTTCTCCAAAGCATTACCAAGGAAGGCTGGGCGCAGGGTGAGGCTCTGGATACAGGCCGGGCCCACGTAGCTTACCTGGCCTCAGTGACACTGGCAATGTCTGTTCCCAGAGCGTGCGGTCGGGGAAGGGTGCTGAGGAAGTGCAGGTTAGAAGGGTTGAAAAGGCGCACAGTGCCATCAGCGCAGCCACAGAAGATGTAGTCCTGGCTCACAGAGATGCAGTGGGCCACTGTGGTCTATGGCAGGGAGACTCAGGTCAGTCATGGCCACCTGCCCACTCAGTCCTTTCTCTTCCTCCCCACCACCTCACCAACAGTCACCTACTGAGAGGGCAGATGGCCGAGACGAGCGAGAGAGAATTAGCTCAGCTGCTCTGGCCTGAGCCCCTCAGCTGTCATCTAGAGATGCCCCTCCCTCCAGCAGCAGGTGGCCAGAGGGTCCCCAGCCCTGTGCATTCAGGGGATAGTAATCATGGACACTTCTAAGGCACCAGAGGTTTTGGCAGAGGGTAAAGTAGGAAAAGCCAAGCAGAGGAAGAAATAGCATGAGAAAGGAAGGACCATATAGGCAGCACTTACTGTGAAGCTGTCTGTGTTCTGAGCAGAAGAGGAAAGCAGGGGGAGAGAGAGACAGAGAGAGAGAGAGAGAGAGAGCAGAGAGGAGGCAGTTATCCAGATCACCAGAGGCTGGAACTGGACCAAGCTCTAGTACCCCCAAGCTTCTTTCTGGGGTCTCCCCTGCATGTGTGAGGGGCAAATCCCAGATCTGGAGCCCCAAGTACTAGTTCTCCCCAGACCTGAGATGTGGGCAGTCCCTACCTGCTGGGGCAGAGGTACTTACTCTCAGCTCCACCCACTTGTCCAAAAGCCTCCGATCACTGAACTCGCACAGCAGCCCTGAGGACGTGATGCAGAAGGTGCTGTCTGCCTTCTTCCCTCGGCCACAGGCCACATCCGTGAACAGGTTGTTCCGTAGCTCCCCCAGCAGCCCTGAGCGGCCCAGCAGGGGCACGGTGGCATTCACCTTTAGAGACATACTGCTGTTATCCATCCACCCACCCCAGAGCCTGTCCCTGGAAACAGGCCCTAGAAAGAAAGGGAGGTGGGAGTGGCAAGCCACCCTTGCTCTTCGAGACTACCAGCCCACATAGCATCTGTTCCATCCAACACTTTGTGTGACTACAGAGCCAGCAAAAGGAAGCCCACACAGAACACAGCCTCCTGGGCTGGGCTAAGAAGGCCTTGGCCCTGGTGGCTACTGCTAGCCTCAGCACCTCACCTTTGAGGTCTTGCTGTCATCAAGATACCAGAATTTGATGTGCCGGTTGCCTGCAGTGACAAAGTAGCTGCAATCTTCAGAGAAAGACACTGCTGTCACTCGACTGGATACCTTGTTGGATGCCACCACAATGTTTTTCTGAAGAGAAAGCCAAAGGTAGAATCATGGCTCTGCCTCTTAGGGTTAGGAAGAAAAGTGGCTCAGAAAGTGCAGAATTAGAAAGAATTCATACTTGAGGCCCAGCCATGGTGACAGAGGCAGTAGGGTGTCACTGAGCAATACTGAAGCCAAGTGGGAAGCCCAGGTTTGAATCCCAGGGCAATCTGAAAAAGTATGTCTGTGATCCTGGCTGGCTGGCGGCCATGCCAGACAAGACCCTGTCAAGGGGATCTGTGTCTATTTGTCTCTCTGTGTCTTTTTTATGAAAGAAGTAGACTAAAAATAAAGAAGAAAGAAGTAATTCATAAAAATGTTTTACAATGTTTAAAAATGTTTCTTTCTAGGACTCTTTAGTCAGAAATAAAGTGGTCAGGGGACGCTCTCATTCTACGAGCTGACAAGCAAGATTCGTGTCCTCTGGAGAGACTTGAAGGCATAAAGCTAGCCCTTCCGACCAGCACCCTGGGCTGCACAGTTGCTTTTTTCTGCTTCAAGTAATTTTCTGGAATGTGACTGAGATCAGCAGGGTGGAATGAAGCAGCTCAGGTGGGCACTTCCTGACTCCCCAGCTGCCATCTGGACCCCCACAAGGTTGCAGGCCACCCCATCCAGTCCACTCACCTTCCAGGCCCAAACGTTGACAATCATGTCATGCTGGTAGCCCACAGAGACAATGTACTTGGCACTAGGGGAGAAGGCCACACAAGCCACACCATACTTATGCTCTTGCAGTTCTGCCACCTGGCTGTGCTCTGCCACGTCCCACACCCGCACGGCAGGCATGTGCCCACTCTGCAGGGAAGCAAGAGCAGTTAGTGAGGACCACCAGCACACGGCCTCCCCTAGCGTTTCAGAGTGGTGGCCCTTGCCTCCTCAGCTACAGGGTGTGGTTTCTGTCATGACGCTTTGGCCAAAGACTAGGAGCAGGACAAGCAAGGTAGAGAGGAAACGAGACAACTGTCCAAGAACAGCGATGATTATTAGGGAGAAATGGCCCCAGACGTTACTGAGTACCTCTGGGTGGGGGTCTGTACCTCTGCATTTGCCCACCACTCCTTGACTGACTCTCATGGGCACCCAGGGTAGAAACACTACCATCCTATTTCTGCCCCTGCTGCCTCCCTATAGGAGACTGTGGAAGGGCAGGGGTGTTTCACATGTCCCCAGCAGGGGGCGTCTGTGGATAAGGAATATTTTACGGAGGTTTTTTTTTTTTTTTTTTTTTTCCAAAGCCATTCCCCCAACCAGTGGTATCTGCATTACCTAGGAACTCATTAGAAGTGCAAATTGGGGGCCCAATCCAAGACCTAAAAAATCAGACACGCTGGGTGCAGGCCCAGCAATGAGCATTTCCAAGTGTCCTCCAGCTGACTCTGACGCACACCAAAGCTTCAAACACAGCAAAAAGGACTTGTCATCTGTCCGGGAAGCCAAAGGGACAACAGCCCTAACTTGGCCTAGGATTAGCTCTTTGCTGAGGCCAGGCCACCCACCTGTCTACAGCACTGTGGCCCCTTTCTCACTCACCTCTCCGGTGACCAAGTACTTGCCATCCGGGGAGAAGGCAAGGGCAGTGATGGTTTTTCTGCAAGAGATGGGTAGGCAGGCTCAGAGGGGTGGCGGAGGCAGCCTGTCCCACCCTGTTCCGCCCTATTCCCCTGTCCTCTTCGTTGTTGTTGTTGTCCCCCCCACCCCCTCCCGCCTCGCAAAAGGCAAATTCAGCAGAGGGCAAGGAATGTGGAGCACTCCCTCTCTGGCCCCAGGGCCCAACCAAACCCCAGCTCCCAGAGTCATAAAGACCTGGACAGTGCCCTGGTCACCACCCCAGGAGGATGAGGTACTCCTCCGCCCTATTCCCCTGTCCTCTTCGTTGTTGTTGTTGTCCCCCCCACCCCCTCCAGCCTCGCAAAAGGCAAATTCAGCAGAGGGCAAGGAATGTGGAGCACTCCCTCTCTGGCCCCAGGGCCCAACCAAACCCCAGCTCCCAGAGTCATAAAGACCTGGACAGTGCCCTGGTCACCACCCCAGGAGGATGAGGTACTCCCAGAGGGCCCAGGCCATTTACCTGGAACTATTGAGGATGTGGTGCTGTTTGTGCTTCCGGGGGTTGAACAACACAACCACACACCTGGGGGATGAATGAGACAACAGGCTTAGCACCCAATTTTAGCTCCCCTGACTCCTTAGCCACGTGGGACTCCAGGCACCCGGCAGAGGGAGCTGGGTGGGTAAGCCCAAAAGGGCTCTACTGCTTTCCCTTGACGACCTGGTCTGGCTTCCTCTCCCCACCCTGAAGGACCTCTCTGCAGCCCCACGAGGGTGAAAGGGGCTCCTGGAAGCCTATCCCAGCAGCTCCCTCAGCACCAGTCACATTTCTGGTCATACCCACAAAAAAAAAGCAGGGACAGGAGCCCTCCCACAGCCCTTGCACACACCCGAGGAAAGGGTATCAGAGGGAAGAACAAATGGGATTTGGGCAAAGCAGGCCTCAGGGCTCCAGCCCCTACGTAGGCTTGGGGCCATATGTGTACGCTCTGAGGAGGGTAAGGCCATTCACCTGTGCACACATGTGTACTGGGCAGAAGCCAGCTCCTACACCCTCCACACGCTGGATAAGGAAGGGGTGGGGTGGGAGGCCACACAGGGGATCAGTACTGCA
Source organism: Tupaia belangeri chinensis (assembly GCF_000334495.1). NCBI lineage: Eukaryota > Metazoa > Chordata > Mammalia > Scandentia > Tupaiidae > Tupaia > Tupaia belangeri. Next base: position 1,669,063 of record NW_006160123.1, read on the forward strand.
GGGAGGCTGGGAGAGTGGGGAGGGCAGAGGATGCTTGAGAGACTTGGGAGCACCACAGGGCTCCCCCTGGGCCCAGCCCCAGTAAGCCTAAGAAAGCCCGCCCCCCCCCACACACACACACACAGCCAGGAGAAGATAATCAGGGACTCCGCCTGCCTCACAGAGAAGGGTGGGGGCAACCTCTCCAGCCAGGTGGCAAGACTGCTGGAAGGGATCAGGTCCAAACTAACTTTCCAGAGGCAGCTCCAGAGAGGGAAGCCAGGAGGTAGGAGTCGGGGGCAAGGAGCTGGAAGACAGTGGCCAGCCAGTGTTCTATTATAGTCAGGCTCCTTGGCTGCCAGGTCTTGGCCTGCTGCCCCTCTGCCTCACCCTATCATTAGCACTGGAACTAGCTGACAAGAGCAAGCCTGGATGCGCTATAGCAGAAAGGGGGCGGAGAGAATGAGCAGCAGCTACGTCCCCCACACCTACCCTTCTTCAGAGAGAGCCCGACTGCTGACTGGGAACTTGAAGGGGGCACAAGCTGCCAGTGAGTGCTTCTTTTTTTTTTTTTTTTTTTT
>NW_006160123.1:1669765-1698390 GCF_000334495.1 Tupaia belangeri chinensis
ACACATGCCGGGCATGAGTTTTAACCCACCGGATCCAGGACACGAACCGCGGTCGACTACGTGGGAGTCCAGCGACACAGCCATTACGCTAACTGCTGGTTAGCATCTTAGACTCAACAAGCCACTTGAATATGCAAAGTGCCCATGTTCCTGGGAACCCCAGACTTCTGATGTGACCAGATATGCCCAACAGCCCTGGAATGCATGAGTCCCATCACCCCCTCTAGCTCTTTCTAACTTTCCCTATTTCTCTTTTTTCCATTTTCTGCTTTCTTTGTTCCTTTTTCCTTATTCTTTTCTCCTTTCTCTCCTTCTCTCTGTTTTTAATTTGCTAGAGGATGTGTGCACTCACTGGAGAAAGACAGAGAAACAGAGAGACAGAAAGACATGAGAAATCACCCCTGATGGGGAATGGTCACACTGCATTCCTTCTCCACTCTCCTCTCGGGATTTTGGGCATGCATGCACATGCACCTAGCATGTTTTTCAAGCCGCAGGGTCCAGGATTCTAACCGTGGAGTCAGCCATGTGGAATCCAGCCACCCTAACCACCATACCACCTGCTAGCCCATCATGAATATAATTTTTTAAATGACAAAAACAAGATGGCTTTGAATACGGTGCCACATCACTGGTGAACAGGCACGTGAAATTATCGCAGTTACAGTGAAGAGTCCACAGATTCAGATACTTACATTTTTTAAAAGAATTATTTAATTTTATTCATTTATTTTAATTTAACCAGGAAGGAACAGAGCGAGAGCAAGAGAGAGAGAGAGAGAGAAAGTAAGAAAGCAAGCTGCCAGGTCAGGACTCGAACCGCAGTTGGTCAAGTGTGAATCCAGCACCTTTAACCACCATGCCACCAGCTGGCCCTTTAGATACTTAGAGTTTAATATTTATTCAGTTCATGAAAAATGATACCCTCCTCCCCAGCCTGCCACCATCATGAATGCACAGTCCGGCAGGTTTTCAGGGGCTGTTTTTTTCTGAACCTTCCTACAAAGGAGGCCCTCCAGAGGCTCCTCTCTCTAGCAAAGGCTTCTGGTCTGACTGCTTACAGCTACCTCCCTTTCTGCTTAGCTACAGACGAAACATGGCAAAGGCCTTGAGCCGACTGTGGATCTAACTGAACTGAGTCGACGCATACTCCAGCCAACCATATCCAAAGTTCCTTGTGTGCCCAGCTTGTTGAGGTCCTCTCAAGAGGATGTTTTAAAACACACCAAGGAGCCTCCTTGGTCTTCCTAAGCTCTGAGCAAGCTCTTCAGTCAGCTAGGAAGAGGAGGGTGGGGTGCAGTTTGCATCAGTCTTTGGCCCTCTACCTCCACGCCCCTTGACCCTGCCCAGTAGCAGTGCTGGCTAAAATCCTCAACATAACAAGGGCTGGGCTGAGTTGGCCTGGCCCAACCAACCGGCTGAGTCCCTTAACTCAGGACCCAAGGGTGCAGAGATTGCTCACCATCTCAGTGCCTGCCAGCCTCAGCCCGTAAGAGTCACGTTGTGGAACGCCAATGCCAGGTACTGGCCCACTGCCCAGGATGGGCCAAGCCCTCAACATTCCCCTGCCCCACACAGGTCTGGGCCTGCTGCCGTCACCAAAAGCCCAGTATCCCCGCAGGACCCACCTCCTACCACTCTCCCACCTCCAGAAGGCAGAGCCAAGTGAACCCTGGGATGAGCTTTGAATGAAGTGCACACAGGGAGCAGGACACAGGAGGTTAAGCAGAGCCCCTGTATCTTTACATTTCTTCCAGATCAGGGAAAATCCGAGGGTGACTGACAGAAGCAAAGACCATTCAAGCTTCGCTCAAATGTCACCCTCTAGCCCTATTCATCAGTGCGATTGCACATCCCCCAGTTCCCAGTACCCTTTACTGCTATGGCTTTTGCTTTTCCCAAAGCACACATCAACCTGTAATATTTTATATAATTCACTTGTTGGGGGGGGGGGTGTCTACCTTCACACACTGGATTTCCAGCTCTGTGAAGCTGGTATTCATGTCTGATTTTTCGAAGTCCCTAGAGCCTAGAAGATAGGCACTCAATACATACTTGTTATGAGTGACTAAATCACACCAACTTGTAATATTTTATAAAATTCATTGTTGGGGGGGGGGGTGTCTACCTTCACACACTGGATTTCCAGCTCTGTGAAGCTGGTATTCATGTCTGATTTTTCGAAGTCCCTAGAGCCTAGAAGATAGGCACTCAATACATACTTGTTATGAGTGACTAAATCCTAAATCCAGCATCCTAAATGCCGAGGATCACTTCCCCCGACCCCAGCAGACTTGTGAACTAGGACCCTGGGGCAGGCCCACAGTTCTCCCACCTGGAGACATTTAGCACCCCCTGCTGCCCCAGCGTAATATGAAAGAATAGAAAGAACAGTAGGGTCAGATGGACCTGCCTGTAACATACTGTGCATCCTCTGTGAAACAGAAACAATTACATCTTCCTCACTGAACAACTGTGAGAACTGACACAGAGAACAACTGTGAAGTAACCGACACAGAGCTCTCAGCCATCTTGATGGATGCCCTGGTGCCCCAGTAACAAGGGCTACCCAGGGGGTCAGGATAGGAGCCCCGACTATGGTATTCCATATAGGACTTGCTAGGTATCGGGGATTCCTTAGGATCCTCAACCAGGTGTGGAATTACAGACTGTCCCAAAAGGAAATCGTACAGTTTTAATTATTCTGAGAGATGAGTCTAGGATGTTTCCCAGGGCATCCTCAGTTACTTGGAATCTAATGTCTTCCAAATAAATCACCTCTTTAGGTCAGGCATTGAGACTCACGGGTGCCTCTGTTTGGGGGAAGTATGTAAGCCCCTCCTCAGAGGACGGAAAAAGACCAGGTGCTGATAACACTGAGTCCCACGGCTACCGGGTAGCTCTCAGCACGCTTCTCTGCTGCCTGAGGACTCCAGATATATTCTTCTCCTGGACATTCTTCTCCCAGTGAATCTCTGGGAGCTATAAAACTTACAGGCAGGTTCACAAGGCACTGTCCAGCCCCTTTTTGTCACCCCATTTACTCTAGTTACCACAGTCACTGCTTCGCTCCTCAAACCCGTGAGCTGTCTCCTCTCTTCCTTAATGTCTCCTCACCTGAACACTTAGGTGTTAAATCCTCCCATGGTGGCTCCTCCGTGTCAGTCAGGTATCGGTCCTATGACCTCCCACCGGCCCTGAGCACCCTGCATCACAACTGTTCACTTGCTCTCCTTTCTATCACCTTATTTTATTATTTTTTAATTGCTAGAGGGTATATGTGCTCTGCAGAGATACAGAGGGAGGGAGAAAGCACCACCTTATCCGGTGTGGTCACACCGGAATCCCTTCTCTTCCATTGCTCCACCCTGTCGGGATTTGAGGCGCACACATACACGTGCCAGAGTGTTTTTCAAACTGCCGGGGTATAGCTATGTGGGATCCTGGGTCCTCACCCACTAGGCTGCAGGACCAGCCCTACCCTGTTTTATTTTTTGGAACACTGCTGACTCTCTGATATGTAGCTCACTTATTTCTCTGCATGCTTATTGTCTGCTCATCCTTCTTGCACCTGAACCCCACAAAAGCAGCGACCCTGTGTCTTATACACTTATCTGTTCCCCATGCCTGGACCAGAGCAGGTTTTCAATAAGTATTTGCTGACCATTTGAGTACATGCATCCATGAACAGTTTTGGGTAGAACCAAGGGGTGAGATATGCAGGGCAACCTGAAGAAAAGCCACAGTGGGGACCAACATTCACCCCTACGTATAACTCTGTCAGGCACCAAGTCCAAGCAGCCTCTCTTCAAAGGCCCACTGGTCTCTCTACCACCCCACACATTCCCTGGCAGACGGCCACTCGGGGCTTGCCTCGGAGAGTGAGAAGGTGGTTCTGTGTTCCGTCAGCTCAGATGTCACTAGGACACAGTGCAGGAGAGCCTGTGGCTTCACACCCCGTCCAATGCCTTGAAGCTGAAGCTCTCTGCACAAATTCCAAAATGGGCCAGGTCAAGCAGATGGAGGGCTCTCCGCAGAGCTGCATTTCCCACTCCTCCCCCCCACCTACAGCAACCAAGAAGTCTCTTAGCTGAAAGGTTGGCCCAGCCACTTTGTTAGGACACTCCTCTCTCTAGGGGCAAGGAACAACCCTGCTCTGAGTACTCATCCAGGCCGCGCTGGCAATGGGGCCACGAGAGGCCCATTCTCAGGGCTAGATGGCTCCACAGTGGAATAGAGGCTGTGCCAGGTTCCAAGCCCCTGAACCCTCACCACCCCACACAGGAGAAAGGCCCAATTCAGTTAAGGGTATCAACTAAACTGAGTCCTTCACAGAAGCTGTCTAGGGCTCACCCTGGCACCCTAAGGTAGGGTGGCTTCAAGTGTGAGAGCTAAGGGGTGGGCTTCCTGGGGGGAAAGGAACTGCAAAGGGAGAATTCTGGAGAAGAGATGCAAGAGCCACTACAACGAGGGGCCTATGCTCAGAGACTCCACATTCTTAGCATGGAGTCCCAACCCACCTCTGCCTGACAAACACTCCCCACCCTCCTTCCCTGTGCTGTTTCATTTCCTTTCAGAAAACTTTGTTTTGGTTTGATATTTGCCTCTAGGCCTCTGGGAGAATTTTCTGAGTTGTGTTTCTCTTCTTGTTTCTAGGATACCTGAGCTGGCTCCTACAGCAACAAGTGTAGTAGGAATGACAGTGGGGGGTTGGGGATAGTGTCAGGATTTCTAGATAGGAAGAAAAGGAAAACAAAGAGGGAGGGCGAAAGATCTGCTTAGACTCACACAGACTTTGGGTCTTCAGCTGCCCCAGAAGCACTTCAGGGAGCTCCAGCACAGAGCACAACTGTAACACCCAGAAAGATGTCATTTACAAAGAACAAAGTGCAGGTCAGGGAACAGACTAGGGGCACTGACCAGGGCTGGCCCTAGCCAGCCACACTCAGAAAACCCACTACAGGTTACAGTGGGGAAGCCTCCCCACACCAGCTAGAAAGGTAATGACTCCCAGGCACATGCTGTGGGCTGTGACCTGCCCATAAACATAAGCACACACCCTGAAGGGTGCAATGACTGGGGTGTGGGGAAGAGACAGGGAAAAGGGCTCCTGCTCCCCGGGGCAGGGACACAGGGCTCAGCATGCACCAAGCAGCACCCCGGGCCTTTCCTGCCTCTTCTACATCAGCCCCACCTCCAACAAGAAGGGACCTGGCTTTCCCAGGCAGACAGGCACGAGTGGAATTCCCCTGAGGCGGGCTGCACTGGGTTGTCCAGCAACAGAGGTCCTTTCTCCACTTGCTTCTGGAAGGGAGAAGGCTGCCGGCCCAAGCCCTGTCAGGAAGAGCCAGTGCAGCTCACATAGCACCCACCCACGCCAACACACACAGACACCTGACATCAAGGGCCACTCAGAAGAGACACTGACCCCAGAACCTAGGGGCAGAGGTCTTCCCATAAATTGGGCTCTTCTCATTCATATGACAAGTAGACAGTCTAGAGGAAAAGCAGCTTCCAGAAATGAGCAGAAAGTCTGATCTTCCCCCACCCCTGCCATTTTAAGCATCGGAGCTCTGCAGTCAGATGACTTTGGTTCGAACCCTAGTGCTGGCACGAGCTATGAGACCTCGAGCACAATGCATCTGTGACATCACTGCATCTCAGTTTCCTTCTCTTAAATATGGGGGCGATAATAGTACCAACCTCACAGGGTTGCTCTGGGTATTAAATAATTCATGTAAAGTGTTTAAAAATTGCTTGGCAAGAATAAGTACTTGAGAAAGGTAGCTTTTTTGATGGGATGATGAAATTTAGCAAATCATGTATCTGGTACAAAAAGTATGAATGTTGCTATGGAAATTAATTGGGGAACTAGGTATTCTCAAGCTGATGGTGGGGTAAGAAATGCAGTGGCTTTTCTCATCTTCATGTGCCTGTGCTTATCAGCAAGGAACAGAGGCTGCCAGAACCAGAAGCAGGAGGACTCTGAGCCTCCTAAAGAAACACCTCTACAGAAACCAGGAGAAACTACAGTTGGGGCTTCTCCTTTGTAGGAGCAGGGCAGTGAAAGGCAGCAAGGGACAGAAGAGCACCAGGCCATCCCCCACTTCTCCTTCATGCCATTGACATCTCTCAAAGTGACTAGGCAGCTGAATACTCAAAGCAGTATTACTCATAATAGCTAAAAAATAGAAACAACCCAGATGTCACCAACTGATGAATACATAGAAAGTGATATATCCATATAGTGGAATCCATAAGAAAGAATAGCGTGCTGATAAATGTTACAACATGGATGAATGTGGAAACCGTGCTAAGAGAAAGAAGCTAGTCATAAAAGGCCAAATACTGTATGATTCCATATACATGAAGTGTCCAGAATAGGCAAATCTATAGAGATAGAAGTAGATTAGAGGTTGTCCACAGTGGGGGGGGGGCTTGGTGGGGGTGGAGTGACTATTAATGGATATAGTTTCTTTTTTGGGGTGACAGAAAAGTTCTAAAATTGATTGTGGTGATGAATGCATAACTCTGTAAATACACTAAAAACCACTAAGTTGTGTATTTTAAATGGGTAGATTATATGGTATATGAATTACATCCCAATAAGGATGTTTTTATTTTTTTTTAGAAAATAAATAGGGTGCATGCACTCGCCAGAAAGACAGAGAGATAGAGAGACAGCAAGGAATCACCCCCTAGGCGGGATGGCCACATCGTAATCCCTTCTCCTCCATTCTCCTCTTGGGATCTTGGGCATGCATGCACAAGCGGCCAGCGTGAGTTTATGCCACCGAGTCTGGGACTCGAATCATGGTCGACTACATGGGAGTCCAGTGATATAGCCATTACATCAACTGCTGGTCCCTGTTTTTACAGTGGTAGAAAGTAATTACTGAAGATAGCGCTGGGAACCATGTGCAGTGTAATGTGTGAGCTGTCTGTGTGGGCCAATGGCTAGGGTGGTTGCCAAAAAGCAAGGCAGGATAGCAGCAAGTGAAACCCAACAAAGAACCTTTACCTGACCCTATAACTCCTTTACAAAAATATACCAAAACATTACCCTGAATATACCAAAACCACTGCCCACCCCAACTAGTCTAGCATGGCTCTAAACTCCCAAGCAAAGAGATCTCTTCCAAGGCACTTACCCAGCTGGGTAGGCAACTAAACCTGATCGGGGGTCACAGGCAAGTCCTCTGCCTCCAGACACTGTTATTCCCAGCACCTTCTCCAAGGTCACCTGTTGAAGCAAGACAGAGAAGTGATGTGTTATAGCTGGGGTGGATTTGGGAAGGAGGTGCTAAAGAGGCCTGGGCCTGTCATGCAGCACCGACTCCTCTCCTAATGCCCCTATCCTCAAGAGAATGGCTACGACTTCTCCAAGTTCTGATCTGGCTACAAACCTCTTGATGGCATGAGAAGCAGCCAGTATTCATTGCCTGCTTTTAGCAGGGCTCAGTCTGCTGGTACCACGGAAAGAAAATCAAATGTAAAGCACAGCTCATGGCCACAGAAGACCAAGCATTCCCCCAACTCAGGAAGTACCATTTACAAGCCAGCGCCATGGGTCTCCAGACTGGGTTCTCGGGGCTACGAAACTTGGGGGAGGTCACTGATCTGCGTGCCTTGGCAGGCATGAAGGAAAGGTCATTCTGGTCTATGAAGGGCCAAAGAACATTAGGTATCAATTAGGCGACACATAATATCCCTGATCTTCACATTCCATCACGTTCTGCCCCTCTATCAGAGGGCTCCAGCTCCTACATGCCTGCCAGTTTGTACAGACTATGAGCCTAGGAGGCAGCAGCATGGCTTAATGCTGTGTTTTGCAAAGCACAGATGCTTGAAGTACTCTAATTATTATTATTAAGCCACAACTCCCACAGAGATGAAAGGTAAACATGAAAACTGCTCAGAGATTCAGAGAGGATACGGCCACACAAGACATTCATCACTCTGATCATCGCTATTGTTACCCACACTGCCTGCGGCCCCCGGGATCCACAATGAATTGACCTCAAATTAATTCTCGGTCTTTCTGCCAGGTGATGCTGCATGGGATTCCGATTGCCCTGTAACCTCTTGCTTGTCACTCTGCTTCACCCCCTGCTACACAAGGTCATGCTTGCCATTCTGAGTCTGAGCACCTCTTATACTCTCTGGACTCCTTGCACTATCTCCTCAGGGATGTCCTCGTTTAGCCTTGACTTGGAGAGATGAGCTTCTGAATGCAGAACGGCTGAGTAAACAGGCTAGACTGTACTCTTCTCTGTGAAACCTTTGACTCTGAGGAGAGCCCTGAAGGCTCTAGGAGGGTCAGGTGAACCAGAAAAACTTAACGGGCATTTGTACTTGGGGCAAGGTGGTCTACTCCTAGTCCAGGTCAGTTTCTAGAGATGGGAAGATGAGAATAAACAGTTTTCAGATCTTTCCTTCTCTCTCTCTGTCCTAACCAGAGCACTAAACGGTGCTCCTAGAGGGCCTATTTAGAGTCTCATCCCTGAGGACAATTTTAGTTTGAATTAAGTTAGAAATAAGTGCCCGGTAGTGGCCAGAGACCAAAATAAGTCTCCCAAGACATTACAGTTAAAGCCTATTCCCCAGAAAGGCCCCCAAGAGTTTTCTGTGTTTCCCAGGAATGCGGATTGGGAATTCCAACATATGTCTATACACTGGGCAAGTTTAAGTGCTGGCACCAACCCACAGCCACATGGCATGCACCAAACTTAACAGTTACCATGGGTCTAGCTGAGACACTAAACCTTGTATGAATAAACTAACTTTAGCCATACATTCTTGGTGGTTTGCCCAGGCTTGTGTGTGTGTATGTATATGTTTATTTTTTTTGCTATTGGGCATGTGTGTTTGCCAGAGAGACAGAAAGTGAGAAATCATCCCTCGGGGGGATGGCCACGCCACAATCTCTTCTCCTCCATTCTCCTCTGGGGGTTTTGGACATGCACACACATGTGCCCAGGGTGAGCTGCCAGGTCCAGAGCTTGAACTACAGTCGACTCCATGAGAGTCCAGTGACATAACCATTATGCCATCTGCTGGTTCTGTTTTGCCCTAACTTATGCCTCCTTCCATGCTTTTCCTCAATTTAATACCCCTGGCACACAGGCACCTGATACTGCCTGGAGAGCACAAAATCACCAGGGGGATGCTCAGTTCAAGTCACCACGCCCTCGTGCTGGCCCTGTGTCTCTCCCAGAGAGACGGATACTCAGGAACATTTCTGCTGCAACTCCTGCCAACTGCAGAGAAGAGCGAGAGCACGAGGCCAGCATTACCCAGATGGATGGGAGCGGTCACAAAATCAAGTACAGTGAGCTAAGGGGCTACATGACTCTTATTCTCTTTGAGCTAATCTGATTTAAGGCAAATTGTTTGGATTCAAATTTGCATCAGTTCCATCCCTCCACTATGTTTCACACTGGTTCCAAAGAATCAGACCAATTCTACTGGTTCTCAGCTGCCCTTCCCTCTGACAGGAATTTGGGTAGGTGTTTTGTGGGTAGATAATCCAGTTCCACAGAGAAATAATTCTGAAGCTAGCCTGGACTTTTCAGCAGCAATCTAAAGCAGGAAGGAGACATGGGTTACTCAGACATTAATGATCAGCGTTTAACAAACTTTTGACAGCAACTCACAGTAAAAAATACATTTAATATCATGACCCAGTTTATACATACATATTATATGTATGCCTGTGCATAAAGTTGAAGTAAAAGTGTCATAAAACAGTACCTATTCTATTGCATGGAATATACTTTATTTTCTTTCTTTTTATTGCCAGAGGGTGCATATGCTTGCCAGAGAGAGAAAGAGAGACAGAGAGAGAGAGAGAGAGAGAGGGAGAAAGCACCCCCCGATGGAGTGTGGTCATACCTCATCCCTTCTTATTCACTCCTCTACTCTGTTGGGATTTGGGGCATGCACACACACATGCACACATGCCTGGCATAGTTTTTTGTCTTGTTTTCTTTTGTTTTGTTTTTAAGAGATTTTTGCTATAGGTCATGTGTGCTTGCCAGAGAGATAGAAAATGAGAAATCACCCCTCAGGGGGGATGGCCACGCTGCAACCCTTCTCCTCTCAGGATCTTGGGCACACATGCATGCCTGGCGTGAGTTTAAGCCACCAGGTCCGGGACTCAAACCGCGGTCTACTACATGGGAATCCAGTGACATAGCCATTACGCCAACTGCTGGTCCCAACTATCTGGTATAGTTTTTAAACAGGCAAGTACAGATTCAAACCATGGTTGGCCATTTGGGATCTGACTCCCTTAACCACTAAGCTATAGGGCCAGTCCAATATACTCTATTTCTATTATATTCCTTTTCATTAAAAAATAATTCTGGGGCCAGCTGATAGAATGGTGGTTGAGGTGGTTGGATCCCACATGTTCAACTGTGTGGTTGGAGCCCTGGGCCTGGCGGTTTGACAAACACACTAGGCACGTGCATGTGCAGGGTGAAAATCCTGAGAAGAGAATGGAAAAGGGATTTTGGCGTGGCCATTCCCCCAGGAGTGATGTCACTCTCCCTCTCTCTCTGTCTCTCTCCAGTAAGCCCATGCACCCTATAGCAAATTAAATAAACAAACAAGTAACTCAGCCACAAGGTGGTATGGCAGTAATATAAGTGGCCCTACATAGGAAGGTCCCCACTTCATGTCCCAAAGCTTTTCTGGACATACAGGGGGCACATGTACATGCCTGTGACCCAGGTTGGCCAAGACTGGAAGTGGATCATGACCTAAAGACACTGTGGGGTGTACCTCCCAGTTTCTCTCTGTCTCCTTCTCTCATGGAATAAATAAATAGACTTTAACATAAAAATATAATAATTCTTGTCTAATAGAAAAATAATAATTTGTTAATATAAAAATAATAATTTATCAACTCATGACCTATAAAAGAACTGGAACCTCTAGTTTGGGAAACCCTGCTACAGACAATCTCTTTCAGGAAGGGCTGGGTGACAAGCTCTGATCACTGCCACCTTTGTGTTCCTTAGTCATTTTCCTCCTCATCTCAGAACAGTGAACATAACTCTGGACTAGGAAAGCCCCATGGGCAGGAGTTTGCCTGGGCTTAAAGCTTGGCCTATTTTCAAAGGATTTATGGTTTTTGGCTTTTTCTGACTTTCTAAGCAGCTATCCAAAAGGGAAAAAAGGCAGCTTCCTTTGGCTCTGTGGAGGGGGAGGAGCAGGGGAAAACATTCAGGGGCATCAGCTGGTTTTTATTTTATGTTCTTAACTCAAACCAGCTTCCTGTTTGCAGGGAGGTTTCAGGCTGAGCTCCACTTTCAAAGGATCTGTGAATCCACAGCTCCAACATCTAGGCTTATTTTGCAAGGCTTGACCACGATGGACTTTATAAACTGTCTCCCTCTGATAACCTCCTCCTGATCTTCTCCCTCCAAAAGGTGGTAGGTGTCCACCTGCCCTGGAAAACAGACAAACCTGGACACCCCTGCAAATGCACCACCACCAGCTCATGAATGCTGACTGTGCACAGTTTTTCCCACATTTGGGGACAGCACAACACTGGTAGGCTGAATGACCATGACGGGAGGACTTACCCACAGAAATCAGCAAGGGCTTACACGCAGCGTTTTCCCTCTCAGAGAGCCTGTGAAAGCTAATGGTGTACCACTGGGCTCAAGTCCCATTAACTCTCACTTGGACTGTCTGTGACTCCCAAGTGTTTTTCCTGCTTTGGACCTTGTCCCTCAGTCTTTTCTTAACATGTCAAGTCACAGTGATCCTTTCAAAATATAAATGGGATCATATCATTACTTTACTTTTTCCATGGCTTCCCATTCCCCTCAAGTTCAAATCCAAATACTTTACCCAGGTTTACAAGGCCCATGAACCAATCCAGCGCTGGCTGAGGCTAGAGGCAGATTGCAGCATCGAGACCCGGTTGGAAGTATAGGCGTGCAATCACTCTCTCTTTCAGAAGAAATAAATAAATAAACGTAGGGACCAGCAGTTAGCGTAATGGCTATGTTGCTGGACTCCCACATAGTCGACCACGGTTTGAGTCCCGAACCCGGTGGCTTAAACTCACGCCAGGCACGTGTGTGTGTGTGCCCAAGATCCCAAGAGGAGAATGGAGGAGAAGGGACTGGGGTGTGGCCATCCCCCCTGGGGGTGATTTCTCGCTTTCTGTCTCTCTGTCTCTGTCTGTCTGGCGAGCGCACACGCCCTATAGCAAAAACCTCTCCAGAAAAAAAAAAGAAACTCATGCCGGGCACGTGTGTGTGCATGCCCAAGATCCCAAGAGGAGAATGGAGGAGAAGGAATTGCAGCGTGGCCAGCCCACCTGGGGGGCAATTTCTCGCTTTCTGTTTCTCTGTCTCTCTCCGTCTGTCTGGCGAGCACACGCGCCCTATAGCAAAAAAACTCTCCAAAAAATAAATAAATAAATAAACAAACTTAAAAAAAAAAAAAAAAAAAAACAGAGAAAGCCCAGGAAAAATGGAGTATCTCAAAAAAAAAAAAAAAAAACCTAAAAAAAAAAAAAAAAAAAAGACATGAGTAAGTTCTGGAAAACTGGAGTATCTCAGGCTAACAGAGTTCTCTCCATAAAGTATCTAAAGCTGACTGTGACAGAAGGACCAGGTCCAGTCGGGGGTGAGCACAGAGCTGGATGGCACAGGTTAACACTATTTTCCTAAGCTGACTGTTCACGTTTCTATTCAGCATTTCTTTACTGAACATCTTAAATGCTGCATAGTAAATGTTAAAAGGAAAGAAAAGATATGGTAGAAGACATAGTGTGGGGCTCAATCCTTTATATGCAGTATCCTCCTACTAATATAATTCACATCCTCTCTATCCTCAGGCTGACTTGTTGACACTCGCTGACCCAGCAATGTGGTAGGAAAGGGTATGAAGAACTCAAAAATATGTTTTTTGCTTTCTCACTTAAATGCTTATAAGGTTGCACACCTCTATAATGCTCTGACATGTCTTTTATTTTCTTTTTTAAAGTTTGCTATAGGTTCCTATGCTCACCAAAAAGAGACAGAGAGAGAAACAGAGAGAGGAAAAGTGAGAAATCACTCCCCAGGGGGACTGGCCATGCCACAGTCCCTTTTCTTCCAGGCTACTCTCAGAATTTTGGGCACACACACACACACACACACACACACACGTGCCTGGCATGATTTTCAAGCTGCAGGGTATGGGCCTTGAACCATGGCCAGCCATATTCGAGTCCACCACCTTAACCACTATATCACCTGCTGGCTCATGTTAACATTTTAATTAAATGTAACTCTATTGAAAATATCTAGTGAGAAGAGTGACACTATTTTACATTTTTTGCATTAAATATTTTATGTATTTTACATTAAATTTTTTAATGTCTGGCTTAATAGAAGACAGCTGGATTCTCATATCTGCATCTGCATTCAATCTGTTGCAATGTTATTCTAGCTGAAGTATATAAAGAAAATTTGGAGCCATCTGGATATGTAGTTGGAAAAGGAAATTATGGGCCCCTCCTATACTCCTGGGGAACCCCAGGAGCTCTCAGGCCACAATCTGAAAACCAGAGCCCTTTCTGAATACTATAGCATCATTCCACATAAGGAAACAAGCACATTAGGGTCAGAGTTACTGTCACAAGCATCTTTTGAAGAAACTGAGACAGGGAAGAATCCCTATAAGATAGCTGTCCTCAAGTTTATGATGTGGCCCAAAGTTCTAACAAGAACTTCAGCTCCAAACCCTCAAGGCCCAAATGCTAATGACACAGCACAGAAGATACACACTGTTTACAGATGGGGACCCACTGCTACAGACAGCTGGCACCCTGACACAGCCAGAGCCCTAGGAACACTGCTTCAGGCACAGTGAAAGTTCAGAGCTAAAACAGGAGCCTCCGCTTTGTACTCTGCAGTGGTCCCCTCACATCCCAAGTGCAGCCCAGGGGCAGGGAGAATACCCATTGTAACCCAGCGTCTGCCTGGGCAGGTGGAGAGTGCTGAGATGGAAGAAAACCTATACCAACCTGAAAAAAGGTGTCACCTTCCCCCTGAAGCAAGACTCCCGGAGGGCAGAAATACTGCAGGTATACTGCAAATGCTGGATACACACCACTCCTAGCAGGAACTATTTAGGGCAGTATTATATCCTCCTGAGAGCAAGAAGCAGGCAAAACCATCCTTCTCTTTAATGAGATAAAGGCCCAACTTCATAATGGCCTATTCCCAAGAGAAAATGAAAGAATAAAGTCATGTGTTTAAGTGCTCTTCTGGCTCTCATTAAAGTAGATGGAAAAAACAGGTGGCGCGGAGGTGACAGATAGGATGACTCATTCATACTAGATAAAACAGTGTTTTCTCATCTGAAGACTGTAAACTAATATAATGGGATTTGAAATCAACTTAGTTGGTAATAAATAAATAGAACAAAAAATAGGCTGCATGGTATATAGGAAGGGTAAGTATTAATGGTGAAACTTTTGTTTCGGGAGTATGTTTATATGTACTGGGTTACAATGTGAGATATTTCTTAAGATGGGTTATTCTCATAAAAGTTTGAAAGCCACTAGGATGCTACAGCTAAGGTGCTAAGCTGAAGAATACACAAAGCCTGCCCTTTGCCCTCAGAACCCATCAGGGAAGAGGAACACAATCCAGTATATGACGAGAGTCATAAGAAAGACCTAAAATGCTCAGAGGAAGAAGGGTGATGATTTCTGAACAGGATCAGGGCAGGGAAACAAGGAAGCTTTCTTGGAAGGTGAGATGATATATTGGCTGGGCCTCACAGTGGAATAGGGCTTTGACAGATGGGAATACAGAAAGAAGGTATTCTCAGCAGAGGAAGCCGTGTGAGCAAGTCTGGTGGCAGGAAATAGCAGGGCAGGTAAGCGATGGTTAAAACAGAGACTGCGTAGGAGAATAAGTCAAGAGAGGTAGAATGCAATCAGGCCAGGAGGGACCTTGAATGCCAAACTAAGTGGAGTAATCTGTAGGCTCTAGGAAGCCATGGAAAAATTTCAAGCAGGGGACACCATCAAAGCTATGTTTTGGTGATGAGGTACGTAAGATACACACAGGCAGAAAGTCTAGGTAGAGGGCTCTTAGGGTAGTTCAGGTAAGAAGTAATGAGGATCTAGACCAGCATGGAGATAGTGGGAGTGGAGAAGAAATGATAGATTCAAACCACAAAGCAAATAGAAGACCGAGCACTGTACAACTTTGGGGAAAAGACAGAAGACTCAAATTTTCAAAGTTAGAGAACAAGGTGGTGCCATGAAAGGAAACGGTGCATGATCAGAAGGAAGATCTGGGTCTGGGTCAAGGATACGGGAGTCAATGACATCTATCTAAGACATGGTGAATCTGAAGCATTTCAGGATAGCTAGCAGGAACCTCAAAACACTCGATTTAGAACATAAACATGTAATTAACACTTGGGAGAGAGGTCAAGAATAGAAATAAGTATTTTGAGAATTATGTACATGGACATGAAAAGCACCACTGGCAGTCCAATGAGACTGAGAGAGAAGACAGAGAGAGGCTAAGGACCAAACCTCAAAGAGTACCTATTTTCAGAGCATAGAGAAAGATGAGGTGCCAGCTAGTTAGAAAGGAAGGAGCAGGGCCAGCAAGTGGCATAGTGGTTAAGGGTGCTGGACACCCACATGGCCGATGGCAGGCGGCTTGATTTCTCACTTTCCCTCTCTTGCTCTTTCGCTCTGTCCTTCTCTGGTCAAATGAAGTAAATAAATAAAATAAAATAAAATAAAATAAAATAATTCTGTAAAAAGAAAAAAAGGAAGGGCTGGCCACATAGCCTACTGGTTAAGGGAACTGGATCCACACTGCTGACTGTATAGTTCAAATCCTGGACCAGTGACTTGAAGAATACACTGGGGTGGTACCAGCAGGTGGCATGGTAGTTAAGGCACTGGACAGTCCCACATGGCCAACCATGGTTCGAATCCTGGACCCAGTGGCTCACTTTCTCAGTTTCCCTCTTTCTCTCTGTGTGTCTCTGGTCAAATTACAATAAATGAATAAATAAAATAAAATAATTCTTAAAAAAAAAAAAAGAATACACTGGGGTGGGCCCTAGTGATTAAATCAGCTGGTTATCACATGGCTGATCACTTGATTAAAATCCCGGACCTTTGAGAAACACACCAGACGTTTGTACGTGCATGCCCAAAGTCCTAACAATATGGAGAAACAGAGGAGAAGGGACTGCAGTGTTACCATGTCTCATGGGGGTGATTTCTTGCTCTCCTGCTTGCTCTCACTCACTCGCTCTCTCTCAAAATTTTTAAAGATAAAAATAAAAAAAACACATCAGGAGCATGTGCATGAGCGCTCAAAATCCTGATAGGATGGACGAATGGAGGAGAAGGGACTACAGCATGACCATGCTCCATTGAAGGGTGCTTGTACCTCCTCTTCTCACACACACACACGTGCAAATCCCTTGTGGTAATTGTAAAAAGAAAGAGGAGGAAAACCAGGAAGCTGGGGAAGAGAAGAGTTCCCAGAAAGAGGGGTGGTCAATGTAAGTGTTAAATGAAGTGAAGGAGGCAAGAAAAGGACTCCAGAGTCAAAGCCATCTGCAACACAGGCACAGCACAGGGTCCCACACAGTTCCAGACCCCTAAATACACAATCCCAGGAATTCTGGGCAGGGCTCTCTAAGCTTTTCTTGTCTATTTCTCTAAGTCTCTGGATTTGATCAGTCCATGAACTAGAGAAGAGGCATGAGCCAATGACAGAGCGATCTGTGGAGCCAAGCCCTAGGGAAGGGCTTCCTGCTTGGGTTCATGGTATAAACCATTCCTGAAAAAAAAAGGGGCCTCTATAGGGAGTTTGCAATGGCGTGGGGGCGACTGCTCCCTAGAGATGGAGGCCAGAACCACAAAAGGCCAGGGTCACCTAGGGTTTGGATGATCTCAAACTGGTAAGGAAACCCCGGCAACTGAAGGAAACCGATCTCTATTTTTGTTGCCATGTTTTGCCACTGCTGCTTCTTTCTTCCCCGCCTCCCTTCCCCCACTTCTCAATCCCACTCAATATAAGTTATAAATACCTGACTTGTAAGTCATTCCAGCCATAGCAGGGGCTTGCTATTTCTATAAACAAGCATGTCAGAGACCTGTCCAAGGCAAAACACTTCTCTGCCTTTCTCTCTCTTCCTGCAGGTTAAGAATAACTATGGTTTGTCTCTTGCCCACACACTACACTCTAAGCTCACAAAGCAGATTCTCCACCAGATTTTGAGAATTGCCACTTATCCAAAAGCTACAGAGGAAGCTTAAGGCTAGCAGGCTTTGTACAGAGGCTTAGGCAGATGAGCAGAGACGGTGACTAGACCTGGGAGGGGGGACAAAGAGGCACGCCCAGGCTCGCTCGTTCCTGCTCCTTTAGAGTCCAAAGTGCCATCTGGTCAGAGGGAGGTCAGGACACACTGGCTACTTCACAACAGAACAGACTGTCTCTCAGCTCCTGGTCTCTCCTCATTGGGCAGATACACAGTTCTGCAATCTACACTACACAGCTCACAGAGACAAATAATTTCCCATATGACAGAAAAACCAGGCTTTCCTGCTTATCAGTTCAGAATTAGTTGGAGTTTAGTCAATTCTCCCATGCTGGGCAGGGTGGGGGGTGGGGTGGAAGGCGGATGTGTTATTCAAGTGGCCTCAGCTTCTAAGGTAGATCTGCCACAGCTTGGAAGGAAGGGGCCTTGAGATCCTCCAGCCATCAAATCCCAGAGACAAAGGCCCTGAAACAAAAGTTCCCAGACTGAGCCCATCAACAAAATGACTCAGAGGACTTCACAAGGTTTTTTTTTTTCAGATAGTGGTCCCCAATCCATCCCCATCTCCTTCCTCCTGCAGGGTTCTGAATCAAACACAGGAGTGGGGTTTAAGAAGCTGTACACTAAGGCTTCCAGGTGGTTCTAGTGGTTAATCAGGCTGGGAACTATTAAGCTGAAGCATTTCATCCTTTTATTTCCAAAATTTACCCCTCTTGAGACTTAGAGGGGAAACAACATTCCAAGTACTCTTATAAGCATATCCGTGAGGCCCAAAAGGGTCTTGTGCAGAGAGAATCTACAGCTGTAACAGTGACCATTTACCGAATGTGCCGATAGCTGTCCTAAGCAGTTCACGCAGATTATTTCATTTAATTCTCTTGACAATTTTATGAAGGGCTAGAATTTCTTCCATTTACAGACGACAGGTTCAGGTAAGTAGTGAGTAGAAGAATATCGATCTGGTCTGTCTGGTTCCAGACTCCATGGTGCCCTGAGGAGGGAGTTCAGGTACTCCATCCAGAATGTTAGTTTCTAAAAGTCTATGTGGGGAAGTCACCATGCCTTTGTGCAGGCATCGGGGACAGATCCGAGATCCAAGACAGAAGGCAGCAAGATATAGTAGAGAAGACAACAGAATCTCTCATGATAGCTTTAACATTTATTATTTTGTTAATTAGCAGAATTTAATGAGAACTGAAGTGGGTCTAAAAAACTGGGTTCGGGCCTTTCCTTGCTGAGATGGTTGCAGAGAAAGAGGAAGGGAGGGTCTTCCTAGTGCCAGAGTATCCCACGTGGTCAGAGCTTGCCCAAGTTCCACCCTTGCTAGAACTTAGCCACATGAGCAGCTGCTGCCCGTTTCCAAGGTGACTGGCACTGCAGTGGCAGAAGCAGGATAATCTGATTCTCACGTATGCAGATGGAAGAAGAGGTAAGTGAGGAAAGCATTAGACCAGAAGGAGGGAACCCAGGGACTCTAGCTGAAGGGTTCACTTACAGGACAATCATCAGCACGTACAAGTCCAGAGTCCAGAGAGCAGCTTTACCACACAATGCCGGACACAGAGCAGGCACTTCAACCTCCCTTCTCTTTCCACAGCTATCCGAAGGGCAAGGATAGGAGATATTTTAGCAACTGGAATAGGGGAGCAATTTTTTTTTTTATTTCTCTAAAACCAGTCCTTTTCTACAGCAAGACCAGAACTACAAACAAAGCTTTATGAGCTGAAAATCTGATCATTGAAAAAATCTAATTTCTTCTTACTTGCCAACTCGACAGGCCTGAGTTTTCTTAGTTTCTCAGTTTCCTACTTTGTAACCAGGGAGAATACTAGCTGTTCCTTATCTAGACTAAGTGTGCAAAGTCGATGTGTGTCCTGAACAAAAAGGGGTGTGGGGAAAGCTTTCAGTGCCCAGCAATCACACCAACCTATCCCAGAGACTCTCCTGGAAAGAAGAAAGGTTTCTTCAATGTATTATTTTCTACAAAATACTCACTTCCTTTCTATTCCACACCCCAGTTTAGGCCTTCAGCACTGCATTCCTGGATACAGCAATGGCTTTCTGATCTATCTCCTCACTGTAGACACTGTCCTTCTCTCCCTCAATCCATCAGAAAAATCTTGCCATAGCACAGTTTTGACCTCGTTTCCCCCAGCTCAAAAACTTTCAATGGCTCCTTACTGCCAACTGAAGTACACATGTCTTAACCTAGTATCAGTGACCCTTTCTTCTAACTCCATTTCCTACTACTCACCTAGGTGAATCATGTGTATTACTCAATCTGGATTATTCATTATTCTGGAAAGATGCCTTAGCTCATGCTCTTCTTCTACTTGGAATGCCCCTCCCCTACACCATCCCATACTGAAACTCTTCCCTTCCTTCAAGGAACAGCTCAAATGCCACATCCTTTCTTTCAATTTTTTAAAAATTTGTTTTTGTAATTATTTTATTTAACCTTATTTATTTTTAATCTGACCAGAGAGGGACAGAGTAAGAGAGGCTTGCTATTTCTATAAACAAGCATGTCAGAGACCTGTCCAAGGCAAAACACTTCTCTGCCTTTCTCTCTCTTCCTGCAGGTTAAGAATAACTATGGTTTGTCTCTTGCCCACACACTACACTCTAAGCTCACAAAGCAGATTCTCCACCAGATTTTGAGAATTGCCACTTATCCAAAAGCTACAGAGGAAGCTTAAGGCTAGCAGGCTTTGTACAGAGGCTTAGGCAGATGAGCAGAGACGGTGACTAGACCTGGGAGGGGGGACAAAGAGGCACGCCCAGGCTCGCGCGGTCCTGCTCCTTTTGGGAGGTCAGGACACACTGGCTACTTCACAACAGAACAGACTGTCTCTCAGCTCCTGGTCTCTCCTCATTGGGCAGATACACAGTTCTGCAATCTACACTACACAGCTCACAGAGACAAATAATTTCCCATATGACAGAAAAACCAGGCTTTCCTGCTTATCAGTTCAGAATTAGTTGGAGTTTAGTCAATTCTCCCATGCTGGGCAGGGTGGGGGGTGGGGTGGAAGGCGGATGTGTTATTCAAGTGGCCTCAGCTTCTAAGGTAGATCTGCCACAGCTTGGAAGGAAGGGGCCTTGAGATCCTCCAGCCATCAAATCCCAGAGACAAAGGCCCTGAAACAAAAGTTCCCAGACTGAGCCCATCAACAAAATGACTCAGAGGACTTCACAAGGTTTTTTTTTTTCAGATAGTGGTCCCCAATCCATCCCCATCTCCTTCCTCCTGCAGGGTTCTGAATCAAACACAGGAGTGGGGTTTAAGAAGCTGTACACTAAAGCTTCCAGGTGGTTCTAGTGGTTAATCAGGCTGGGAACTATTAAGCTGAAGCATTTCATCCTTTTATTTCCAAAATTTACCCCTCTTGAGACTTAGAGGGGAAACAACATTCCAAGTACTCTTATAAGCATATCCGTGAGGCCCAAAAGGGTCTTGTGCAGAGAGAATCTACAGCTGTAACAGTGACCATTTACCGAATGTGCCGATAGCTGTCCTAAGCAGTTCACGCAGATTATTTCATTTAATTCTCTTGACAATTTTATGAAGGGCTAGAATTTCTTCCATTTACAGACGACAGGTTCAGGTAAGTAGTGAGTAGAAGAATATCGATCTGGTCTGTCTGGTTCCAGACTCCATGGTGCCCTGAGGAGGGAGTTCAGGTACTCCATCCAGAATGTTAGTTTCTAAAAGTCTATGTGGGGAAGTCACCATGCCTTTGTGCAGGCATCGGGGACAGATCCGAGATCCAAGACAGAAGGCAGCAAGATATAGTAGAGAAGACAACAGAATCTCTCATGATAGCTTTAACATTTATTATTTTGTTAATTAGCAGAATTTAATGAGAACTGAAGTGGGTCTAAAAAACTGGGTTCGGGCCTTTCCTTGCTGAGATGGTTGCAGAGAAAGAGGAAGGGAGGGTCTTCCTAGTGCCAGAGTATCCCACGTGGTCAGAGCTTGCCCAAGTTCCACCCTTGCTAGAACTTAGCCACATGAGCAGCTGCTGCCCGTTTCCAAGGTGACTGGCACTGCAGTGGCAGAAGCAGGATAATCTGATTCTCACGTATGCAGATGGAAGAAGAGGTAAGTGAGGAAAGCATTAGACCAGAAGGAGGGAACCCAGGGACTCTAGCTGAAGGGTTCACTTACAGGACAATCATCAGCACGTACAAGTCCAGAGTCCAGAGAGCAGCTTTACCACACAATGCCGGACACAGAGCAGGCACTTCAACCTCCCTTCTCTTTCCACAGCTATCCGAAGGGCAAGGATAGGAGATATTTTAGCAACTGGAATAGGGGAGCAATTTTTTTTTTTATTTCTCTAAAACCAGTCCTTTTCTACAGCAAGACCAGAACTACAAACAAAGCTTTATGAGCTGAAAATCTGATCATTGAAAAAATCTAATTTCTTCTTACTTGCCAACTCGACAGGCCTGAGTTTTCTTAGTTTCTCAGTTTCCTACTTTGTAACCAGGGAGAATACTAGCTGTTCCTTATCTAGACTAAGTGTGCAAAGTCGATGTGTGTCCTGAACAAAAAGGGGTGTGGGGAAAGCTTTCAGTGCCCAGCAATCACACCAACCTATCCCAGAGACTCTCCTGGAAAGAAGAAAGGTTTCTTCAATGTATTATTTTCTACAAAATACTCACTTCCTTTCTATTCCACACCCCAGTTTAGGCCTTCAGCACTGCATTCCTGGATACAGCAATGGCTTTCTGATCTATCTCCTCACTGTAGACACTGTCCTTCTCTCCCTCAATCCATCAGAAAAATCTTGCCATAGCACAGTTTTGACCTCGTTTCCCCCAGCTCAAAAACTTTCAATGGCTCCTTACTGCCAACTGAAGTACACATGTCTTAACCTAGTATCAGTGACCCTTTCTTCTAACTCCATTTCCTACTACTCACCTAGGTGAATCATGTGTATTACTCAATCTGGATTATTCATTATTCTGGAAAGATGCCTTAGCTCATGCTCTTCTTCTACTTGGAATGCCCCTCCCCTACACCATCCCATACTGAAACTCTTCCCTTCCTTCAAGGAACAGCTCAAATGCCACATCCTTTCTTTCAATTTTTTAAAAATTTGTTTTTGTAATTATTTTATTTAACCTTATTTATTTTTAATCTGACCAGAGAGGGACAGAGTAAGAGAGTGAGAGACAGAGAGAGAGAGAGAGGGAAGGTGAGAAAGCAAGCCTCCAGGTCCAGCACTCGAACCACAGTTGGCCATGTGGGAGTCCAGTGCTCTTAATCACCAAGTCACCTGCTGGTCCCGTCCACATCCCTTCTGATTCCTTCTATGATCACCGGCCAGAAGTGATTCCTCTTGTTGGTATTCTTACTGCACCAACTTACATTGTTGGTACTTCACTGCAACATTCATAAGGAACATACTACTTTCTACCTTCTGCAGGAAGTTCTTTATAGATTGGTCTTATCTTTCCTCCTAGTCCATACTCTAATTTCCTGGAGGGCAGAGGCTGTGTCCTATACAATGCTGTCCTTCAGCACCTGATAGTGTTTAATAAATATCCATTTAATGCATTTTTTAAATACTCAAAAGTATTTTAAAATATTTACAAGTATTCTTTGGTTAATCTTGGTAACTTATCTTACCTAGAGTTCTCCAGCTATTTATCACTGCCAGCCCTAGAATCTGGAGCAGGAAGCAAGATTTTGATGCCTTTCCGGAAAGACTGAGGAAAGCCTGAATGGCATGGTCTGTATGTGTTAAGTGATCACAAATGCTCCTATCCCTGACTTTAGTAAAGCTAATGCATGGCATTAGCTCTTCTGAGCCCCGTCTGACTTAAGTTATAATCAAAGAATAAGTTAAAAAAAATTCAAGATGACTTATTTTTGTTACTGATAATGCTTTTGTTTTAAAAAAAACTTTAGGGGTGGCTCTATAGCCTGGTGGTTAAGGCTGCTGGATCGCACATGGCCGATCACATGGTTTGAGCCCCAGACCCAAAGGCTTGAGAAACACGCGAGAAGTGTGCGCACATGAGCCCAAAATCCTGAAAGGAAGGAGAAATGGAGAAGGGAGTGCAGCATTATCATGTCCCATAGAGGGTGCTTTCTCCTCTCCCTCTCTCTGTTTCTCTCTAGCAAGCACACAAGCTCTCTAGGGGAAAAAAAAAAAAAGCTTTAAAAGTCCTTTATTATAAGAAACATATGTAGTTAGTTATAAGAGTATAAACAGAGGTTATCTCTGGGTCTTGGAATTATGGACAACTTATTTTCTTCTTTATATCATGTAAAATTTTTTCAGAAAGCACACACACCTCAAAAAGTATCAAAACATGGGGCCAGGTATCTGACCAGAGAGGGACAGAGTAAGAGAGTGAGAGACAGAGAGAGAGAGAGAGGGAAGGTGAGAAAGCAAGCCTCCAGGTCCAGCACTCGAACCACAGTTGGCCATGTGGGAGTCCAGTGCTCTTAATCACCAAGTCACCTGCTGGTCCCGTCCACATCCCTTCTGATTCCTTCTATGATCACCGGCCAGAAGTGATTCCTCTTGTTGGTATTCTTACTGCACCAACTTACATTGTTGGTACTTCACTGCAACATTCATAAGGAACATACTACTTTCTACCTTCTGCAGGAAGTTCTTTATAGATTGGTCTTATCTTTCCTCCTAGTCCATACTCTAATTTCCTGGAGGGCAGAGGCTGTGTCCTATACAATGCTGTCCTTCAGCACCTGATAGTGTTTAATAAATATCCATTTAATGCATTTTTTAAATACTCAAAAGTATTTTAAAATATTTACAAGTATTCTTTGGTTAATCTTGGTAACTTATCTTACCTAGAGTTCTCCAGCTATTTATCACTGCCAGCCCTAGAATCTGGAGCAGGAAGCAAGATTTTGATGCCTTTCCGGAAAGACTGAGGAAAGCCTGAATGGCATGGTCTGTATGTGTTAAGTGATCACAAATGCTCCTATCCCTGACTTTAGTAAAGCTAATGCATGGCATTAGCTCTTCTGAGCCCCGTCTGACTTAAGTTATAATCAAAGAATAAGTTAAAAAAAATTCAAGATGACTTATTTTTGTTACTGATAATGCTTTTGTTTTAAAAAAAACTTTAGGGGTGGCTCTATAGCCTGGTGGTTAAGGCTGCTGGATCGCACATGGCCGATCACATGGTTTGAGCCCCAGACCCAAAGGCTTGAGAAACACGCGAGAAGTGTGCGCACATGAGCCCAAAATCCTGAAAGGAAGGAGAAATGGAGAAGGGAGTGCAGCATTATCATGTCCCATAGAGGGTGCTTTCTCCTCTCCCTCTCTCTGTTTCTCTCTAGCAAGCACACAAGCTCTCTAGGGGAAAAAAAAAAAAAGCTTTAAAAGTCCTTTATTATAAGAAACATATGTAGTTAGTTATAAGAGTATAAACAGAGGTTATCTCTGGGTCTTGGAATTATGGACAACTTATTTTCTTCTTTATATCATGTAAAATTTTTTCAGAAAGCACACACACCTCAAAAAGTATCAAAACATGGGGCCAGGTAGTGGCACAATAGTAATGCAACTGGATCCACAAGGGAAGGTGTGGGGTTCACATCCTAGGACCTCCCTGTGCATGATGGGTATGCAAGCACATGCCCATGACCCAGGTTGGCTAAGACCTGGGGTGAACTGGGGTGTAAGGACCCTGTTATGGGTACCTCTGTCTTGCTCTCTTTCATGGAGTAACAAATAAATTTTAGAGGAAAAAAAGTATCAAAAAATATTTTATTTTCCCCAAATCTAACCAAATGAATTATCAACAGGCTAATTATTAATTTGTGAGAAAATATTTTTATGTCCTATTACACCAAAAAGCAAAAACAATAATTAACATAACCAAGATTATTACACTAGACATATTTTTCAGCAACATTTGTGCACAACTGCTTCGATAACATGCGTATACAGATTTTAAATGTAAAATACTTTAGGCTTAAATATGAAGTACATATGTTTAAGTTGGAGAGATTTTCTTTATTTTTTTTCCTACTTACAAAAATAATGCAGGCTGATTGTGAAAAATTCAAACATTACAGAAATATATAATGTAGATAGTGAAAGTCCACCATAATCTACTATCTCTCCCTGAGATAACCAATACAAGCAGCAGTTTGGTATTTATAGCCTCATTTTTATATGCATATACAAACATACAGGTTTTAACAAAATATAATCATTAACATAAAAATTATTAAACAATTTTCCTCATTTTCAACTTAATATATCTTCTTCCACATGAGAACATATAGATTGACCTCATTCTTTTCAGCAGGTACAAGGCGTTTTGTTTTGTGGATGTACACCAATCCCCTATTGGTAGCTACCTGGATTACTTCAAAGATTTCACTATTATGAATAACACCCCCCAAAATTCAGTTACCTACACCTTTATGCAAGTGTGTTTGCAAAGAATAAGATGCCAGAATTATAACTGCTGGATCAAAAAGTATGAATATATACATTTTTCTTTGAATAGGTATTACCAAATTGTCCTCTAAGAAGGCTGGATCAATGGATGCTTTCACCGATGGCGTAAGTACAGACTGCATCTATATACCTACACCTTCACATATCTTTATTTGTTAAGCAAAGATTGTTTAAATAGAACTTTCACTCTGGTCACACATTAGAAACTTAAAACAATGAACACATATAAAAGAAACACATATAATTCTACCTATAAATTCTTAGACTGAAAGAAAGCTGCAGGACTAATTTAACTCTCAAGGTATTTCTCTGTATAAATAAATTAGTCTTGAAAGAAGAAAAAAATATTTCTGTATCTAGAGAAGCTAGATATGTTAAAAAGAAAACTTGGTACCCAGTGATTTCTAATCAACCACAGAAAACTAGGGTTCTCCCTACCCTTAGAGTTTACTGGTTTGGCTTTCTTTTTTTCTTTCTTTTAAAAAATTATCTATTCATCGGGACCAGCAGTTAGCATAATGGCTATGTTGCTGGACTTCCACGTAGTCAACCGTGGTTCAAGTCCTGGACCCAGTGGCTTAAAACTCAAGCCGGGCGTGTGTGCGTGCGTGCCCAAGATCCCAAGAGGAGAATGGAGGAGAAGGGATTGCAGCGTGGCCATCCCCCCAGGGGGTGATTTCTCGCTTTCTGTCTCTCTGTCTCTCTCTGTCTGTCTGGCGAGCGCACGCACCTTATAGCAAAAACCTCTCAACACACACACACACAAAAAATCTATTCATTTAATTCCATTTGTTATTATTATAATTTTTAATTTGACTAGAGAATGACAGAGAGAAAATGAGAAAGCAAGCTGCCAGGTCCAGGACTTGAACCATGGTCATGCACATGGGAGTCCAGAGCCTCAACCACCATGCCACCTGCCTGCCCCAAGTTTGAGTTTTTTTAAATTACCCCCAAATCATAGTCATAGCCTTGAGGTAAATTACATGGTACTTAGGAACAAAAGGAATATTTGCTAAGGGATCCTTTCAGTCAGTTGTTAAAGTATTGTTCATACAAATTTGAACATTGGCAAGGAAAGGTAGTTAAGATTAGTCACAATAAAAGAAAAAATGTAGAGGGACCAGCAGTTGGTGTACTGGCTATGTTGCTGGACTCCCATGTAGTCAACCGTGGTTCAAGTCCCGGACCCAGTGGTTTAAACTCATGCCGGGCGCATGTGCGTGTGTGCCCAAGATCCCAAGAAGAGAATGGAAGAGAAGGGATTGCGGTGTGGCCATCCCCCCTAGGGGGTGATTTCTCACTGTCTGTCTGTCTGTCTCTATCTTTCTGGTGAGCCCTATAGCAAAAACCTCTCCAAAAAACAAACAAACAAACAAAAACCCCAAAACCATGTAGAGAGGTTGATTAAATGTTGGAATGGAAGAGGCTGAACTTGCAAAGAAGGACTTGTCATAAATGGGAACTTGTAGGAATAAAGTCCTGACAGCATATCAGAAAAACCTTCTTTAGGGGCTGGCAGGTGGTATGATGGTTGGGGTACTGGATTTCCACATGGCCAACCACAGTTCGTGTCCTAGACCTGGCGGCTTGCTTTCTCACATTCTCTCTCTTTCTTTGGTCAAATGGAATAATAATAATAATAAATAAGACAAAATAATTATTTTTTAAAAAGGAAAGAAAAACCTTCTTTAATATCCTAGAAACCCATGGACCCTGAGAGTACTAGCAACCCCTACAGCTGTAAAGTTACATCTACCTTCCAGTGTGCTTTCACAACAACCCTGGGAGGAAGGCATTAGCATTCCAATTTTACAAACGAGAGAGAAGTCAGGTCCCTCAGAAGTAAGCCACTCCTCCCCCATCCCATCTCTCTCTCTTTCTCTCTCTCTCTCTCTCTCTCTCACATACATACACACACACACACACACACACACACACATCTGGCTATTCTGAGTGTGGCCCAAGGAAGAACACGATGGCCATCACTTGGGAACTTGGGAGATACGCTGAGTCTCAGTGTGGGCCTGAATCTGAATCTGCATTTTAGCCAGACCGCTGTCCCCTCCTGACCCCCTCCCCACCGGTCTGCATGTCAACTCTTGAGAAGGACAGTTCACCGGCCAGTTCTGAGTTTCTTGTGAGGCAGAGTCTCTGTGACAGCTGTTGTAGGGGCCTCACCTGAAAGACCAGAGCAGCCTGGAGAAAGGGCATTAGAAGCAGACAGGACATGTTTAGAAGTCAGCTGCAGGCCATCACGCCATATGAAAATAATTGAGGTGCGCAAAGACACTGTGTGCTCTAGATGCAAACCAAGATGTGTCAGAGGGTAACAGAGACAAGCCCGCCTGTTGCAAGTTTAGTTCTCACAAGCAGCTACTTGTTTTTCTCTAAGGCAGTAGTGGAGTAGTGGCAAGGGTCAGGGTTTTTGAGCATGCTCCTAGCTCCTTGCACAAGATCGTAAACTGCCTGTGGGCTGCCCTCCACGCAAACAGCCTGGCTCCTTCTGCTCAGAACTAACCAGGGCAGTGCAGGGAACTAAGCCTTTAAGACCCCATGCCCTTGCACCTATAATCACAGTTGCCCATTTGAGAGAAGAAATCCAAATAATACAAATTTGAGATCAGGTGAGGCAAGGCACTTACTTGCTCAAAGCATTTTGCAACCTTGGAGCTTGCATAGCTAAATGGAGGTAAGTGGGCAAATGACCTTATTTATGTCCATGTCCAAATTCACTCAACCCTAGTTGTCAACATCTGGGTCAGCCTGGCACAGGGTATTTTAGGAACAGTTTCTTCTTTTTTTTTTTTTTTTTTTTTAGGTTTTCCTTATAGGGGGCATGCG
>NW_006160123.1:1698452-1711187 GCF_000334495.1 Tupaia belangeri chinensis
GCTGCAATCCCTTCTCCTCCATTCTCCTCTCAGGACCTTGGGCACGCACGCACATGCGCCCGGTGTGAGTTTTAAGCCACTGGGTCCGGGACATGAACCGAGGTCAACTACGTGGGAGTCCAACAACATAGCCATTACGCTAACTGCTGGTTCCCTTTCTTCTTTTTTTTAAATGTACTTCATTATTTATTTGTTTTTTAGAGAATTAATTTTATTTAACTTTATTATTATTATTTTAATATTTATAGAGAGAGACCCAAAGAGAGAGAAAGAGAGAGAGAGAAAGCCTCCAGGACCAGGACTTGAATCACAGTTGACCATGTGGGAGTCCAGCACCCTTAACCACTATACCACCTGCCAGCCCCAGGACCAGTTTCATCTAAAAAAAGAGGCATTTTGACCCAACTATTCACCATGACTTCAAAACTAAGGTCAGCTATGGGCTACAAAGATAACAGAGATGGCGTTCAGAGGAAAAGAGGGAGAGCACTAGCAACTTGTCAAGAGCATAAGCTATACAATCATCTTGCCAACCAGGAGCACAACAGTTTAAAGCCCCAGGATACCACACACAAAAACAACCAAGGCATCTGCCAGTCTCCACTTTGCTCCCCCACCAACCTCAAGGGAGAAGCAGCAACTGCTTGTGGTTTATGATCATCTGGAACCACATGACTGCACCCTGTCAATTTAACGTTCATGTACCCACAGACCCACAAGTTGCATGGTTCCCAACAGTACCACAGGGCAAGAAGTAGAATAACAGTTTAGGAAGTCTGGTGTTGGGGGTGGGAGGGGGAGCACGGATGTAGAGAAATATGAATGTTACTAAATGACAGTCTGAGGACTGGCCTGGTGGTGCACAAATTAGGCACTGTGCAGAGAAAGCCACATCCCACATGGCCAACTGGGGTCAAACCCTGGTCATGTTGGTCACATGCTGGGTTTGCACACATGTGCCCAGGATACTGACTGGATGGAGAATTAGAGGAAAGAGGACAGCGGTGTGAACAGGCCCCACTGGGCGGTGCTTTTTCTCTCTCTCTTGTGCATGTACACATGCTCTCTATTGTGAATTAAAATAAACTTTTAATAAACAAGAAAGGAAATAAAATAGGCTGAGAACTCCGTTAAGCTGACTTTTATAAAGAGTGTATGTATGCTTATAAAGTATGCTTTTTTTTTTTTTTAAGGAACTGTCCTTTTCCCAGCTGAATGGAAGCTGTGACTTAGCTATAGCAACACTAGGCTTGCTGCCACGTCTCACACATGAAGACTCCCTGGAAGGCAGGCAGGCTAGAGATTAGTGTGGGCTTTGGAGTTCGGAATGTCTAGGTTCAGGGGCTGGATGGTGACGCAGTGGTAAAACACAATGCTCTGCTGGCAGACCCAGATGGGAAGGTTCCAGTTCACTACCAGAGACCTTCCTGAGTATAGCAAGCAGGCGTGTATCCATGATCTGGGCTGACTGAGGATGGGGATGGAGCAAGGTTGGGACGCTGATGCAGATGCTGTCTCTCTCTGTCTCTCTTACTCATGGAAGAAATAAAGTTAAAAAAAAAGAGAGAGAGAGAGAGAAAGCCTCGGTTTGAACTCCAGCTCAGCCACCCATGGCTATGTAACCACTAGCTATTCACCTGGTCTCTCTCATTAATTTCCTCATCTGTTTTATTTTTTTTCCTTTTTTAATTTGCCAGAGGGCATATGTGCTTGCCAGAGAGAGAGAGAGGGAGAAAGTAACAAAGCACCCCCCATGGGGCATAGTCATGTCACAATCCCCTTTGCTCCCTCTCTCCCTCTTCTCGGAACTTTGGGCACACACACACACACACGTGCTCAGCGTGTTCCTCAATCCACAGGGTCCGAGACTTGAACCACATAGTCAGCCATGTGGGACCCAGTCACCTAATCACCATGCCATGGGCTGGCCCCAAATGTTTTTTTTTTTTTTTTTTTAAAGAGACTAAGATGGCAGGAAGCACTGCCAACAAATGTTAGAAATGGGTGGTTCCAGTACACACACTGCCTACAAACACTCAATGGCACAAATGTATATAATAGTTGGGAAAATGAGAAACCTAAAAAACAAAAGGTCAAGATCAAGTCCTTCCTTAGGTATTTTAATTAAAAAAAAAAAAATCTTGGGACCAGCAGTTAGCGTAATGTAATGGCTATGTTGCTGGACTCCCATGTAGTCGACCGCGGTTCGAGTCCCAGAACCAGTGGCTTAAACTCACGCCGGGTGCATGTGCGTGCGTGCCCAAAATCCTGAGAGAAGAAGGGAGGAGAAAGGATTGCGGCATGGCCATCCCCCCAGGGGGTGATTTCTCGCTTTCTGTCTCTCTGTCTCTCTCTTTCTGGCGAGCACACATGCCCTATAGCAAAAAACCTCTCAAAAAAAATTTTTTTTAAAAATCTTAATTATATAAGACAAAAACCTCATCTCTGTCCTTGCCCAACTTGATGATACATTGTATCCTTTAGAAACTGCCAGTGCCTTGGGATTGTTCTATTTTTTTTTTTTACTTTGGCAGTGGTTATGGGGTGATCATTTTATAATTACACACAATCGAATACATTATTTCCTAAACTTTCCTACATTTCATAATTCCTTTTTAAAGAGGTTTTTGCTATAGGGCGCATGTGCTAACTGGAAAGACAGAGAGAGACAGAAAGTGAGAAATCACCTCCCCCCACAGGCCGGCTGCCCACACCACAATCCCTTCTCTTCCGTTCTCCTCTCAGGATTTTGGGGACACATGCACATGCGCCTAGCTTTGAGTTTTAAGCCACCGGTCAAGCACTCGAACTGTGGTCAACTATGTGGGAGTATAGGAACGTAACCATTATACCATCTGCTGGTCCCCATTTCATAATTCTTTTAACATGTTCTTTTGGGTTTTTTTTTAAGTGCCAGCACCTTTCTTTCATGGGGTCAGCTGAATTTATAATGAAATGACCAAGGTGGCATAAAAATAAGACAGATTTCAAAGACTGACATGAATTTAGAAATTGTGGTGAGCTCAACATGAATGAAGAGCAATGTTCAAATCCCAGAGAAACTCCCTTTTCAGGATTCCTCCAAAAGAGCATTTGATAAAGTGTGTGTGTGTGTGTGGGGGGGAGGATCAGCCATGTGGTTACACAGAGTTGTTCCAAGATCTTCAAGTAAATTTAAATCTTGACTATCAATAAAGAAGCAGGGAAAGAAAAAATATCTTTAGCCTTATTTCAGTTTTGGGAAAAAAGATAAAGTTTTTTTTTTTTTTTTTTTTTTTTAAAAAAAAGACTGTTTAATAGAACAGGGAAGTAACAAAAATGCATTCATTATAATCCTTCTCTGATATAAAAGAAGAGGAAATGGAATTATTCCAACTCATTTTCCTTTCTTATCCCTCCCATACTCTTTCTTTCTTTCTTTTTCTTTTTTTTTTTTTTTTTAATTTTAAGAGGTACTGGTAGTTAAGGTATTGGGACCAGCAGGTGGTGTGATGGTTAAGGCTCTGGACATTCCCACATGACTGACCACAGTTTGAGTCCTAGACCCGGTGTCTTGCTTTCTCTCTCTCTCTCTCTCTGTATGTATGTGTGTGTGTGTGTGTGTGTTTCTCTCTCTCTGGTCAAATTAAAATAAAATGAATGAATAAATAAAATTAAATAAAAATAATTATTTTTTTAAAATGTTAAGGTTTACAGGACCAGCAGATAGCATAAAGGTTACATCACTGGATTCCCACATAATCTACCGTGATTCGAGTTCCAGACCTGGCGACTTGAAACTCACAGACGCATGCATATGTTTGCCTGAGATCCTGAGAGGAGAATGGAGAAGGAATTGTGGCATGGCCATCCCCACTGGGGGATGGAGGTGATAGTTCTGTCTGTCTCTCTGGTGATGCACAAGCTCTATAGCAAAAATCTCTCTTAAAAATAAAAGTTAAGGTGGGCCAGGTGGTAGTGTAGTGGTTAAGGCAGCTGGATCCCACATGACCAACTGTATGGTTCAAGTAACAGATCCAGTGGCTTAAAAAATACACTGGGTGTGAGGCCAACAAGTGGTGCAGCAGTTAAGGTGCTGGACTCCCACATGGCCAACAGTGGCTTGAGTCCTGGACCTGATGGCTCGAAACGCATGACAAACGTGTGTGCATGTATGCATGCCCAGAATCTTGAGAGAAGAATGGAAGAGAAGGGACTGTGGCATGGCTGTCTCCCATAGAGCGTTCTTTCTCGCCTTTTCCCTCTCCCTCTTCTGTCTCTGGCAAGCATGTGTATTCTCTTAGCAAAATAAAAATTTTTTTTAAAGTTAAGGTAAAATCCACAAACAGGGTAATAAACACCCAAGAAAGTGGG
Source organism: Tupaia belangeri chinensis (assembly GCF_000334495.1). Taxonomy (NCBI): domain Eukaryota; kingdom Metazoa; phylum Chordata; class Mammalia; order Scandentia; family Tupaiidae; genus Tupaia; species Tupaia belangeri. The sequence continues at coordinate 1,702,806 of NW_006160123.1, forward strand.
AGGCTTTCATTCTATACCTTTACTGAAAATTGTTATGAAAGGAAGCTGAGAGAAAAACCTGGCCCTGTCCTGCATTAGACAATGGAGCCCAGAAGAGAGGCTTAGTTTGCAGCAGTGGGAATGTGATGTGTAATATAACAAATCCTACTGAAAACACTGTAGCTTTTTTCTCTTAACAACACTGCAGTCTGAACATGAAGTAAAACCAACAGATACTCTGAGAACAACAGTGGGACAGACCATGTTCTCAGCGAAGCTTAGTTTGAATAAACACAGCCCCAAATTTCAAACCCTGGACTGTTCTCCAAACAAAAGGGCAGTGGTAACAGTCACAAGCCTGACTTTAGACTCAGGGGTTGGTGGGAGGTCACAGAGGACAGGCTGAAGCCTCCTTTCTACCTATGTTTTCATTAGTCAAAAAATGAAAACATACTGCTGATAAAGGAAAAGCAAGGTGAAGTCAGAGAAATACCAACGGCCCAAAAGTCATTAAAATACCAGCAGGAAATAAGACAGTGACTCAAACTGACCCAGCAGGGGAAATGGACCTAAAATACAAACTGAAACAGAGGAAAGAAACTTGCAAAGCAGCAGTGCTGTTGGACTCCGACATGAGTGAGGTCAAGTAAATGAGGAAAGGCTTCCCAAGACAACTTAGAGCCTGAAGAGGCGGCTATTTTTAGATAGCAAAGGAAGAGGTGTTGGGTCCAGGGAGGTGAGAATCACTTTGAAGACTGATGGCAGCTACAGGCACTGGGAAGGAGGAATGAAATAGAGATCAAAGAAACAAACCAGGAGAACATAGACACTTTTCATTGTACACCATGTCCTCAAGATCTCCAGACACTGCACAAACCTTAATTCTTTTTAAAGAATTATTTAATTTTATTTATTTATTCATTTATTTTAATTTGGCCAGAGAGAGACACAGAGAGCGAGAGAGAGGGAAAGTGAGAAAGAAAGCCACCAGGTCCGGGACTCAGACTGGGCTGGGCCACGTGGGAGTGTCTAGCACCTTAACCACCACGCCACCTGCTGGTCCCCACAAACCTTAATTCAAGAACACATTGGCAACAAAAAACTCAGTGAGAATTTGGCCAACATTACTTACAAAGGCAGGTGAGGGGCAGAGGTGCTGGCCAAGGGGCCTCCACCCTAGGTCATCTACACCAAGTGAGGAGCCAGAAACTATATGTCAAATACTATATACACCCACTGGCTCCAGTGAGTAGTGGAATGGTGACAAGAAGACTGGCCTGGACTCTAGGATATTAAGAGGAAGTTTCCTATTCCTGCCCACAGGGGAAATTCCTGATGATCTGCCTCAGTAAGGTGAGATCACCTCCTCAGATGTGCCCGTACAACAGTACAATTCTCTCAAAGACATACCTGACATATCATGGTAGCGAGAAAAACTAGTCAAGAAGAGTACGCTTCCTGGGCTAGTTTTACTCAATATGTACTTCCAAGAAGTCCACAGATTTCAGGGTACCAGTACCTAGGCCAGGTGTGACTGGCAGTAGGCTTCTAATGGAACTTAAAATGGTGACACGGTGCTTAAAGTATCTATTACTTTCTTTCTTTTTTTTAAATTATTTTATTTAACTTTATTTATTTGTTTGTTTTAATTTGACCAAAGAGGAACAAATTGAGAGAGAGAGAGGGAAAGTGAGAAAGCAAGCTGCCAGGCCCAGGACTCGAACCATGGTCAGCCATGTGGGAGTCCAGCACCCTTAATCATCATGCCACCTGCCAGCTCCACCTACTAATTTCTATCTGTAGAGGTTCTGTTCCATACAGCTAGGATGGGCCTAGGAATGTACATTTCCTTTTTTTTTTTTTTTTTTGAGAGATTTTCACTGTAGGGCGCGTGCGCTCGCCAGACAGACAGAGAGAGACATAGAGACAGAAAGCGAGAAATCACCCCCCAGGGGGGATGGTCACGCCGCAATCCCTTCTCCTCCATTCTCCTCTCGGGATCTTGGGCACGCACGCACATGCACCCGGCGTGAGTTTTAAGCCACCGAGTCCGGGACACGAACCGCGGTCGACTACGTGGGAGTCCAGCAACATAGCCATTACGCTAACTGCTGGTTCCCGGAATGTACATTTCCAAAATCTCATACAGGTATTCTAATATATCACTGACCTCCTTAGCCCTCCCCCAAGTTAAGATCCATCAAGTTACAGCTAATTATCTATAGGTGCTTTGACAATGAGTATGTTTTGGGTCAGTCAGGTGTTACAGTGGTTAAGGCAGCTGCATCCCACATGGTTGACACGTGGTTCAAGTCCTAGATCTTGAAGCCTAAAAAACCCACCAGGCACACGTGCATGAGTGCCCAAAATCCTGAGAGGAAATGGAGGAGAAGGGATTGCTGTGTGGTCATCCCCTCTAGGGAATTTTCTCTCTCTCTCTCTCTCTTACTGGTGAGTGTGCCTGCCCTACAGCCAGTTAAAAAAAATGTTTTAATAAAGAAAATGAGTATGTTTTCCCACTACCAAACAGGCAGATTAAAGAGTTTCAATACTAATATATGGGCTAAAACACTGAGCAGAAGCTGAAATTGGATTATTATTAGTTTTTTATCATTCATAAAATCTACCTAAACAAACTTCTTAGAGTCATATATTAAAAAAAGATCAAAGCACCCACTGTACAATCATACAGGAAGTCTTGGAAGTGAGAGAGAGAGGGGAACATTGGATTTGCAATCATAACAACTGAAAGAGAACCACCTCCTCCATTGTTTCCAGAAATAATAATATATGAGGCAAGGAGACTTCAAAAAGTGTGTGGAAAACTGCATTAAAGTCCAAGTTTTGTTTTTTTTTTTTTGAGAGGTTTTTTTCGCTATAGGGTGCGTGCGCTCGCCAGACAGACAGAGAGAGACAGAGAGACAGAAAGCGAAAAATCACCCCCCAGGGGGATAGTCACGCCACAATCCCTTCTCCTCCATTCTCCTCTCAGGATCTTGGGCATGCACGCACACGCGCCCAGCGTGAGTTCTAAGCCACCGAGTCCGGGATGTGAACCGTGGTCGACTGCGTGGGAGTCCAGCGACATAGCCATTACACTAACTGCTGGTTCCCTAAAGTCCAAGTTTTTTTGAGGGCAAAAAATTTCTAAATCTATGCACAATTTTTTCATAATATGCATTTTCCATGAACTTTCTGAAGACCCCCTCCTATAATATAGATTGAATTAATGGCTACTGAGGAGGAGGAAGATTTCAAAACTTCCTTCACTTACTTTTTTCAAAATCTAACCACCCTCTAGCACTGGCATGCCTTTTGTATTCCCAACTTAAATCTTGCCTGCTCGGCTTCAGTCCATTTCTATCCTTTGTGAAAACAGAAAAACAATCCAGCTCCCTCTACATAAAAATCTTGCAGAAACTTGAAGAAAAGAGGAGGAGGGTTAGCTACTACAAACACATGCATTTGCTTCTTAAGGAAAACACAGCTCAGCTGAGATGAGAATCAGGAATGGACCACTGTACAAGATTTGAATTTGATTGGTTATTTTTTCTTAAGAATTATTTATTTAATTTTATTTATTCATTCATTTATTTTAATTTGACTACCAAGAGACACACAGAGAAAAAGGGAAAGTGAGAAAGCAAGCCACCAGGTCCAGGACTCAAACCAGTCAGCCATGTGGGAGTATCCAGCACCTTAACCACCACACCACCTGCTGGCCCCAAACTCAAATGGTTATTTACAGCTAATAAATTCAAGGGAAACTTCATCTAGACTCAACAGACCTGGCATAAAACCTCCAGTCACTCTTTTCCAGTTTATTCCACTTCAGAGACTCCCCTTCCTTTGAAAATGTTTGACAAAAAATCCAAGTTCTCATCTCCTCTCTGTCATAACTTAAACTACCTCTGTACCGGTGCTCTCACTTCAGCTTTTAACCATATTTTAAACTGGGTCCCTCATGAATTAAAAAGTTCTTACTGACCATTACTTTCTGCATATGTGGACTTTCCCTTCTACCTGCCCGCCCTTCACACCTAAATAGGCTGCATTTCTACTCCTTTCTCACTATTTTATTATTCCTAGCTTTGATCTGTCTTCTAAAGAGATCACAAACGCCTTATCACTTATTCTCCTGGACTTCCAAGTTTAGCTCCCACTATATCTGACATCTTTAAAGTGGTCTCATCCACTTATTCCTCTACTACTTAGGACATACCTTACACTGTCCTAAACAGAGTGATGTAAAGGAAATAAAGAAAATGACCTCTGACCTTAGGAAATGAAAACACAGAACATACAGAACAATGAAAAGACTGGTTTCAAGGTAGTAGGGTCGGTCCTGCCACTCTAGAGAAGGCCCTGCAGCTCTGGTGAATACGGACCTGGATAGACACGTATGTGTAAAATACGGTGACAAGAAGAAGGCAGGCTACTTTGGATAGAAGGGATAGAAGGTTGCAAAGCAGGCCATCTGAGGTAAGAGCTGCATAAAGGCCATCTGACACTTCTTTGTCTCCCTCATAATGCATACGTCTTTTTGTCTTCAAATTTCATTTCAAAATCAGCTACCCACAAACAGCCAAGGTTTCTGTTACCATGATTAACCACATCCACTACATATGAGAGAGCAGCTCATTCAGCCTAACACACCAGGTTCTACGTGGGTTACAAGACAGGCTTGTAGAAAAATCACAGGTAGAGTCTTCATTAAGGAGTCAGGGCAGGGGATTAGGCACCTCTAAGGATCCTAGGCACACAGCTATTACTCTTGGGCACCAAGACATGCACCTGAGCCCTTGCTTTGTCAAGCCACTCAAGGGTCATTTAACTTCAGCTAAGTATTTCCTTCATACATAGCTTTACTACAAAGTTATTTAAAGCAGTCTGAAGCACTGTTTGAAACAAGGATATTCAATAGTGATGCAAAGATATCCCTTATTGGGGCCAGTAGGTGGCATAATGGTTAAGATGCTGGACTCCCACATGGCCAACTATGGTTCGAGTCCTGGACCCGGCGGCTTGAAACTGTGTGGGTGTCCAGAATCCCAGGAGAAGAATGGAGGAGAAGGGATTGTGGGATGGCCACCTCCGTGAGGGGTGATTCCTCACATTCCCTCTTACTGTCTCTCACTCTCTCTCTCTGAGGAACGCAAGCACCCTATGGCAAAAATATTTAAAAAAGAAAAGAAAAGAAGAGAAAAGAAAAGAGGTACCCTTCACTGTTTTCCTGGAGATCTCTTCTTTTGCTTTAGGATTCACAGTTCAAGTACCCCTTTGTCTGTTAAGTCCTTCCCTTCTTCCTCTAAACTGAGGTAGGTACCCTGCCCTGTACTTCCATTAACACCTTATGCATACTCTAGAACAGCACTTACCACACCATGCTGCTATTATTTGTTATATGTCTGAACTAGCCCCAAGCTCTTTGATGGCAAGAATAATGTTTTATTCATCATTGATTCTACACCTAATAGACACTTTAAATATAAACACGTGTTGAATGCATTAATGATGACTGACTTGGGAAGTCTTAAAGGTACCTTGTGGATTCCACACCAAAATTAAGTATTAACACTGAAGACCAAACTCCCGTTATACATTTCTAGTATATATACCATTCCTGGACAGAAACAGAGGCCAAAGATGGAAGAAAATTGCTCTAACAGTGCGAGTCATTACCAAATTACCAGCCAAGAATGCGAGCACATGCCACACTAAGAATGAGTGAACAGAGTTATATCTAAGACAATTTCTAAATTTTAGGCTTTCTCCCACATCTGGAAAACAGGAACAATGATTAATAAGAGCCCTTGGAAGGGTCATTATCTCCATTGCCATGGAACAACGTTGTGACATTTTTATTTTTATTTTTCCAGAGGAAGGGTCTTGTTATGTTACCCAGGCCAGTCTCACTTCATGATGTTCCTACCTCTGCCTCCTGAATCCTCCTGAATAGCTAGGCTACAGGTACGTGGCATTGTACTGGCTCTTGTAGCAATATTATTTTTCTTGTGACAATTTCATTTATTTATTTAACTCTCTCTATATATCTATATCTAGATATAGCTAGCTAGCTAGCTAGCTGCAGGGCACATGTGCCGTCCAGAAAGAAGAGGCAAGGAAAGTGATAAATCATCCCTCAGGGGGATGGCCATGCTGCTATCCCTTCTCCTCCACTCTTCTCTCAGGATTTTGGGCATGCACGCACATGAGCCCAGTGTGATTTTCGAGCCACCAGGTCCAAGACTCGAATCACACAGTTGACCATGTGGGATCCAGCGCCTTAGCCTTCACACCATCTGCTGGCCCTCTTGTAGCAAAGTTTGATTCAATACAATCTCCGCTGAAATATACAGGACAGCTTTTCACCTTTTTACCAAATCCAGTTAAGGTTCTGCTATTGGATAAGGATCTGAACTAATCCCCCTAGAATGCTTCCATGCTGTACACTAGTATTCTAGATTATTCCTCATTGAGTTTACTAGTTTCTGAGGAGATATGGGCAAGCCATTAAAATGCTACCATCTTAAATGTAGCAATCCTATGCCTGTAGCAATCCTGCACCACACAAGGCTGTTGTGTTTACAGGCTGCTAATAAGACACAAAATCTAATCTGCTCCTGTGGGAACAGAGTTTTAGATTCCCTCAAGGGATTAAATAAACTTCATCCACTTTTGTATTCCCAAAGTTTTGGGGCATGACAAAGTTGAATAAATAAAGTATATGGACAAAAACCCCGATAAGCAAGAAGATGGAAAGGGACTGCCTCTGAAGAACATCTGCCTCCAGGTAGGGATGTAGCTCTTGGCATACAGTGAATGGGATAAGCAACGTTCCCGGGCAGACCAATGCAAGGGGCAGGATGTCTGCCAGCAAAACAGTGGATTCCAGGCCAAAATTACAATAAGTATTAACACTAAAGACTAAACTCCCATTATATGTTTCTACTACATATACAGTGGTCTGGAATCCAATGTTTTGCTGGCAGACATCTGGTCCCATGCATGTTATCATTCCTAAGAAGCCAAGAAGCTCTAGTAAATTAAGTCTCTTGAAGAGACTTGTTTTGACTCCAGGCAAGTGCAATTACCAAACCAATTCCTCAGACTAGGTGTTTTGGCCTGTGTCCTTCTGCTTTACATAATCCCAGCTGTCCCATTAACACCTGCAGCTACATTAGTCACATTTTAGCTCTTCAAAGGGTATGTGGTCCCACTGCTGTCTTCCAAGAAGGGAAACTGAGTCATAGCATACCAACTGGCTTCCCCAAGCACATGCTTAGTTTCTAGGAAGGCCACCACTGGACCCAGGTTGCCTTCCTCCTATTTGCCTCTTGTGGATGAACCTCAGTCGCCTACCCCTGCTGCTCTTCTCCTTCAACCTAAAGCCAAATCATTGTTTGAGGGGCAGAGATGAGTGAGAGCATTTGATTCTTTGGAGCCATCAGGAGCTTCTAGTTTTCCTCTTTCCCAAGAAAGAGGAAGGTGAAAGAGGAACAAGGAGCAAGAGAGGGGAGCCTTGGAAAGAGTTGGCTCTCGCTACTAGGACTCACCTTGGAGCTGAGGTCCTCTCGCCGGGTTCCTGTCTTACTCCTGCGTAGTTTGATGGACGGGGATCTCAACAGGTTCTTGAGACGGCTGGTAATGGTTGACCCTTCCACGGCCATCATGATGAGGACCCCCTTGGGGCAGTCCCTGGCCCAATCTTGGGACTTGTCTCAATACTGGCACCGCCTTCTGAGTTCACAGGACACTCCAATATGCCGTCTCACCGACCTGAGATGCAGAGGCTGCCTGACCATCACAGTAGGTGTCTCGCCTTCTGTCTAATTGAGTCTGCAGCTCTTATCTCTAGGCACTGATCCCTCCATTCCCTTCACTCTCACCTCCAAGCCCTGCGCGATTTCAATGTCGGAAGGACAGACCCATAAAATGGGGGCGGGGGGGGGAATCCTGAGCTACGAAGAAATGCCAGGCCCACGTCTGCCAGAGGCGTTTCACTGGAGAGATGGGATGGGCCTCAGAAGCGCGCTCCCCGTTAACTCCTAGCTGTCCCCATGGCAACTGAAGTGTCCAGGGGAGGAGGCCCGGGTGGCCACAGGGGAGGTTCCGCCGGGGAGCCGGGCACCTGCGCGGGCGGCCGCGGGTCACGGCGCGGCGGGGATCGCTGTGGCCCAGCAACTGGTTCTAACACGGGAGCCTCCCTCCCCCACCCCCGACCCTCCGGAGCTAGCTCTCCGCCCTCCACGCCCGCCCCGTCCCTTCCCCTTTCCCCAGCCTCGGACGCCCCCACGACTCGTCAGCGCCCCCGTTCGGGCCCAGTCTCACCAGCCCCGGGGCGCGAGGGCCGCCCGGCTCACAGCGCCCTCAGGCATCGCGCTCGGCGATTTCAGCCTCGCC
>NW_006160123.1:1711260-1763580 GCF_000334495.1 Tupaia belangeri chinensis
GGCTGGGAGGCGGCGCCGGCGCGAGGGGGTGCGGCCTGTAAACCGCGGGGGCGTGTCCGGACTGGACGCAAGGTTTACGCGGGCGGAGCCGAAGGGACCTGGAAAGCGGAGGATTCGGGACCCGAGAACCACGGATTCAGCACGGGACAATTGCGGGTACCACTCTTAGTGGGAGGTCAACAGAATATGGTTTCAGAATTGAGAGAATCAAACCTTTTATGGTCTGTCAGGCCCGGTCCCTCAGAGAACGGCACTTCGCAAGACCCTCAGACGGTAGCCACGCCCCCAGGGTGCTAGCGTTGGCGTTTGATAGGACCGACCGACCGTAGCTGGACAACGAGACTGAGGGTACGGCCAACAGCCTCTGCTCCCACCAACCCCAAGCGCTAGGATTTAAAGTGGTTGGAATAGTTTCTGCTTCCAGCTCCTTGAATCACGTGAGGATTCTTCCGAGTGACCCAGTTCAATCGCTGCGGTTTTGAATTGGGTAGCCTGATTGGTCATGATCAAAGTGGCCTTGAATAAGAGCTTTAGACGTGAGGAAGAGGGAAGACAAGTCAGTGTGCCCATGGGATATATTTATTTCATGGTTTCTTTATCCTGCAGATTCCCACTGCACTCTAACCCAGAGTTAGCCAGGACATTATTGACCCAAATAGTTTCCTCACTCCTGTCAAGTTACCTGTTAATCTTTTCCCCCAAGACTAACTGCAGAAATCACTGTCAAGCTTACCGGCACTAGTTTTATTAGTATAGTTTTCCCAGCTCATTGGAGGAAAGGGAGTCACAGAAATGTTTCATATGCACATTTCATAGGTGTCTAAGCCTTGGAGTTTATTTTCTAGGAGCCCAAGGATTCTCCACCTGGTTACTAACTTCAAGAAATTACAGGAGGGGGCCAGCTGATGGCATAGCGATTATGTCGTTGGACTCTCCCATGTCCCACTGCGGTTCAAGTCCTAGACCCAGTGGTTTAAAACTCATGCCTGGCACACGTGCATGCATGCCCAAGATCCTGGGAGAAGGGACTGTGGCGTGGCCATCTCTCTGGTGTGGGGGATTTTTCATTTTCCCTCTCACGGTATCTCTCTCTAAGTGAGGACACGGGCCCTAAGGCAAAAAACTCCTTTAAAAGTTACATGAAAAAGGAGAGGGGGGCTGGTGACACAGCAGTAAAAGGTGACTTTGCCAGCCTCACATAGGAGGTTCTGGGTTTGCCACAGAGACCTCTAAGGACACAGGATATGCACCTGCCTGATTCAGGGATGACAAACTGGGGGCACATCAAGGAATAGAAGCCCCGTTAGGGGTACCATCTCTCTCATTTTAAAAATAAACTTTAAAAACAAATTACAGGGACCAGCAGTTAGTGTAATGGCTATGTCGCTGGACTCCCACGTAGTCAACTGCGGTTCGCGTCCTGGACCCGGTGGCTTAAAACTTACGCTGGGCACGTGTGCGTGCGTGCCCAAGATCCCGAGAGGAGAATGGAGAAGGGATTGTGGCATGACCATCCCCCCTGGGAGGAGATTTCTCGCTTTCTGTCTCTGTCTCTCTCTGTCTTTCTGGAGAGTGCACGCGCCCTATAGCAAAAACCTCTCCAAAAAAAAAAAAAACCTCACGCTGGGCGCGTGTGCATACGTGCCCAAGATACCGAGAGGAGAATGGAGAAGGGATTGCGGCGTGGCCATCCCCCCTGGGGGGGGATTTCTCGTTTTCTGTCTGTCTGACGAGTGCACGCACCCTATAGCAAAAACGTCTCCCCCCAAGAAAAAAAATAAAAAAAAAAATTACATAGCTCCTTGGCCAAATGGCTAAGGGAGTTGGATCTTACATGGCCAGCCAGGTCAAATATCACCCCCACAGCTAGGAAAAAACATCAATGTATATGCCTATGGGACCTAAAACAAACAGGATGAAGAACCAAGTACAGTATGATCATGCCCCATAGGGAGTGCTCCCCCGCTCACATGCATACCCTCTGACAATTGAAAAGTGGAAAAAAATATGAAAAGGTTAGCATAAGGCAGAAGACGTGGGCCCTAGGTGGACAGCACACTGCTGTTTGTCTCAACCTATCCAGGTTTTTTAAATCCCTGGTGATGCTGTTAGCAAGAGGGAAGGATGCCTAAACTCATTGCTCTGGAGAACCTTGATCAGCTCAACTGCGAAGCATATGGTATATACTTGTGTTTACTGTGGCCACATACTAAAAACGAGATTTGTAAAGCTCATAGGTTGACATGCAGATCAGAGATGTCACTCCTAGAAGACAACTGGCAATAGTCACCAGAAGGATGAGGGCTCCTTCCTTTCAATCAGATGTAATAAAATATAAAACAAATTTATTTCCCAAATCTGGAAGTAGGTAGCAAGAGCCAGTAGCCACAAATACAGAACGAAATATGTGGTTAGTTCTTTTAACCCTTTTCCATTCTGATTTGACCCCTCCATGAGTAGATGGTATTACTAATAAATGGTGCCACCTAGTGTCTTTACATGCGTGCTGCAGACTGCACCAACTAACTGCACCCACTTTTTTTTTTTTTTTTTTGAGAGGTTTTCGCTATAGGGCGCGTGCGCTCGCCAGACAGAGACAGAAAGCGAGAAATCACCCCCCCAGGGGGGATGGTCACGCCGCACCCACTACTAACTGCACCAATAAATCAATAAAAATGTGCCCCCAAAGTCCCTAACCCTCACCATTTTTGTGTCCGCTAGCAGTTTTCTCACCTGCATAACCATTCATGGCTCAGTAAATGGGTTTAATAATGGTCAAAATGGTCACCCTTCAAGTGTTCCCCCTAAGTACCCGTATGTGAAGCTGCCAAGGCAAACCCGAGCTCCTGCTTTCCATCTCTAATCTAGATAAACAAACTGAAAACAATGTAATGAGGGATTTCTTAAATTTGCGATTTGTGTACTTCCAGTCTAAGGCCAAAACCACGCATCCATAATTCTTCACAATGTAAGCCAAACTTTATTGTCCAGATACCATGCTCCCTTTGAGATGTCAAAATGGGATTAGGCTACAGGCTGTCCCCAAGCTTCATGAATGCTTGCATTCCTCTAATAGTCCCAGGTCCAATGTGAATGAAGTGTTACTCCTTTTTCTCCACTGGTTACTTTCCATTTCACCCTCCAAAATACAATTGATCTTTATTTAAGCTGCTCAGTATCCATATACTATTTTTTATTCTGCTTGTATATATCCTAAACATGTATACATTGTGTTTGTCAGATTCTGAAATTCTGTCTGAGAATAGATGTGATACAGTTTGTTTAGCACTGTGCTCATTAGATCAATTTTTAAAATTCACCCTAGGTTTAACATGCAAATAAGGTGCAATTATAAGATCCTGAAAACAGGCTAGAGTAAACATTTGCTCATCAATTCAAATATTTATTGAGCACCTTCACATGCAAGGCACTGTGAGACAGCTGAGACCAATGCAGTTGGAAACAGGATGGATCTCAAAAACAATGCTTCCAAGGCTGCTTTCCTATTTAACAAAATCTCTTCTACAAGCAGAATTACAAGATAGAATTTACTAGTGTTTAGATTTGTCTCAAATGTTCCAACTCACACCTTGGTTTACCCTTCCCACCCTACTCACCTACACACACACACACACATCCTCTATCACTATTACTCAGCACTTGTGTGCTTTTGCAGAGCAGGTTGGTCATATTTAATATACTATTGATAATTATGCCTCAGTTAAAAAGCTGTATATATCAAATTATATCACTCCATTTCAAAATGTATTTTAAATTATTTTCTTTCTCCAACTGAAAATGAGCCTCAGCTTTAATTTCCTATGCATCCAGCCATTCATGTCCATGTAAAATCCCACTAGCAATAGTACAAGGACATGAAATATTGATGCCCTTACCACATGTTCTTCAAAACAAAAAAATTTTGTGCAAGAAATGTTTTCTGATTCTTGGCTACCGTTCTCTACAGAAGTACCTGAAAATGTGATGTCTACACTGTGCATGGCTTTTCCCCTTCCTTTATTCTTTTTAAATTCTGGGAATAAGGGACAAGGGCTATCATATTCTAGAGCAGTCTTCAAAATGCACTTACCTTCACATTCACGCCACCCCATTCCTCTTCAATATTTTAACCAGTACAGTTAGGAAAAAAGATTATCTACACAACTAAGCCCTGCTCCCAAATAATACATGGATTGTCTGCCTTTCCTCTGTGCTCAAACATTTTCAAAATTGTTAAAGGAAGGCCTAGCATCAGGTATTTTATTCATAATTCTGGGAATGAAGCAACTGCATTTACATAAAATTATACAAAGTGAACAATCTGTATGAAACTTATGTAACTGGACTTGATCTGTTAGTGACCTGAAACACTGAGTTGTCGGAAAAATCATGACATATTTTTGCATTAAAAAAAAAGAAAAATACGTCATGACTTTTCCAACAACCCAATACATTAAGAGTACCTCAATGTCTAAAGGACTCCTTTAATAAAACCTTTCTGTAAATTATGCAACTACATGAACATATATCTAACCTTAGGAACATCTATTATCCTTAGCCACTAAGATTGTGTTTATGTCTCATTCCCCAAGGTAACACATAAACTGCTTTGCACACTGGTAGGATGCGGCTACACTTTCTTCATTGTAGAATGACTTCAGGACAAATATGTACTATCAAGTTGTACAAAATTTTGCAGTCTTCATGTAAAACATGCTACAAGAATTAGTTAGAACGCCAAAACTTCCCACAAATGGCAAGTCAGAAACTTTGAGAACAAGAGGAATTCCTATGATAAAACTATTTCAGTGGTACCTCTCTCGGATATGTCTCAGGGCATTAGAATTCTCTACTCCAACTCAGCACAAATCTCCCAACACCAAGTCCTGCTTTAATTATTAAAACTGATTTATTTCAGGTTTATACATTCTGCCTTTCATTCACCAAACTCTGTTCTTAGGTTTCTAAAAAAATAGTCACTTTTCAAAAGCAGAAAAGGAAAGATATATATATATATATATTTAATATATAAAAGAAAATGCTAATTCTGACATAATTATATTCATAAAAACATTCCATTTATTTACAGATGTATAAAAAGGTGAATTATTGGTCTACTGAGATCATGCTTCTTATAGTTAGGTGAGAGCTGCCTTCCAGGTTCCTCAATTCCTCTCACTCAACTTCATCTTTCATAATCATATTTGTAATTTTCATAGATCAGTTTCTCCTAGGATAAAATTAAGAGGGTAGGAGTTTTTGGAGATTTGAGATTTCTGTCCAGACTGCAGGATTGTTCTGAAGACTGAGATCTCCTCAAATTAGCCCTGATGACTCCTAGTTCTAAGAGGTCTTGAGAACACTGTATCTTGGGGGTTTGTAATGACATCTGCAGCCTTCCCTGAACAACCAGAATCATGCCTCGTTTCCATCTTTGTACATTTCTAATATACAGAGTCAAATATCCTCCAATCCAGAATTATTAGTTAGCCTAACCTCTTTCTAAAACAGGGAGGGAGAACAGTGCTCAGAAGCTAAAATGGTCCTTCTTTTCCTGAGGATTGTTCACTCACTTGCCTGCTCCTTGGCTGACCTTCAAAAGCCACAACAAGAGCCTTGGGAAGTCAGGAGGAAATATGGAGAAGAGACAAGCAAGGAAATAATGGGAAACTGCTATACCTGGATTAAAGTACTAGCATCTCCAACAGCAATTATTAGCAGGGGAGATAGGTGCTAGACTCCTTGGCTAAGGCATTGAATGAAATATGCTGGGTAAAGAAGAGTGGAAGGGACAATGAGAAGCTGAGGAACACTCTTTACCTACTTCAAGCTTCTTCAGTAACCTTTAGAGGAGGGAAGAAAGTTAAGTGCTGATGAGCTGGTCTAGAAAGGCAAGCAGCACAAAACCAACTAAGAATCTGCTCCCACTGCAATTTGCAGAGAAAGTGTCCACTCTTTTCCATCTGTTGATTACCAGAGTTAACAGAAAGGAAACCAACCACAGAAGTAGTAATTCACTGGCTAGATCCATTCTAAAGTTGGTCTCACAACCTAGGTCTGAAGATATGCTGAGTGGGATTTGGGGTAAACAAGGCGGGGATGTAGAAGAAATAACATCACCTAGGCACAGCCCAGGCACTGGAAGCTCTTGTGTTAGTGTTTTACAACACAAGCAAATCCTGTCAGTGAAGACAGAACAGGGGTTACATTCCAAAATATAATTATTTAAGAAAGGCAAAATGCAGCAGCTAAATCCCAGTCTATACATTTTCAGAATAGTGATTCTTGCCCCCAGGAGTTTCCAAGAGACCCCTCAAGTGCACCATGATTATTTACAAACTAGATAGGAAACATCATTTCTATACTCAATACAAATCTCATCTTCTAGGTTGAAAACTTGAGCCTTTGAGAAATCTATGAAAACAACTATACAAAAATATAAATATCTTTATCTTTACAGGCTGTCAGTCCTTTGTATTCTGACAGCTAATGAGTGAAAAAGCTCTACAGATCATTGATTCCATGGTAGCAGATAAAAAATATATCTTGTGATTCAAATACTGCCTTATTTCCCTGGTGAAGAGTGCCTACTGTGACTTTTCTTTTCTTTACATCCTGTGCAGGTAACAGTGAGTGAAAAAACTTCAAGCACCAGGAGGCCGGTTTCATTTGGGATATATCCAGCCCCGCAATTTTCTATTTTGGCCACTATCTCTGGTCTGGGGAGAGAATTTTTTTTTTTTTTTTTCCATTTTAGCTGTTTCTCTGAGTGACGTGATTTGTGAAAGGGGAAAGGCTCCCTTTATGCTTACTTCCAAAATACATATTCCCAGTAGAATTCCCTGGCACTGTGAAATGATCTTTTCAATACCCATAAAGACCAGAAGGAGCAACTAATTTTAACATCTCAAAACATCTTAATAACAAAAGTTAAAAGCATCCCTACTTTACGATAAGGCTTGGATTTGTGATTCTGATTGAAGAGGTGAGGAAATGGAAGCTATGTGAGATATAAAAGAAGAGAAAATTTTGCTAAATGACACAAAGTCCTCCACTTTGGTATTCCATAGTATCCATCCTACCTCTCCTTATTCTTGAAACACCAACTAAAAACTCTCTCTTCTAGATCAACTTTGCACAAATGTACCACAATCCTTAGATTTCAGATTTAACCTGACAGCTATCAGTACAGTTCAGTCCACAGTAACTCCAAAGTCTCAAGCAGCTTCTTCTCTTGGGGGAAGAACTAGGAACCACTATGAAGCCAGAGTCTTCTTATGAATTCTTTGCATAAGGGGCACCTCGCATTCAGTAATGGATCATTATCTTCTAAGAGAAGACGTGGGGACCCAGCACCACAAGTGAGGTAACACATTGTAACATAATCAGAACTTCATAGTATTTCTTATACCAGAGTCAGCACCCTGCCCTCTTTTCTCCATTGTTATACACTGCTTCATCAAAGTCAAGGATCATAGTTCTATGACACAAATAAAATAAAACAGAAGCCTGCAGCAAAAGAAAGTGAGATTCAATTTCCTCTCACAGCCTGGTTTTTGCCTAAGGACAAGTAAGTTCATTTCCCTGCAAAACTTGGTGAGGCTCCAGAGTTGCCCAGTTTAGCCACTACAGGTGCCAACGTAGGCATCACCTTGCTTTCCCGGCCTTCCTGGTCACTCCCTGTTAAGTTCATTTTGTGTCCAACAGACCCAACTTTGGCAGCGACAGGTGCCAAACAAGGCATCACCTTAAGACTCTGACCATCTGCATCACTGGAAGGATTAGCTACTTTTAAACCCAGAGGTGCCAACTTTGGCATAGGCCTCCACAAAGTATCTGTGCTGCTGTTTTCCAGGCCAGTCTTCATGTGCAGGACAGGGGGTGAGGATACACTTTCAGGCTCTGTAGGGAGGCCAGAAGTACTCTTCCTTCCATCACTAGCTTTCCTGTGGGAAAGGAGGGAATCCTTTATTTCAGAGTCAATTACAATCTTAAGGACATCTGGCTCAGAAGCTGGTTCTGTAAGTTGTTTTTCATTCTCAGAAAAGTCATCATCTTCCAAGTGTAAAAGGAGTGGACTAATGGAGTCGCTCTCTCCTTGAACATCAGGCAACTCTTTCAAACCAGTTCCCAAATGGTCAACCTGGAAAGTTGCTCTGTTCCCAGAAGGAAGCTTACTGATAAAAGCCTGCCGAGCATCCCCTGGAAAGTCTGTATCCATAGAGCTGGGCAGTTCAGCCAGGCTAACAGAGTCATCATTTAGCTGTTGATTAAGAAAGGCAATCTCATTAAGCAGTGAAGTCAGTGTCTCATCAGTATCATCCTCATCTTCCATATTAGTAAGCAGTTCGCTGGAATCAAGTGCTGCTTCCTCTATAGCTGATGCTACTTTCCTCAGTTCCATCTCTATGCTTGAGTCCTTGAGATCTTTCATCTTTAATTTATGAAATGAAGACTCCTTTGACTTCAGTCTCTCCCCTCTTGATTCACTCTCTTTCCACTTATATTGAATCCCTCTCATATCACTAGAAATCTTTTTGGGTAAAAACTCCTGTGCTTCTGGTGTACTGGAAACATCAACTATTGGTGGGAAACCAGAATCTTTATTTGCCAGAAAAACCTGCGTTGGACCCAGTGCCATTCTGCCATCTCTGTGGTTTCCTCTGGAAGAGATTCTACCCGAATCCTCTAAGGAGTTATCTTCATTCCTGATGGTGTCTTTCAGATGGTCAGGTGGCTTACTCTCAGGAACTTCAAGAGGGTATTTGCTGCCACTCATATCTACCAAACCTCCCTCTGTGGCCAATGATGTTACATTAACGATTCGTGGCATCATAAATAAGTCGTCATTTTCTGGAAAATAAAAATTTTAAAAAGAAAAAAACAAAACATTTAGATCTATATTGATAAGTAATTCTCTCAATCATACCCAATAACTGTTTCAGGAAATTGCAGTCAAAATTCACCAGTCTACTATTTTTTGGAGAGGTTTTTGCTATAGGGCACATGCACTCTCCAGAAAGACAGAGACAGACAGAAATCGAGAAATCACCCCCCAGGGGGATGGCCACACCGCAATCCCTTCTCTTCCATTCTCCTCTTGGGATCTTGAGCACGCACGCACACGCACCTGGCATGAGTTTAAGCCACCAGGTCTGGGACTCAAACCATGGTCGACTACATGGGAGTCCAGCGACATAGCCATTACGCCAACTGCTGGTCCCTCACTAGTCTACTTTAATGAGAAGAAAAAAACTATCATTTCTTCAAAATTACAGACCTAACGTAATAAAAATAGTCAAGTAAACTCTAAAAGATTCTTTAATATTCAATCATCAGTAAATTTCATTTAACCATCTTATAGAAATGCTCCCCAAGTCAGGGCCAGCAGGTGGCGTGGTGGTTAAAGGTGCTGGATTCCCACCTGGCCAACCATGGTTCAAGTCAGGGCCTGGTGGCTTGCTTTCTCACTTTCTCTTTCTCTCTGTCTCTATCTGGTCAAATTAAAAATTAATAACAAATGCAATTAAATAAATAAATAAATAAATCTTTTTAAAAAAAGAGAAATGCTCCCCAAGTCAATTCTTATCCTAAAGAAATGCATCTTGATTCTACTTATCCAATAAATACTACCTTGAGAGGAAATGAAGCCCTATGGGCAGCATGGTAAGAGAAAAGGATGTGACCTCCACAATGAATATGACGACAGGCAGAGACAAGAAACTGCCAGCTGGCAATGCCAACAAAGTAACTAGGATTTTTTTTTTTAAAAGAGATTCTTGCTATAGGGCACGTGCGCTTGCTGGAGACACAAAGGGAGACAGAGAGTAAGAAATCACTCCCCAGTGGGGATGGCCATGTTACAATCTTTTCTCCTCCATTCTCCTCTTGGGATCTTGGGCACGCACCCCCACACACACACCTGGCGTGAGGTTTTTTGTTTTTTTTTGGGGGGGGAGGGGTTTGCTATAGGGCGCATACACTTGCCTGAAAGACAGAGAGAGACAGAAAGCGAGAAATCACCCCCCAGGGGGATGGCCACACCACCATCCCTTCTCCTCCACTCTCCTCTCAGGATCTTGGGCATGCACACACACACGCCTGGCCTGAGTTTAAGCCACCGGGTCTGGGACTTGAACCATAGTCGACTACATGGGAGTCCATCAACATAGCCATTATGCTAACTGCTGGTCCCCCTGGCGTGAGTTTTAAGCTGCCAAGTCCAGGACTGGAACCACAGTTGACTGTATGGGAGTCCAGCAACATAAACATTACGTCATCAGATGGTGCCAGTACCTAGGATTTTAACCACTGTTAAGGATACTCTTTTAGTTTAATAGAAACTTAGGTACCTATACTAAGACTTCCTTTTGAACTTTACCGTAAAGGAGAGGTGCTCAAACCGAATCAAGTTGGTAATATAGGAGTGTACCATTTTCTGAGTATAAAATGAAATTTAATATTTATCAACACCAAGAACTAAGACAATGACCCCTCCAGATCTTCCTTCCACTTTGATGTATTTCAATTTTTTCCCTATTTAGAAATAAATAGGGGGAAAATTAGAGGCCACAGAACAGTTTCCAACCTCAAGCTAAATACAACAACCATACCACTGATCAAAACAATCATGTTCTAAAAACCGGCTCATCTCTTACTATGGCAAATTAACTTTTTTTAAAAAAGATTTTACTTAACTTTATTTATTTAATTTTACCAGAGAGGAACAGAATGGGGGCGGGGGGAATGCAAAAGCAACCCACCAGATCCAGGACTCGAACCGCAGTCGGCCATATGGGAGTCCAGCACCCTTAACCACCATTCCACCTGCTAGCCCCAACAAATTAGCTCTTAATCATTACAGAACACATTCAGAGGGTTCCTCTATCACTATGAGATTCCAGAGGTAACCTTTTCACCACTTTTAGAAAATAAATAAATACTTAGGACATACGTGATTGAGCCATAGTACTGCTGGCAACTTTAGGCTTCAGATCAGCTTCTAACAGAGCAGGAGAAACAGTTACCACTGGTCCTGAGAATAGTGGACCTTTTAAGGTAAGTAATTGCCCTTGTGGAGTCATCACGAGGTTGGCAGAGGTGTGTGGAGTGTTAGAGGGTGAGGTATTTTCTGTAACGAAAACCAGAAATTAGTTAAATGGATAAAAGACCTTCAGTGAATGCTAGTGCAGCCAGGAGTCTAGATGTCCCTAAAACAATACTGACTTAAAAGACAAAAAGTAAATTCCAAATTTAGTTAGGAAAATCCAACTTAAAATTATACTTTTCTGAACCACTTTTTACAGAGTAATGATTTCTTGTCCTCTGACTCTCCTAAGGGAAAAAATATATTTGTTGAAGAACACAGTTACAGAACTACTTTTTCAACGGAATATTGACAGTGAGTCAGGACAAAGGCATACATGATTCTATCCCTGGTCTTCCTTTCCTATATAGAAGCTCCTCAACTTAGGATGGGTTTACAGCCCAATAAGCCCATCATAAGTTATCCTAAGTAAAAAATGCATTGTAAGCCCCTTGACTTATAATGGGACTATGATTTCTACTGAATGCCTATCATAGCAGAGTAAAAAATCTTAAGTAGCATCGCTGTAAATTGCAGAGCTACCACTCTAACAATTACTTTGTTTTTAAAACTCAGGTTTCCCATCTGTGTGAAGTGAGGTGACTGAACCAAGTAATTAAATCCCTTTCTTAGAAAAAAAAATTTCCCATTTATTTGTCTCAGTTAGACCCAAACTTTCTTAGCCACATTAGCAGAACTGCAGAGAAACTAAAAGTTCATGTATAAAGTCTGAAATTATAGTAGCATAAAAAATTACTCATTGCAACCAACAGATGGCATAATGGTCATGTCACTGGACTCCCAAATGGGCAAACATAGTTCAAATACTGGACCTGGCAGCTTGAAACTCGCACTGGGTGCGTGTGCTTGAGAATCAAAAATCCCAAGAGGAGGGTGGAAGAGAAGGGACTGTGGTGTGGCCATTCCCCCTGAGATGTAACTTTTCATATTCCGTGTCTCTGTCTCTCTTGTGAGTGCACATGTCCTATAGCAAAAATCTCTCTTAAAAAACAAAAAATTATTCATTAAGACTGTAACTAGGGACCAGCAGATGGCATGATGTAACCATGACACTGGACTCCCATGTAGTTGACCATGGTTCGAGTTCCGGACCTGGCAGCTTGAAACTCATGCCAGGCATGTGTGTGTGAATGCCCAGAACCCTGAGAGGAGAATGAAAGAGAAGGGACAGGACTAGCAGATAGCGTAATGGCTATGTCGCTGGACTCCCATGTGGTTGACCACAGTTCAAGTATCGGACCTAGTGGCTTAAACCCCCCCCAGCCACATGTGCATGCATGCCCAAAAGGAGAATGGAAGAGAAAGAACTGCAGTATGGCCACCCCGCTGGGGGAGGTTATTTCTCACTTTGTCTCTGTCTGTCTTTCTGGCGAGTGCATGTGCCCTATAGCAAAAACGTTTCCCCCCACCAAAAAAAAAGGAAAGAGAAGGGACTATGGTGTGGCCATTCCCTCCACGGAGTGATTTCTCATTTTCTGTTTCTCTGTCTCTCCGATGACTACATGTGCCCTATAGCAAAATATCTCTTTAAAAAAAAAAAAAAAGAAAAGCAACTGTAGGCTGTGCAAAAAGTAGGACTGATATGTTACCCTATCTGTTAACTTCTCAGGATTTGCCTGACTAGATAAAGCCAGAAACTGAAATCTAATATAGTTCCCTTTTTGTATGTTTATTCATGATAGACAGCACACAAGGGGAGGAAAAGAAGAGACACATTCTTGATAGGATCTTGTCATACCACAATCCCCATCTCCTGGACCTCTAGCTCACCAGGATCTTGGGCATGTGCATACCTAGCATGTATTAAGTTGACTAGACTGGGGATCCAAACCCATGGTGAGCCATGTGGCTTCTAGCACTGCAGTTGAGTACATTACTGACTGCATCACTAAGGCTGGGTTTAAAGTAGTTAATATTCTACTTTTTCTGTAACTCATTCTTAATTCATTTCATTAAAACTATGGCTAAGAGAAGACTGCATTCAGTCCACTAAACTAAACTAATACTCATCTACATTAAGGAAAGCAAAGAATTGTCCCTCCTACCTGTGGCCTGGTCTCTTTTTCTGGAAAGAATCAAAGGTTTCCCCCTCCTGTTATTTATAAACATCTGTCCGAGATCTACAGATGATGTAGAAGATCCTTCCTGCTGTTTGCTAGTTCTGGGAGACACATCAAACTCATCTGATCCCATCTTCTTTTTTCTTTTTTGTGCCTCTAGTGCTTGTTGTTTTGCATATATATACTCTAGCTTCTTCAGGACCACTTCTTCTGTCTTACCTACAGGTTGATAGGGAATAAATTATCACTCTCTGCATGACCCCACATAATAATGAGAAATAGAGTCAACTGAAATCCAGTTGATTTAACTATATTCCCCAAAACTATGGAAGGCAAGAGTGATTACGTTTCAGAAGAAATGTCCCACCCAGTCCAAGGAAAACTCTTCTCTAAACTCTGGAAATCAAATCTTAAACTAAGTAGTCTATGAAAGATCAACCGAGGATTTCTCTTCACTAAAGCTGTTATTATGCTCTTTACCAGAGGTTATTTACATATCTCACCTGAAAGAGATGATACTTTCCGAATCAGAATATTCCGTTTTCTAGTCAGGAGATTTTTCTGTCCTATTAATTTGTCCGCTTGATCCGTCAGTCCCTGAATTTCACTGAATGCCTACAATATAAATCATAATATTATGTCAACCAATCTACTCGTCACCTAAAACAGGTGAGACCTAAACAATTTCTTTCATAAAAAACATTTAATCTCATAGTTTACAGAACTTTATAATGCCATTTCAAACAATTTATTAATGTTTTAGAAATTACTTTTGCTGAATTACAGGAAGTCTTCTGGCTTATACTTTTAGACAACAGAGAATATGACCATGTCCAAAAAGCAATACTAACCCATAACAAGTGTTCCACTATTAGAGGGAGATACAAAACATCTGCGCTCGACTTAAATTTTAATAATCAACTTTAATGTAATCTCCTAGTCTAAGTAAAATCTGGTTGAAATAACTTTTTTCTGTAGGGATATGAATGCTTACTCTGTACTCTGTATTCTTCTAACTTCTACTAACAGCAATTTAAAGGAAATTATATTCTATGTATAAAGTTAAAACTTTTATTAGTTTGAATATTTCAGATTTCCTTTTGGAACAACTATCACCTGTTAAGTAGTACATTAAAATATCACTTATGCTGTGCTTTACACTGTGATTAACTGCCCTAAGTGATATCAAGAATACCAATATATAAAGACTGTGGTAAGCAGAGCTAACCAGTCCTTGACTTTACTTGAAGGAAAGACAGCTTTACCAGTTAAGGACTTGATGCTTAATGAAAAGTTACTCCAACTCAACACAATTTTCCCTTATAAAGGAATTTTTGGACATTTTCTGATCCATGTTCTAATTGTTAAATGTAAGTAGTTCTATTTAAATCTCATTCATAGGCAATAGATTCCATTTCTTATAGAATCTGTCATATTCTTTTAGCCAAGCTATTATTTGTCATTTACAAAGAACACTTACCCTAGTAAGAATGAGACTTTTGGAAACCTTAGAAGAATGAAGTAATCCCAGTGTGATCTTTAATTTCTCAAAGAGATCCCTCATTTCACCACGCCGACGCCGCTCATTGGCAGTGTGTGTCCGGCGATAATAAGCAAAAGCCTCAGCTTCTTTCTGTAGTTTGTCACTCCAATAATCAGGCTTTAGTTTTAGAGGAATTGGTGGAGCCTGCACAAGCAAGAGAAGGTCTCCTAAATATCTTTCACATGCACCTGCCCTCTTGCTCCATCCCCAAATGGCACTGCTCTATTTCAAAAACTTATCGTCTTCTGTACGAACTGTTACAGCAGTCTTTGAATTGGTTGTCTTTTTTTTTTAAAAGAATTATTTTATTTAATTTTATTATGTTAATTTGGCCAGAGAGGAACAGAGTGAGAGAAAGAGAGCAGGAAAGTTAAAAGAGCAAGCTGCTAGGTCCAGGACTCAAGCCACTGTTGGCCATGTGGGAGTCTGGTGCCCTTTTCCACCATGTCACCTGCTGGACCCTAAATTGGTCTTCTTAATACCAGTCTACCCTTCCTCCAAAAACTAACTTCAACAGTGGAAATTCTAATACATGCTAATGTAATCCTATCACATTCCAGCTCACTTCAATGTTTCTCGAATGAGGAAGAGAGAGAGACTGTGTGTGTGTGTGTGTGTGTGTGTGTTGGGGAGGCTTCTGAAAAGGCTTAATTTATTATTATTAACATTCGTTTTCATGACACAAATCACATCCAAAAAGATCAGCAAAATCTTGATTGGTGGGAAAAATAGGGCTTAAAAAATTTCTTAAATACTCTAAGACCCTTCACAATTTGGAAAAGAATCAACTACTGGGCCAGCATGTGGCATGGAGGTTAAGGTGCTAGATCCCACATGGCAAACTGCTCATACTCAGTGGCTTAAAAAAAAAAATCACACCAGGCTCATGTGTATGCATGCCTAAAATCCTGAGAGGATACTAGAAGAGAAGAGACTGCACTGTGGCTGTCCTCCCTTGGGGTGATTTCTCATTCTTTTTCGTGTGCATGGGAGCTCATATACCTGATAGTGAAAACTTAAAAAAACAAAAATAAAAATAAAAATCAACTACCACTCTTCCAAATCACTTTTCTCTCCAAACAATTATCTCCAATCATTCTCTTAACTACTAGAAATTTCCAAAATACACTAGGCAATCCCATAACTCCCTGCCATTATATTATCTTTTGTTTGTATCTAGATTACTCATTCCTCCTCCCACCCAATCCTGCCTAACATTTAATACTTGGGCCAGCCTGTGGAGTAGTGGTTCAGGAGCTGGATCCCACATGGCCAACTGTGCAGGAGCCCCACACCTGCAGCCTGAAAAATACGCTGGGCATATGTACCCAGAATTCCAAAAGGAGGTAGGAACAGAGAAGAAGCCATATAACTGTGACTGTGACCATTTAAATGCTTTCTCACTATGCCCCCACCCCAGGGGACACATGCGTCCTCAGGCAAATAAGAAAAACAAAAACAAACAACCTTATACATTTAAAACTCAACCTTTGTACTTTTCCAGGAAAAGCATTTCTTGACCCTAAGGATACCTTATGCTTGAATCTTACTTACTCTATTTCAATTTTTTTTAAAAATTGCCATGGGTACAAGTACTCAGTTGGAGGGGGATGGGTAAGGATGGTGATGCAACAGAGAAAGCACCCCCAATAGGGCGTGGTCACGCCACCATTCTCTTTCTTGCATTTCTCCACCCCTGCAGTATTTTGGACATACACATACACACAAAGTACCCAGTGTTTTGTTTTGTTTTGAAAACACTGGAGTCGGGATTTCAACTGTGGTCAGCCATGTGGGACCTGGCTCCCTATACCCAGGGCTTAAACACTGTACCATGTATGGGGCCAGCCCTATTCTATGTCAACTACTAAAGTTATTTCTTACAAGGAAGTTATAGTTCCATCTGGAGTTTAAAATATTTTGAGTGCTATAAATAACTGTTTCCCCTTATACCTGTACCTAGGATCCTCAGAAACAACCACTTTTTGATTCTTTTGGCAGTTTCTTCTGGTTCTTAAATCTATACCCTAAGCCAAAAAATAGTAAAATACATTCTTTCCCATTTTCAATGCTAGATAGCACTGACTTGTTGCTACACAGAAGAGATTTAGTTAGTTCAAATCACTGTGACATCTTGCCACTCAATATCCTAAGTTAAATCACCCATTTTAGCTCTTTTATTGATCCCTTAACAACTTAAATATAATTCTATCATACCTCCTACCTCACCCTAACCAACTCTCACTGCTGTCTTTATTCATCTCTTAAATTAAAAAGACAGAGTAGGTTCGGATGTTGCTACTTGGGAGCCTGAGGCCATATGGGAGGAGGCCAGACTGGGTTCCCAGCCTAACCTAAAGCAGGCAAGCATGGTGGTATGCACCTGTTGTTCTAGCGAGCTGGGAAGCTAGCTCAGGAAAATCCCCAAATGGTGAGATTTTAAAAAAACAATCCATCTTTCTTGGCCAGCTACAGTGATGTAGGTGGTAGCACCACCCTGTAATGCTGAAATAATATGAAAAAACCACAATTCAGATCTCGAGTAGACCTGAAACATTCCAGGTGTGCACACCCATGATCCTAGCTGGCCAAAAGGTTCTGAGGGAAGAGGGATCGCAGTTTAACAAGACTGCTGAGAGTGCCTGTAGTCTTCCCCACTCCATCTCTAAAGAAGTAAAATGGATAAACTTAAAACAAAACAAAACAAACAAACAAACAAAAAACCTAGGACTGATTCTGTAGTATAGTAGTTGAGGGAGCCAGAGCCTGCATGGCTGACTGCAGTTCAAGTCCTGGTCCTGGAGGTTTGGGAAGCACACAGGAGGAGCATGTGTGTCATGTGCCCAAGGTCTTAATAGGATGGCGAAATGGAAAAGAGATTGTGGCATAACCACACACCACTAGACGTTGTTTTCCTCCTCTCTCTCCTGCAAGCACATTGCTTTCAAGCAATAAAAAGAAAAATCAGGAGCCAGGTGATAGGGCAATGGTAATGTTCCCACGTGGGAAGTTTTTTGGTACAAGTCTTAAAACCTCCCAGAGAATGCAGGCAACCCACATAGAGGCCCATAACCCAGACTGCTCAGACTGGGGATGGACTGTGTGAAGACTCTGTTGGGAGTGCCCACCTGTTTATCTATCTCCTCTCTGCCTCTCTCAGGAAAGAAAGTTAAAAAAATTAATCTGTTGGACCAGCTCTGTAGCATAGCTGTTAAGCACAGTGCATAGGGACCTGGACATGGCCAATTGCAATTCAAATCCCAGCCCTAGCTACCTGAAAAACACATCAGGCACATGTGTCAGGATGGAGAAATGGAGGCAAAAGGGAAAGATAATGGTATGACCATGCCCCATTGGGAGGTGAACTTCCTCTCTCTGGTGAGCATATAAGTCCTTTGGCACTAAAAGATAAAATTTAAAAATCAATCTCTCTCATAAATAAATATACTTTAAAAAATTAAAGATAACAAATGGAAAGTGGTCTAAACAACCAAACTTTCTCCCACTTCTATTGTTAGGACAAAAGGAGAACCTTGCTTAACCATAATACCATACACTGAATATACTTAAGAAAATTAAAGAAGGTTTATAATGAGTTTCTTAAACTACTACCTATCATTACAGAGGGCCATTTTTTTTTTCCATATTTGCTATACAATATGCATGCTCACTAGAGAAAGAGAGAGAGTGAGAAGGAAAATGAGAAAGCACCCTCATGCAGGGTGGCCAGGTCACAATTCCCTCACCTCCATTCTCCTTTAGGGATTTTGGGCACACACGCCCGTGCGCGTGCGCACACACATACACACAGTGGCCTTTCCAAGTCACTGGGTCCAGGATTCGACCTGAACAGCTGGCCATGTGGGATCTAGCAACTTTAACCACCAGCTGGCCCCAGGTGGTAATTCTTTTAGGTAGCTAAAAATCATGAACTTAGGCAAGGGAGAATGACAGTTTCTTTTACATCAAATCATTATATTGCAGGATTATTTTCAAATAAGCACATCAATTTTTTAAAAACTCCATATCCATTTTAACTCCTCTAAATTACTCTATACATGGGGAGAGTAGAAAAATTGAGGAAAAAATGCATTAGGTATACAATTTTGTTAAGGGGGGGAGCTAATTACATTACTTAATTAGTTTTAAAAAAATCCCTGAAACGAGCCCTGCCCCATATCTAAAGAAGTTAAATAATATAGCTAAGTTAAATAATATTAGCTATATTAGCTAATATTATTTCAACCGTAAGACAAATGTTACCAATTTTTAGTAAATGAATAATTATCATTAAATATATTCTAAATACCTTTCGACTCCTTTCAGCAGCTTTCTCATCTGTAGAGATATGTGCACGGCTTCTAGATAAAGAAAATATTTTTCAATGTATTACTGAAATTCAGAAGAAAAACTAAGACCTACTTCATAGCCATACTAAACCGAACCATCCCAATCTGTCTAAACTGTAACTAGTTCTTTTCCCCAAGGTAGTATATGTGTCCACATTGTTTATTCAACAGGATGCCTTTTTTCCTGAGGAAAATACCCCTAATACTGCTAAAATTACAGATATTTTTCAGTAATGAAATATTTCTTTCTTTTTTTAAAAACTTACTTCAATCATTCATTCATTTAAATTTGACTGGAGAGAGAAAGAGAAAGTGAGAAAGCAAGCCGCCAGGTCCAGGACTCGAACCTCGGTCAGCCATATGGGAGTGTCTAGCGCCTTAACCACCATGCCACCCGCTGGTCCCCCAATAATGAAATATTTCAAATATACAAAACTGTACAAATACAATGAATACCCAAGTATGTACTATTCAGCTTGAGAAATAATATATCTCAAAAATAGGAGAGATGCTATGTGCAATCTACTTAATCACATTTCCAAACTGAGAATGCTTGGAAACGCATACCTTAATTCTCTAAGAATCCATATTTCTAAACAAAAAATACAATGTACCATTTAAAATATGTATTATACTGGGGGACAGCAAGTGATGCGGTGGTTAAGGGCACTGGACTCCCACATGGTCAACCGTGGTTCGAATCTTGGACCTGGAGACTTGCCTTCTCACTTTCCTTCTCTCTCACTCTGTCCCCCTCTCTGGTCAAATTAAATAAATAAATGAATAAAGTTAAATAACTCTTTAAATATGTAAATATACATATAGGAAAGTGAGAGATCACCCCCCCGGGGGTGTGGCCACGCCACAATCCCTTCTCCTCCATTCTCCTCTCGGGATCTTGGGCACACATGCACACACGCCTGGTATGAGTTTAAGTCACTGGGTCTCAAATCGCAGTCTGCTACATGGGAGAGTCCAGCAACATAGCTGTTAAGCCGACTGCTGGTCCCGTGAATGATATTTTTTACATTATATATATATTATTTTTTTTTTGGGGGGGGGAGGTTTTTGCTATAGGCTCCCCAGAGAGACAGAAAGTGAAAAATCACCCCCCAGGGGGGATGGCCATGCCACAATCCCTTCTCCTCCATTCTCCTCTCGGGATCTTGGACATGCGCGCGCACACACACACACCCACGCGCTTGGGGGAGTTTTAAGCCACTGGGTCCGGGACGCGAACTGCGGTCAACTACGTGGGAGTCCAGTGACACAGCCATTACACTAACTGCTGGTCCCATACATTATATTTTTTGTTGCTAATGTTTAGGAATTTTATTTTAGTATACAAATTTTATTATGCAACAATACTGCAGAAGTTGTTAATAAGTCTATTGTAAGTTTTTTGTTTTTTGGGGTTTTTTTGAGAGGTTTTCACTATAGGGCGCGTGCGCTCGCCAGACAGACAGAGAGAGACATAGAGACAGAAAGCGAGAAATCATCCCCCAGAGGGGATGGTCACGCCGCAATCCCTTCTCCTCCATTCTCCTCTCGGGATCTTGGGCACGCACGCACACGCGCCCGGCTTGAGTTTTAAGCCACCGGGTCTGGGACGCGAACTGCGGTCGACTACGTGGGAGTCCAGCGACATAGCCATTACACTAACTGCTGGTTCCCAAGTTTTTAAGATTTAAACTCTCAAGCTTAACCGACAGGTGAGTGAATTAGTGTGCAAACAGTTCCAAAATGAAACAAACTTCAAGTCCTAACTACTCCTTAGCCTTTTTCAGTATGGACAGGGATGGAAAATTCTTTCCATTGCTCTTTTATATGACAGTTAGTGAGATAATAGTGTCTGGTACAATCCTCTAATCCCTAGGTAATACAAGCTTACTATAGAACAGAAAATGAAACAAATTTTCCTGATCAAGTCCTCATGCCTTCCTAATATTCACCTCATAGAAATTGTCCTACCTAGATCTCATTTTGAATAATAAAGGAGCTAAATTGAAAATTCAATGCCTTCTTAAAAAATAAAGAATTAACCTTAAAAAAAGTATTTATTTATTTAATTTTGCTATTACCATTTTTTCTTTCAATTTGACCAGAGACAGAGAGAAAGGGAAAGCAAGAAAGCAAGCTGTTAGGTCTGGGGCTTGAACTGCAGTCAGCATGTAGGAGCCCAGTGCTTTAACCTCCATACCACCTGCTGGCTCCAAGAATTAACCTTTGTTGAGTAGTCCACTTGCGTTATTATCCTAGTTGCATATATTATCTCATTTAGCACTTTGAATGGCGGCAGTTTCCTCACTTCAGTTAAAAAATCTAAACGTTCTGAGAGATTAAAGAGTAGTCCATGGCTAAATACCTACAAACAAGCAAAACTAGAATTTTAACACCAGTGTAAAAGCATGTGTCAGTCACAATTTTAACACCAGTGTAAAAGCATGTGTCAGTCACAATTACACCGCCTCCTAGCAATTACCAAATTAATCACCTCTGAATTCCAGTTCCTTTCCTCATCTACACTAATCAGAAAAAAAAGCCAGATGAATAAAGGAACCTGGCCAATTAAATGAACATTTAATTTTGTTTCTGTACAAAACAACAACAAAAACAACAATTTAAAGAAAAATACAACTTACGGTTGTTTGCATGACTGTGTGTGGACAGCTGTGGTTTTCAGATGGGCAACGTTAATCTCCTCTGAGAGCTCTTCTACTGTCTCAATGTCCACCTGCTCATCTTCCTCAATGTATTCTACACAGTTATTCTGAAATACATCATTATAATAGTAAATAATATACTGGGAAGCAAGCACACCTAAACTTCTCAACTGCATGCTCCCCTTGTAAAACCAACTAGTGCCAAATACTGGTATCATTGAGTATTGAGAATTCTAAACTTAGTAATCCTAAGGAATTAAGTCAGAAAGACATGATCAAGAGTTAACCAAGTATGAGAACTGCTCATACACAGATCCATATTAAACAGACATCATTACAATGAACAGTGTCCCCAAAGAGCTACACTGATGTTTCAGTATTATTTCTAGTCGACAAAATTAAGGTGTGAATATATTGTTTCATACATCTTACAATCAATTAATAGTAAAGTCAAATTGATGAGGGGAAAAGTGAAAAGGAGAAAAATTCAGGTGGTTCTTTTTTTTTGGCTAAAAGGTGGTCACTAGATTGAGATAGAGAGGGAGGGGAGAAATCACCCTCCGTGAGGAATGGTCACACCACAATCCCTTCTCCCATCTCTATCTCCTTTTGGGATTTTAGTCCTGCACAAGCACGTGCTCAGTGTTTCTCATGCTGCCAGGACAGCACAGTCAGCATGTGGGATCTGGCTGTTTTAACCACCAGGCCACGAAGCCAGTCAATCAGGTTCTATTTTAAGGGGCTTCCTGACACCATTATCAGATAGCCACAAATCAACAGAATACATTATTCAAAAAGAAGATAAAAAAAAAAAATCAGTGTTCTAAGTCACTCAACTTCACAGAATGAGAGCTTTTGAAGAATTTTGGGTTTCAAAAGAATTTACTATACGTCCTTATTGCACCAAAAAAGGAGTCAATCAAGTAAGATTTACTATGCGCCTTCCACAAAAACACTATGTTTTTTTCAAGGTTTTTGCCATAGGTCACGTGCACTCACCAGAGAGAAAAACACAGAGAGGGAGAGTGAGAAATCATCCCTCAGGGAGGGTGGCCATGCCACAACCCTTTCTCCTCCACACTCGCCTTGGGATTCTGAGCATGCATGCACACACACCGGCATGAGTTTCATGCCGCCAGACCTGGGACTCAAACTGTGGTCATCCATGTGGGGAATCCAGCACCTTAACTACTATGCCAGGTTTTGTTTTTGTTACAGGGTACATGTGCTCACCACAGAGAGACAGTGAGAGGAAAGAGAAAACACGCCCCAGGGAGAATGCCCATACCACAAACCCTTCTCCTTCATTGTCCTCCTGGGATTTTTGGGCATGCACACATACCCAGCCTGATTTTCAAGCTACCAGGTTCACCATGCCACCTGCTGGCCCCTAAACTAATTTTTTAATATAATAGTAGAATTATAAAAGTATGTGAAATAAGTAGATATTTTTAAGTCCATCTTTAAAAGTAGTGTTCACTTGGGAACAGTAGATGGAATAATGGTTACATCGCTGAACTCCCACATAGGTGACACCATGGTTTAAGTCCCGGAGCCAGCGGCTTAAAACTCATGCTGGGCGCAGGTGCGCGTATGCCCATTTTCTGTCTGTTTCTCTCCAGCAAGCACACATGCCTTATAGCAAAAATCACTTAAAAAAAAAAAAAAAGTAGTAGTGGTTACTATGCCAGAAACTATAACCATACTGTACCAGAGAGGCAGAACTCAGAATGAAGAACCTCAAACATTTTAACTGTATGTTTAAATTTATGCTAAATGTGCTCACTTCAGCAGCGCATATATTAAACTTGTGCTAAAAATTACTTACCCCCAAATTGACAGGCTCCATAAAGCTGACAGATGTTAAATGCAAGCCATCGATTATGTGCCCTACCCCAATTTAAGCACAATTTTTAAAAAATGTGTATTAAACAGTGTAAACCAAGTATATTAACTCTAGGAAGCAAAATACACAGAATTCCAACAGAATGTATTAAGTTAGTGACGTAGATAGATGCTTTACAATGGATTCATGTTTTTTGAGAGATTTCTGCTAAAGGGCACGTGTGTTCTCGAGAGACAAAAGTGAGAAATCAACCCCCAGGGAGGATGGCAATGCTGCAATCCCTTCTCCTCTGTTCTCTTCCTGGGATCTTGGGCACATATACACATGTGCCTAGTGCTGAGTTTTTAAGCCACCATGTCCAGAACTTGAACCACGGTCAGCCATCGGGGGAATCCAGCAACATAACCGCTACACCATCTGCTGGCCCTGCTCTACAACATGTCTGCCTAGTGCAAGGTTTTAACTTAGGCTTTGTAAGAAATATCCAATAATCTTAATGATGGAAGCTTAAAGTGACTATGCATAACTTCCCTCATGCTCTTCCAACATAATGCTAATCACAAATATAAGGATAACACCGGTGTGGGACATGTACATAATTATAATGTAGAATTTAGATTCAGAGATCATTTATATAAGTACTTACTTTTGAAAAAAAGTCACTGATACTTGTTTGTCAGATTCCCTATCATGACATTTAAGCAATGCCACCTTATGTGATTACAACATGCCAAAGGTTGTGTTAAGTCAGTTCTACTGACAGTAATAGTGTTCACTGGTTTTAAAGCTGGACTGCTTTTTGATCTGATTACCCAGGCTAACTTATAAAGGGCGACTGCAAAAAATATATGATCTGCAATATTAACTCCTAAACTCAATGAATGCAAGACACCTCAGCTACCTTTGGGTATCTGTTCTTGAAAAGAATTAGGCTACGAAGAAAGTATAAAGCAAATTAATATAGAATCAGGTAATTTTAAAGCTAGATCCTCATTTATCAATGATGTAACTGAGGTATAGAACTAATACAAGAACATTAACATATTTAATCATTTTAGTTGTTTTTGTTTGTTTGTTTTTTAATTTGCCAAAAGGGCACCTACACTCACCAGAGAAAGAAAGAAGTGGTAGCGAAAGACAGCGGTGAAGAGTGAGAACGTGCCCTCCCCACCCATCAAGGATGGTCACTTTTGTATTCCCTTCTATCTCTCCCTCCTTTCGGGATTTTGGGCACACATGTGCATACACATACAGACACACATACACACACACACACGAGTGTTTTGTCAGCTTACAGGTCTCAGACTCAAACCCTCAGTTATTTGGGATCCAACCACCTTAACCATCATGCCACCACTGACACTATTTTAGTTTTAAAATACTGATCTGGTTATATTTTATCTATATAAGGCAATTAGGCATTGTCAAAGAAAGGACTAGACAACACAGAGGCTGAATGAATCTTTTTTTTTGAGAGAGAGATTTTTGCTATAGGGCATGTGCACTCGCCAGAAAGAGACTGAGACAGAAAGCGAGAAATCACCCCCCAGGGTGGATGGCCACGTCGCAATCTCTTCTCTATTCTCCTCTTGGAATCTTGGGCACGCGCACACACGCGTCCGGTGTGAGTTTAAGCCACCGGGTCCAGGAACCGTGGTTGACTACACGGGAGTCCTCCAACACAGCCATTATGCCAACTGCTGGTTCCAAAGCTGAATGAATCTTAAAGGAGCGAGGTTCTAAAATAACCAGCTCCATAAGGGCTACATCATCTCCTCCTAAAGAGGAGAACACAGTTCAGATTTCACAGTACCCACGTACAGCTGACTATGGTCTCCTTATAATTTATATCAGACCCTATGTCAGAGGTCAGCAAACCATATTCTATTCTCATAAATAAAGTTTTACTGGAATTCAGCTATATATATTTGCCTATGTATTGGGTATGGCTGCTTTCATGCTACAACAGCAGCTGAGTGGTTCCAACAGTCATCTACCTTACAAAGTCCAACTGACCCTTTATAAGAAGAAGTGTGCCCAACTCCTGTCCTGTATTACACCTGATTCTCAAGTTCTTAGTTCAGTAAAATATTAAATAACCTAAAAACTGTTTCAGAAAAAAAACTATTATAAAGTCCTTATTACAAAAGATGATGACCAAAGCCTAGAATATTAATTCTACAAAGTAAATATTTAATTTTAGGAGATAATTTTAAAAAAACTTAAGGCAGGATCATATTAAAATATTAGATGGTATTTTCCAGTTTTTCTCCAAAAAGAAAAACCTCTTTACATGCACGTAAATAAGTTCTCCTCTAGTCCTAAAGTTACGCAGTCCCTGTTTTTAAAAATTACATCTATCACATAATTATGATGTATTTTTCTATTTTTTTATGCAAAAATGAGTCATGACTTTTCCAATGACCCGAACCACCTCACATAGAAGATGTCACAAAAACGGAATGAAGCAGTAGTTTCAGGAATTTTTTAAAACTTAATTTTGGCAGGGACTCTCAACCACCAATCCTCCAAAGGCTTAAGCCTTCCCGTAATAACAGGTAAGTACCAAAGAATAGCATGAGCTCAGTAAATGCTGTCTGACTGACACAGCCTAAATACCACAAAGTCATTTAGCCATGATCTAAACCTAGGCACCCCACTAAATGAATTATGTCTTAGAGATCTTCTGGAAAAGCTACTTTCTCTAATAAATCATTAAAATCCTTGAGGTTTCAGTCACAACAAAAATAGGCTCACCACCTTTTCTACATCATCAACCTCCTCACTCTGGTAGTCAGAAACAACATCCACAATTTCATCAACAGAATCATCGGTTTTCTCATTCTCATCTTCCTCATTCTCCTCTTCCAAATCCAAAACAGTGAAGTCAGCATTGCTTCTCCCACCCTTCTTCTCTTGCTTGGGTTGTATCTGTTCCCCTGATAGCAGTAAGTGACCCTGAAAATGTCCATTCCCTCTGCTGCCTTTAGCTCTCCTAGGAACAATGGAGAAGGCTGTAGGATTAGAAATCCTACTAAAAGAATCACATTCTGTTTTTAAAACTATGGCATTCTCAGGAGTTGCACTTTTTCCAAGGATGTCAGAAATGTCTTTTTCTTGATAAAACATATCCGAATTTTCTTGACATGTCTTTGTTGGTTTAATTAACTGCTCATTTGCTTCCTTCTTACATTCCTGTGAAGTTCCACCACATTTTCGGGTCAAAGGACCCTTAAGGTGTTTTCTCCATTTCTCCCTAATACCGTCCTTCTCCAGAGAGTCTCCACATCCCTTCTCTTTGGCCTCTGGCTGTGAATAAAACTGCTTTTCCACAACTTTGCTCCCTGATAATTCAAGTTTACTTTCCTTCTTACAGATGACTGTAAGTTCATTTGATTTTTCATCTGGGTTGTCTAATCCTTTCTGCTGTTCCACCTTCACATCACCAAGTTTCTGAAGCTTTACTTTACTTACATCTTGAACTTTCAAATTACTGGCTTTTTCAGAAGCTGTCCTAACTTCTAGAATAGTCGGTTTTTCTTTGGAACTCTTATGATTCCCAGCCCCATATTCTTCATTAACATCTTTATAGTTTTCACCTGAGTGTGACCCAGTAATATACAAATGCTCAGAAGATTTTATGATTGAATGACCTTCTTCTGTAAAGGATTCTTGATGCAAATGATTACCCCCATCTTCCAAAGAATCATTCAGGGTTTCTTCTAGGACCAAATCTCCAGAGTTTTGTTTTATTATTTTGGCCTCAGGATTTATAGCATCACCTTCTGGCTGTAGAGTCATCTTAGTTTCATGTTCTGTTTTTATAGTTTTTGTTCCATCCTTCTGGTCTGTATTTTGGGACTCTCTCTTCATCTGAAGAGAAGCAACATGCTGAAGAATGGAGTTAGGAACAGGCTTTTGTCCTGGGAGCTGCAACAAAGCAAAACTACCAGACTGGAGAGGAACAAGACTGGCTGTACCAACAGGCTGCCCTCCTGAGCTATATGTTATTTTGGTTTCAGAGCCTGTTGTACTTGCAAAGCTTTGTGGCTCAGGAGGAGAAATCCTCAAAGTCAATGTACCAGCCTGAGACACAAAACTAGGTCCAGGGGAAAGCAATGATGGTGCCTGAGTGATAACATTCACTGCTGGAGAAGACCCGACAGCCTGAATTACAGGATTCATGACAGAGAAAGCAGAGGATGAAGCAGAAGATGGTGGGGTCTCAGGAGGTTTAGAAGGAGCAGGTAACCGGATTCCCATCACAGACCCTGTTAAGAAAAAGAACATTTTTAAATCACCATTGCCCACATCAAGACTTTCAAAGTATGCTTTTCTTTTTGGACAAGTGACTCTAAGAGAATAAGAGAACAATCCTGCTATACAGGCTGAGCATGCCTTATCAAAAACGTTTATACTAGAAGTATTTCAGATTTTGGAATATTCCATAATGAAACAATAGTATCTTGAAAATGGGACCTAAGTCAAAACATAAAATTCAATTATGTTTCCTGTAATATAGACTAATGATAATTTTATGCAGTATTTTTAATAATTTTGTTCATAAAACCCTTTGCAGGTATGCTCATGTGGGGGAATCCAGGCATGCACAGAAAAGATATATCACAGCTGAAGGGGACTGGAAAAATCTTTTTTCCTTTGGTGAGTCTGAATAAACTCTGTGTTATGCGTCTACCTATGTTGTGACTGGGACCTGTCTCATTGGATCAGATGTAAAATTCTCCACTGTGGCATCATTCGACAAAGAGGTGAAAATTCTGGAGTTCAGATTTTCAGATTAGGGATGCTCAACCTATATTAACATATCACATGGCACCACATGGCCAACTAACTCAACAGAAGAAAAACTTCTCAGAAAGACTTCCAAGTTTTATACCTGGGTTCCGAAATACAACAGGCTGTTGTAAGCTGGGCTGGGTATTAGAGCCACGAAGCTGATGCAAAGGTAGAAGCTGAACAATCTGCCCATTAGGGTGTCTGAATAGGTTCATTCCACTTGGACTCCTAACAGGTTGCAAGACCATCCGATGTCCCTGAAGTTGTGTGTTTGCCACAGGTCTAACAGTAGGAGAACCCTGCTGCACTGGAATCAACAACAATCGAGGTCCAGTACGTTTCATTGTGTTAGGAGAGACCTGTGGAGTAGCCACTAGCATTTGAGGGGCATTTTCTGAAAAACAGGAAATGGAAGCATAGTGTCAAAATTCCCCCTTAACACACATAGAAAAAAACTATTATGGCATAGGCTCTGCTCTGACCATGCTGCAAATAACATCTAATATATATTATAAAGTGGGTAAGGCCCTGTACCTCTATAATAAAATGTATTTTTCTTAGCCATAAGTATTTTAAGTCCAAGTAATTAGACATTGTGGAGTTTTACATTTGGACTGGTAAAAAAGCAAGCATCACCTTAAGATGCACATTTAAAGAATGAAAAACTTTGGCAGGTCTCTAGGTCTAACTTTTCATTAAAAAGATAATTTATAGTAAATCCTCTTCTTCTATTTTAAAATTAAGGCTGGTAACATTTACTAGATTTAAGATAGTTTCATAGCTTATATTCAAGTAAGACAAAAGTCAAGGACTAAAACTCAGGAGGTATAAAAAACTTGTTAGCTTCTATAATTCACTAACAAATAGGCATAACTAAAAAGACTTGTAAAAATTATTTTCAAAAGGAAAAAAATACATACCCCCAAAAAATGGAATGAAATTAATAGACATCAAAGAAGCAGGGAAATAAAGCCTGGTTAGGGAGAGGCAAAACACAGATTTAAAACAAACAGGAAAAGCAGAAATTTAATGCAGAAGATGTGAATTAAGAGAGTTTTAACCATTAATAGTATCTAAAGACGCGCTTTAATGTATGGAAGAAATATTTAGAAATATAATCATGTGTCGCATAATTAATGACATTTCAGTCAACAAAGGACATATATAATGGTCCCAAAAGATTATAATAAGGCTGAAAAATCCCTATTGCCTAGTAATATCTTAGCCATGGTGTCATCTTAGCACCAAGAAGGTATGCTGTGGGTGTAAACAAACCTGCTGCATTGCAGTCATATAGAACGATAGCACATACAACTTCAATAATGGCAATAATAAAATATGTTATTGGTTTATGTACAAAGTGTCTACAAAAAGCTCGTGGAAAATATGTATTATGAAAAGACTATGTATGATTTCAAAATTTTTTTGCCCTACAATAAACTCAAACTTTAATTCTATTTTCCCACAAACTTTTAAAAGCTCTCTCGTATTTCTTACACTATAACTTTTTATTAAGTATACTTTTTCTACTTTTAAAAAAATTTTACTGTAAGGGGCCAGCAGTTAGTGTGGTGATTAGAGCAGCTAGACTCCCGCATGGCTTACTGTGGTTCAAGTCTTGGGCCTAGGGGCTTGCTTTCTCATATTTCTTCTCTCTCTTGTCTCTCTCTGGTCAATCTCAAAAAGATAAAATAAGGAACCAGCAGTTAGCGTAATAGCTATGTCGCTGGACTCCCATGTAGTCGACCACGGTTCGCGTCCCAGACCCGGTGGCTTAAAACTCACGCTGGGCACGTGCGCATGCGTGCCCAACATCTCAAGAGGAGAAGGGATTGTGGCGTGACCATCCGCCGTTGGGGGAGATTTCTCGCTTTCTATCTCTCTGTCTCTCTGTCTGGTGAGCATACATGCCCTATAGCAAAAGCCTCTCCAAAAAAAAAAATAATAATAAATAAAATAAAATAAAATAAAGACAATGACTAAACTTAAATAGTTATTTAAAAAAATTTTTTACTGAGGGACCAGCAGTTGGTGTAATGGCTGTGTCGCTGGACTCCCATGTAGTCGACTGTGGTTCAAGACCCAGACCCAGTGGCGTAAACTCACGACGGGCGTGTGTGCATGCATGCCCCAAGATCCTGAGAGGAGAATGGAGGAGAAAGGATTGTAGCGTGGTCATTCCCCCCGAGGGTTGATGTCTTACTTTCTGTCTCTTTGTCTCTCTCTTTCTGGTGAGTGCACATACCCTGTAGCAAAAACCTCTCCCCCCAAAAAATATAAGCAAAAAAAATTTTACTGTAAAATAGTAGACTATGTTCTGCCTGCAGTAGCCTCTGTATCTTGTGCTTATCAAGACTCCTGATTCCAACACTTTCTCTTGTGCTTTGATTTAAATTGATGTTGTTTTAATCATAGCTCCTAAATACACAAAATCGACTATATATATTATACAGCATAGGTGCCTAACAGGCTGTATTATCTAGGTTTAAATACACACTATAATGTTCACACAATGATAGAACCACTTAACAACGCATTTTTTAGAACATACTTCTGTAATTAAGCGACACATGAGTGTACCAAAAACATGGAAAAAATAATATGAGTAATGTTCCAATACATTGTTTTAGGTAACAAGGATAAAAAGATGTAGGAATAATGACAATAAGAATAAATGAAACTGGTCTAACATTCTAAATCAAATTGGTGAACCCATTAACATTGTAAATAAATAAAACATTTCAACAGACTGCCATGAAATGAAAACAAACCAACAAATGAAACAAAGATTGTAGCTTAACATGTTATTTTCTATCTGGATAGGCACTCTGTCTACAAAATATATTAAATGTCTAAAAGGAAGTAAATGCTTGCAACATTTAGATAACAAATTACATACAGAAAATTCATGAGTGGGCTGACCCCATAGCCTAGCAGTTAAGGGAGCTGGATCCCACATGGATAACTATACTGTGAATCCCAGCCTGATGGCCTGAAAAACACATCGGCCATTCGTGCATGCATGCCCAAAATCTCAACGAGATATCGAGAAATGGAGAAGGAATTGTGGTATGACCATGCCCCACTGGGTGGGAGGGGGGATGCTTTCTCTTACCCTCTCTCTCTGTCTACACATCTCTCCAGTGAGCACATGCACATTCTGGCAATTAATAAAAAGAAAAGAAAAAATCCAGGGCTACTCCTTAAGATAAACCATGAAGCTCAAACTGCTCATGAAAACAACCTATGTACAACTTAAACAAAAAGCATTCACCTATCTTACATGAATTAAGAACTGTATTTAAACACATCCTTGATTTCCTGGACTTTCCCCTTCAAATTAATTTTTTTTTTTTTGAGAGGTTTTTCTATGGGGATGTGTGCTCTCCAGAAAGACAGAGAGAGACAGAAAGTGAGAAATCACCCCCCGGGGGGAACAGCCACTTCGTAATCCCTTCTCCTCTCCTCTTGGGCATGCATGCACATGTGCCTGGCATGAATTTAAGCCACTGGGTCCGGGACTCGAACCATGGTCAACTACATGGGAGTCCAGTGACATAGCCATTACACCAACTACTAGTCCCCTACTAGTTTTACAGTGTAATTCAAAACCTAAATTACAAGCCAGCCCTGTAGCACAGAGGGCAAGTTCTTTGCGCAGGGAGACAGATCCCACATGGTCTACCATGGTTTGAATCCTGCTCGCTGGAGGCTTGAAAAACATACTAAGAATGTGTGCAGCCATACCCAAAATCCTGACAGAATGGAGAAAGGAGAATTATGGTGTTCTTACTCCCTCTCTAGTGAGCGTATACATCCTATGGCAATAATACAAAGAAGAAAAAAAAAAAAAAGCTTAAAAGTACTCCAGAGAGGGAACCAGCAGTTAGCGTAATGGCTATGTCGCTGGACTCCCACGTAGTTGACCGCAGTTCGCGTCTCGGATCCGGTGGCTTAAAAAACTCACGCTGGGCGTGTGTGCGTGAGTGCGTGCATGCCCAAGTTCCCGAGAGGAGAATGGAGAAGGGATTGCGGTGTGACCATCCCCCCTGGGGGGTGATTTCTCCCTTTCTGTCTCTATGTCTCTCTCTGTCGGTCTGGCGAGCGCATGCGCCCTATAGCGAAAACCTCTCCAAAAAAAAAAAAAAAAAGTACTCCAGAGAGGGACCAGCAGTTAACGTAATGGCTATGTCACTGGACTCCCACATAGTCGACTGCAGTTCGAGTCCCGGACCCGGTGGCTTAAACTCACACCAGATGCGTGTGCGTGCGTGCCCAAGATCCCGAGAGGAGAAAGGAGGAGAAGGGATTGTGGCATGGCCATCCCCCATGGGGGGTGATTTCTCGCTTCCCGTCTCTCTGTCTCTCTCTGTCTTTCTGGTGAGCGCACGCGTCCTATAGCAAAAAAACCTCTCCCAAAAAAAAAAAAAAAAAGTACTCCAGAGAATGAAAACAGTCTTTATTAATATATGTACTACATATGTGACTTTATTTAAATGTGGACAAGAGGAAAAAGGAAAAAAAAAATAAGGAAAGTCAAATGAAAAAACAAGATATCTAAGTGCCTAAGTTGAGATTCTCTTTCAAAAAAAAAAAAAAATTATGGGGAACCAGCAGTTAGCGTAATGGCTATGTCGCTGGACTCCCACGTAGTCGACTGCTGGTCACGCCCCAGTCCCAGTGGCTTAAAACTCACGCCGGGCATGTGTGCGTGCGTGCCCAAGATCCCAAGAGGAGAATGGAGGAGAAGGGACTGCGGCGTGACCATACCCCCTGGGGGGTGATTTCTTGCTTTCTGTCTCTATGTCTCTCTCTGTCTGTCTGGCAAGCGCACGCACCCTATAACGAAAACTTCTCAAAAAAAAAATTATGTAAATTTCCTTGGAAGTAGACTTACTGATTCATTTCTATTTATAAAAGTGAGAGGAAAATTTGTTAACAGTACTATCTCCTCATGTATTATTAAGATGCTTTTAGGTGGCAAAGGATATAGAATGATATCAGAAAATAATTCTCTCTTCAATTTTAATCTGTTGATTATATCCAGAAGAAAGTATCAGTCTTGATATTATATCTTTACTAGTATTTTACCAGTATTTTCTAGCTTTCTTCATTAAGAGAAAGAGCAAGTCATATGCTCAGAATATACAGTGCTAACTATGTTTAGTAATTATTGTTTCCAGAGTCTTTATTTATACGGATAACCTCTAATTTTGTCAAGTAATGATGGTTTCTAATTATTATTTCTTTCAAGATTTATTTAACTATACTGGATTTAAATAAAAATATTAAGTAAATGGTAGTACAGATGGGACTCAAAGCAAAATACCTGAATGTACATCCTGAATAAAGTCTGAGAAATAATAGAATCACAATAAAACCAAACAACTTCATAGTTGCATGACAAAATTAGGTATGAAGAGGCCGGCAGGTGGTGTGGTGGTTAAAGGTGCTGGATTCTCCCACATGGTTGACCACAGTTTGAGTCCCAGACCTGGCTGCTCACTCACTCGCACTCTCTCTCTCTCTCTCTCTCTCTCTCTCTCTGTCTCATTCTGGTCAAATTAAAAACAATAAATGATAAGTAAAATAAAGG
This sequence comes from Tupaia belangeri chinensis, assembly GCF_000334495.1. NCBI lineage: Eukaryota > Metazoa > Chordata > Mammalia > Scandentia > Tupaiidae > Tupaia > Tupaia belangeri. Next base: position 1,745,222 of record NW_006160123.1, read on the forward strand.
AAATAACTATTTAATTTTAAATATTAGGTATAAAGTTTGGAATCTATACCATTTAGAAGGCATGATTCATTAAACTATTAAAGATATGGATAAAACCAGCAGATGGTGTAGTGGTTATGTTGCTGCACTCCCACATGGCAAACCACGGTTCAAGTTCCAGATCTGGCAGCTTGAAACTCACTCTGGGAGCATGTGCTTGCATGCCCAAAAATCCCAAGTGGAGAATGGAGGAGAAGGGATTGCGCGTGGCCATCCCCACTGTAGGGTGATTTCTCGCTTTCAGTCTCTGTTTCTCCAGTGAGCACACGCACCCTATAGCAAAAATCTCTCTCAAAAAAAGAAAATGAAAAATATGAACCTTAAGATTCAATAGAAAATCAAAGCGGCTTCACCAAGAATGATTTCATTTCCAAAGATACACAATATATGAAGCCAAGCATATTTTACAGGGTTATTTATGAAGAAAACAGAAGACAGACAAATTTGATACTGTGATTCACTTTTCTTCTTTTTGGAGAGGTTTTTGCTATAGGGTGCGTATGCTAGCCAGAAAGAGAGACAGAGACAGAAAGCGAGAAATCACCCCCTGGGGGGATGGCCACGCCACAATCCCTTCTCCTCCATTCTCCTCTCGGGATTTTGGGCATGCACGCACATGCACCCTGCGTGAGTTTAAGCCGCAGGTCCGAGACTGGAACTGTGGTTGGCTACATGGGAGTCCAGCAACATAGCCATTAAGCCAACTGCTGATCCCTCACTTTTCTTTTCAATAAAACTTCACAACTTAAAAATTAACTCCCAGGGCTGGCAAGTGGCATGGTGGTTGGGGTACTGGACTCCCGCATAACCAAACATAGTTCGAGTCCTCGATCTGGTGGCTTGCTTTCTCACTATCTCTCTCTCTCTCTGGTCAAATTAAAATTAATTAATTAATTCAAAAAAAAAAAAAAACCCACCTAACTCCCAATCACTTTCTAAAAAACCAACAAGGATTTAGATCAGGTTACTAAATGCAAAAATATTTCATAGGAAAAATATCAACAAGGCAAAATTGTCAGGTATTTATTTATTTCCCCTCAAATTCTGCAGTCTTTCGCTCTTTTCCACCTTAATTTTTTGAGGGGACTAAAAGAACTATTTACTTTAGCTATCTGCATCTGGATATAAAAATTGCCAAAATACAGGCTATTCTGACTTCAAATTTACTTAATCCAAACTGACAAGAGAAAAAATGTAACCATAAAGTTGATAAATGTATTAGAGTACTAAACAAAGATATATGCCTCCTTCTATTTCAATCGGTTTATGTATAATAATTAAACAGGTGCTGATTCATAAGTGTTTTTTTCTAGGCAAAGGCTAAAACAGCAGTATAATCATCGGCAATAAGGAGAAAAAAGCCCTCAGGTTGGCTCTAACATGAGCAGAAACTTCAACACCTCTCTCTTAATTAAAAAGCAGCATCCCCATCCCAAAGGAGCATATGCATTTAAGGTTCCCTTTTCAGAAATGGGTACCTCAAGCTGTCAGTACATAGCCAGGTGAGCTCCACACCTATCTGCATTATTTCAGTACCCATACCACCAACATCTCCGTTCTAATATTTTTGAATGACTGGTGTTTCCTAAGGTATCCTCCAGCCCAACTAAACCATCTGTCAATATCGTTCAAATTAGCTCCCAAGGTATCAGTTACTGTTTTTATTAAGTGTTTTAGCTATAAAACTGCATAGATTTTCAGTGATTTGTCCCTACCCCATATTATCCACAAGCTCTATATTTAATGTTTACTTTTCCAGAATGCAAAGATTTTTCAAGAATACACATATAACGTTATAAGCAGAATTGTTACTCTGATATTTCTATAATCCTATCATCAAAGGTACATAAATAGCTGTACAGCAAAGCAGCTAGGAACATCTAGGCCTTACCTGGTCTCTGGCTCACTGGTGGATTCCCATTAATTCCTGAGAGTATAATAGGAACAGAGCCCAGAGATGAAGTAGGTGTGGTCACCATGGAGGAAGATGCAGCTGTGGTCACCACGACTATGGAGGTGGAGGCAGTGGAAGCAACAGGAAGAGTTACGGTTGGAGAAGATGCTACCAAAGACTTAGGAAAAGCAACTGAAGCCACAGGGGTAGTTATCCCAGTACTTTTGGTACAGGTCACAGTGGCTGTGGTCTGGGTAGATGTTACAGGAGTGTTGGTATTAGTTTCAGAGACCTCAACACCCCCTGCAGTGGTGGCACCAGAAGAATAAACAGTTTCTTTAGATCCCACGTCAGAAATAGCAGTCATTGGTGTTACAGCAGTAACATTTTCTAAAAACACTTGAGGGGTGGTAGTAGTGACAGCAGCAGTCACAGGGCTGCACACCTGAACTGGCTCAGAAGAAACCATAGGTGTGACGACCATTACTGGAGAAGGTCTGATACTGAACTTCTGTGGCCCTGTCAGGGGTTGGGGTGTGCTAACTCCAGGTATCTTCTGCTGCAAGGCTCCAACTTTACTCATCACAAACTGTGTGAACACACCACCAGGAGAGGGTCGAGCCGCTGCAAATAAAAATTTGCAGGTCAAAAATCTTCAGTTCTCATATGTTTTGCCTTAGTGACTGTGCTTATAAACATTTATCGTGCACCACTGGGTCAAGTTCTTATAGAGCCTATCTACCTGTATTACATGTGCCAATTTCCACCCACAGAAATCAAACTCTCAATCCAAAACAAACCCTTATAATTCTTATAAGAAAGGGATTAGAATTGGGTAAGGCTACTAAAATTCTTTTGGCTATGCAATATATTCAAATTGTCAGAACATTAAAAAGACAATACAGCAGCAAAAAAATTTCATCACCTAAAAGAGATGAAAGATGGAGCTGGCAGGTGGCATGGTGGTTAAGGGCGTTGAACTCCCACATGGCCAACCACAGTTCAAATCCTGAACCTGGTGGCTTGCTTTCTCACTTTCCCTCTCTCTCTCTCACTCTGTCCCTCTCTGCTCAAATTAAATAAAGATAAATAAAATAATTCTTTTTAAAAAAGAGAGAGAGATGACAGAAGAGGACTTTCTTCCCTAATTTTTTAATTTTAAAACTTATTTCCACCATTTCCTCCTATCCTAGCACTTCTACTTCTTTGTGGCTGTCCTTTTATGAGACATTATTCCTAAAATATATAAAGACATTTTCAAAAGAGCATGTATGATAGAACTTGTTTTTTTTAATCGCCAATTAAAGCTTCAAAAAAAAAAAAAAAAGGCAAAATAGCTTCTTTTTAAGGCATACATTGCCTCTCCAGCATTCAGCCAGAAATCCCAATTTCCTATTAGTGGAATAAGAATAAACAACTGGTACTTTTACTTAGCATTCCTAAATAGATCTGAAATAACAAAAAGAAGAATTCAGGGAACACCAGGTGGCAAAGTGACTAAGGGCACTGAACTCCCTCCCACATGGCCAAATGTGGTTTTAGGGTCCTGGACCTGGTGACTTGCTTTCTCACTTTCTCTGTCCCTCTCTGGTCAAACTGAAATAAATAAATGGATAACGTTAAATAAGATAATTCTTTTTTTTTTTTTTAAAGAGGAATTTAGAAAACCAACTATAGATACTCTGAATGTTAAAACAAATGCTTCAAGTTAATTTATGGGCCAGCCAGTGGCCTAGTGGTTAAAGTGGCTGGCTTCCACATGGCTAACTACATGGTTCAAGTCTCGGACTCAGCAGCTTGAAAAACACACCAGGTGTGTATATGTCTGCATGTGTATGTGCATGTGCATGCAGAAGCACCCAATAACATGAGTGGAGAAATGGAGAAGGGACTGCAGTGCAACCATCCCCCTGCGGGGGGGGGGGGGGGGGGGTGCTTTCTCACTTTCCCTATCCCTTTGTCTCTCTCCACAAGCTCATACATCCTCTAGCAAATTTTAAGTAATTTACTATAGACTTCAGCACTGAAATATTAAGCAAGAGAAAGAGATTTTCATTCACAGAACAAGGATGAATGAAATAAAGCAACATTTCAAAAACCTACCATTTTAAGCCTATACTGACACATACTATTGATTTTTAACAGCTATTTGGTTTTCTAACTTCAAGAAATATATATATGATTGGTACCAAAAACACTAGTCTTTATAGGAAAAATACTAAACCAGGGAAAATTTTTGTAATGTTTCCCTTTTTTAAAAAAAATTAAAATCCTACATCATCTCTACATTAAGAAAACCAGTCTGAAAGCCTTGAAAATAAATCTAGAGTTTAATTCAACTAGTATTGTCTCAGAAGAATTAACAAAAAAATATATATTTAATTGAAGACAGAAATAAAAAATAAAGAGTAACACCAAATTTTTTTTACTTCTGTAATTTTTACAACCTCTATACCTGTACACACTTGACTCCAAACCAAGTCATAGGTGTTTTCAAGTCATGCGTGCTCCGCTCCAACTTACCAATCGGCCTCTTTGCTGGGACAAACGCCTTCAGATTCTTCCCAGTGCGATTTGTTGTAGCGCCAGAGGAGGATGCCATTTTGGAATTGGATGTTGAAGGCAACAGGGTACGTGGTTTCCTGGATGCAGCCACCTTGGCATTGGATGCTACCTTGGAGATGACAGTACTGAGGGTTGAGAGGTCCAGGACTGAGGGTCGCAACCTGCCTGTGATATAAGCAGCTAGCCTATTGGCTGGATGCAATGCCCCCATCTGTCCCAATAGCAACTTAGCCTGCGGGTAACTCTTACCATTAACCTGAAACAAGTGGCAAAGAGAAATTCTGTAAAGATAAAATTCTCTTGCTAACTCCTCTCCCTTGACAAGGGTTTCATTTAACAAAAAAAAAAAAAAAAACAAGATTTTAAAAGTCTATTTTTCAGATTTAAAAGGGAAAAAGAAGTGTATTTTTTTAACTCAGAAAATCTGAGAAATCAGGAAGTTAAAAAAATGCTGTCATTTGACATTTTGAACAAATGTCATCTCCTTCATTTTGTAGTTTAGAAACACAGAATCTTAGAAATGCTTCATTTTTGTCTCCTAGATATATGAAAGATATAATTAAGCCTAAAAATTCAATTGTTTTACTCATCAATAAGCAATTCTGATTATGTTCTCAGCAATCATTAGCAAAAATGAATTAACTGTGTTTCACATAATCTCTCTGATAAGACCAGAGAGGCATAATGAAGTCTTTACACAAGGGTCCTTGCAACCATTCTTCATATTTGAAAAATATGATGATAAATTTACTTTAAGTTACAATACAACCACTGTTATAGTAACATAAGCCACAAAGCCTCTTCACTTTCCAAAAGGTTCAACTTTTAAGATATGATCTTTAACCCTTGGACCAAACATGGGATCAAAATATATGCTGGTAGAAACATACTCTAATGGTAGATATGTCACTAAAATGTCAGAAATGAACCAACAAAAAGGTAAAGATTTTTCTCTGTTGCCCAAAGTGATTAAACTGCCCATCTTGGGTAAAAGCATAGTATGTTTGCTTACATATGAGAGAGACAAGCAAGAAAAAGATAGAAATAAAGGGAAAAGGAGGGAGAGGAAGAAGGATAGGTCTTTTTGACAGGGTCTCACCAGGTCGCAATCTTCATACCCCAGCCTCCCAGTCAGGGTCACAGGCATGTACCACGACAGCTGGCCTATTTAGGTTGGACTGGGAACCAAACCTGAGCCTTCCATGTGACCTCAGTCACTTCACAGATGTACGCTCTCACTAGTACCACAATCAGAACAGCTTTTTTAAGAAAAATAAAGGGGGCCAGCAAGTGGCGTGGTGGTTAAGGGTGCTGGACTCTCACATGGCTGACCGCAGTTCAAGTCCCAGACCTGGCAGCTTGCTTTCTCACTTTCTCTCTCTCTCTCTAAACAAATAAATATAAAATAAAGTTAAATAAAATAATTCTTTAAAAAAATAAAAAGAAAGCCTGACCCAGTCATGATGGCACTCACTGCTAAGAAACTGTGGTCCACAGGGTGGGACCACATGGGAGGCCTGGTTTCCATTCTGGGTCCAATGTAAGGCTAGGCATGATGGCATACTCCTGTAAACTCGGGGACTCAAGGAGACTGAGGCAGGAAGATCACCAGCTAGAGGTTGGCCTGGGTAACACAGCACAAAAGTTAAGCCTGTGCATAGCCTGTGCATCTCACAGTCAGCTACAGCTTGAATATTGGCCCCAGAGCCTTGAAAAATACACTGAGGTATGTGCATGTGTGCCCCAAATCCTGACTGAAGAAATGGAAGAAAAACTATAGCGTGACCATGCCCACTGGGGGATGCTTTCTCTCTCTTTCTCTATCATGAACATGTGTGCCCTCTGGTAGTTGATGCTTTCTCTTTCTCTGTCATAAACACATGTGACCTCTGGCAGTTAAAAAAATAATAATAATAGGGTTGGGAGGAGTCCAGTTATAGTGGTGCAAGTGGCAGCAAGCCTCTTCACAATCTTTGAGACCTACCCAACTTAAGTCCCAGCTTGACCTGAACGTACTAGGTCAACCTGCTGGCTGGACAGCTGGGGGTAGGATCACATTGTACTAAGAGCATATCATGGGAATCTGTCTCTGTCTCTCTCCTGAAAGAAATAAAATAAACTTAAAGAAGAAAATGGTGTGAAAAGGTAGAGTGAGGTAGAGTCTACATCCAATAGCAAAGTAGTGAGGAGAATTGCTAAAATGAGCCACTCCATGTATAAAGATACAAAACAAAAACTACTCTTAGTTAAATTGTTCATTATTCCTAGAGAGATCAGAAATACCTTGCCTTGGGACCAGCAGTTAGCGTAATGGCTATGTTGCTGGACTCCCATGTAGTAGACTGCGGTTCGCGTCCCGGACCCGGTGGCTTAAAACTCACGCTGGGCGCGTGTGCGTGCATGCCCAAGATCCCAAGAGGAGAAGGGATTGCGGCGTGGCCATACCCCCTGGGGGGTGATGTCTCGCTTTCTCTCTGTCTCTGCCTGTCTGGCAGGCGCATGCACACACCCTATAGCAAAAACCTCTCCAAAATAAAAGAAAGAAATACCTTGCCTTTCACAAAAAAATAAATGTGACCTTTCCAACAGAAAGTAAACTTTACTACAGTCTTTTAGACTGTGTGCAGTCTAGATTAGGTAACCCTATTTGCTACTTTGGGACTGCTCAGAAGACTACTCAGCAGTTTCTCCAAAATCTACATCATGGTTGCCTAACTGCTTATACAAGCTACATTCTATTCTGGTTTTGTTAGCTCTGGGTAAGAGAAGAAAACACAATTTCTTTGTGTTTCAGAGAATCCAGCCTCATTAGAAATCATCTCAGGGAAATCTCTTTTGAAATGTCAATAACAAACAAGGTATGAGAACACAGTTCTCGTCATCAAGAGTTTAAGATATGGTCCGGCTGCTATGGCACAGCAACAACACAGTGTCCTGCATGTCTAGAAGTCACATTGCCGACCACAGGTTGAGATCCCCAGGCTGGTCTGCATGTATGCAGGTATCAGGATCCTGAGAAGCTGGAAGGCTAGGAAAAGAGCATTGTAGCATATGAGACCCTATCAAGGGTGTGTCCCTCTCTCTGCACATATGTCTGTCTCTGTCTCTCTCGTGCACACACATTCTCATTTAAAAAAAAGCTTAAGAAATACCAACAGAAGTAGTTATATACCAACAGTTAACTGCAATAAAAAGTTTTCAACTGTGCTGGCCCAGAGCACAGCAGTTAAGCCCTAAGCATAAAAAAAGGGATCCCCACATGGCTGATCAGTTCAAAACCTGGCCCTACAGCATTGAAGAACATGCCAGACATGTGTCTGTGCATGCCCCAAATCCTGACAGGATGGAGAAATGGAGGGAAAAGGATTTAGGCATGACCACAACCCACTAGGGGGAATGTTTTCTCTCCCTCTCTCACTTTCTTTCTCTTTTTGGTAATAAACATATGCCCCCTCTGGCAATTAAAAGAAAGTTTTAAAATTAAGTAGATCAGTCAAAGTATTAAGTCCTTATCCCAGAAAAGCAACCACTCTAATAAAAGTCAAATAACCTTGGTAACGTTATCAGACACTTCCATACATTTACTCCTCTGATATAAAAGTACTTTTAATGTCACCTAGCAACAGAAGAAAACCTTACTATGATTTATTTTTCAATTCAGAACTTCTCTTTCTAATGGATTTTCTAGATGCCAGTGTAATTTTATTAATATAGTCTGCCTGAATTACTAAACAGTCAGGATAGGAATATGTGCCCTAAGACAACGATTATACTGATGAAAGTGCTATTAATCAAATAAAGAAATAACTAAGTAAATATGGTTCAACCTGTTAAAGCTTATGTATTTCCCCAAGTTTCCGAACACATACTGCCTGCCTTAAAGTCAATTTCGTCTTCCCCTTACTACTCTCTAACATTCTAAACATGATTTTGTTTTGAAAATTGTCAATAATCATCATCCTGACTATCCCTGCTTGGTTGACAAAGTATCACTAGAGCCCAAGAAATACATTTTAAAAATAGCAATTTTCAGAAAAGACTAGAAAGAAGAGTATAAACAAATGCAAGGCTCTATATTTCTTTCTAAGTATGCCAAAAATTTACTCTACATATGCCTTTAATCTAGGCCAACTACAAAAACAGATGATTTTGTACTATAGTTCCCAAGAAATGTGAAGATAATTGAAATAATGCCCACAAGGGGCTCTGAAAAATCAAGATGTTACCTAAGTATAAAAACTTACTATACCCAGATTAAAGATAATTCTCACCTGGATAAGCCCAGATGTGCTTGAACTGGGTTTACGTTTATAGGCCACAAGCTTTCCTGCAGGAGAAAGCCCTGCATAAAAAGGCAGACCTTTGCCTCCATGTAATCTCTCCCTCACTGAATCCAGGGCATCTGTCTGCATAGGAGAGATATCATCCATTTTCCCAGGGGACAATGGACCATCAGGAGTCTCTGATCCAGATTTCTCAGCCATATGATCTTGGTCTTGACATGATGGCATAGAGATTTTCACACGAGAAGAATAAACAGGAGGGTTCTTCTCACCCCGACTCTTTCGCTGAGAAGCCAACTCAATGATGAAGCTGCCCACCTTAAGTGACTGTGGCATGTTGCTATTGATGTGCTGGGATAAGATGCTCAAAATCTTGTTCCGATCCTCCTCCCAGTTGCAGTCTGAGATGATCTCTATCAGTTTTGTGGGACCACCAGGTGACTTCTGATGCACATAGGAGGTAGAAGATGATTCCCCTTCATTGCAAGAAGACTTCCAGTTCTTTTCTGATTAAAAAAAAAAAGAAAGAGAAAGAGAGGGAGAGAGAGAGGTTTATGCATCATAACATTTTGTATTAAACTTTGAAAAAAAAGGAACAGTACTCAGTGTCCCATTATTTCCATGTACTTTCAGTGATAACCTAATATGTACATTTTAACATTCACAATTTGGGAATTTTCCATGTAGAAGGAAAAATCCCAGAGAAATCAAACTAGTAATAGTCTTCACTATCCTGAATCCTCTTAATACTGTTCCAAAAAAATCTGTAATTACTGGGGCTGGCAGGTGGCGTGGTGGTTAAAAGCGCTGGTTCTCACATGGTCAACAGCAGTTCGAATCCCAGACCTGGTGGCTTGATTTCTCACTTCCCCTTTTTTCTCTCTCTCTGTCTCTCTCTGGTCAAATTAAAAAAATAACAACAACAACAAATGGAATTAAATAAATAAATAATCCTTTTAAAAAGGAAAAAGCTGTAACTATTACACAGAAAGTGACAGCTTAAAAGTATGATCTATAACTGAAGTTAAGATTATTTGGTATAGGTTAGTAGTATGCTATCCCTATAGGCAAAGACACTTGCAAGATGCTTTGACATACGTGAAGGTTAGAGTCAATCCTAAAGAAGAGCAGGGACTCAGTACTCTAATTAACAATAAAAGAAAAGGAGCTAGCAGCAAGTAGTGTAGTGGCTAAGGCACTAGACTACCACGTGGTCGACCATGGTTTGAGTCCCGATCCCAATGGCTTGAAACACACCAGGTACATGTGCATGCATGCCCAAAATCCTGAGAGAAGAATGGAGAAGAAATTGCAGCGTGACCACTCCCCTAGGGGGTGATTTCTTGCTTTCTGTCGGTCCAGCAAGGGCACATGCCCAAAAGCAAAAAAACCTCTCAAAATAAATAAATAAATAGATAAATAGATAGATAGGGGCCAGCAGGTGGCGTGGTGGTTAAGGGCGCTGGATTCCCACATGGTCAACCACTGCTTGAGTCCCAGACCTGGTGGCTTGTTTTCTCACTGTTCCTCCCCAGCTTCTCTGGTCAAATATATTTATATAAATAAGTAAAATAATTCTAATAAAGAAATAAACAAATTAGAAGAAGTGCATTCTATCATTAGTTTCCAGTGAATTACTTCCATGCCTCAAGATATGATTGCTCCACTTCTATACTGTGTGTAGATCATTCAACTCCCCAAAGTATTTCGATCCATGGTCACTGTTGACTAGATATATATTCCACTAGGCATCCTGAATTTCTACAGAGAGCTTCCCAACCAATGTGTCGCAATTACAGGTATATCAAGGATATAAGCCTCTGTAGTCCTCAGTGTGCTCATGCTCTCAGGCAGGTTTCCTCCAAACCAGCAGCCTCTTCCCTTTCTCCATATGCTTTAGAAACTTTTTTTTTTTAGAGGAATTTTTGCTACAGGGCACATGGGCTTTCCGGAGAGACAGAGACAGAATGTAAGAAATCACCCCCCACACAGGATGGCCACACCGGCAATCCCTTCTCCTCCACTCTTCTCTTGGCATTTTGGGCACACTCATATATACACACACACCCAACGTAACTTTTTTTTTTTTTTTTTTTTCCAACGTAATTTTTTTTTTTTTTTTTTTTTTGGAGAGGTTTTTTTTTGCTATAGGGCGCTTGCGCCAGAAATAGAGAGAGAGACAGAGACAGAAAGTGAGAAATCACTCCCCGGGGGGATAGCCACGCCACAGTCCCTTCTCCTCCATCCTCCTCTCGAGATCTTGGGCATGCACGCACACACGCTCAGTGTGAGTTTAAGCCACCGGGGTCTAGGACTCGCACTGCAGTAGACTACATGGGAGTCCAGCAACATAGCCATTACGCTAACTACTGGTCCCCACCCAACGTAACTTTCAAGCCACCAGGTCCAGGACTTGAACTGCAGTCAATTACGTGGGAGTCCAGCAACATAACCATTATGCCATCCGTGGTCCAGTATCTTTTTGTGGTATCGTGACATTAAAAAAAAAAAAAAAAAAAAAAGGACACTGCTATTTAAATGTCAGAAGTCTTAAAAAGCATAACCAAAAACAAATAGGTAACTACCTAATAATCACTAACTCTCATAGTATTCTGGGAGTAGCTTCTGCCAATAAATCAGTTATGTTCCTTTCTTTTCTCCCTCTGCATTTATCCAGCAGCTCCGGGAGGATCTGAGGGAAAGTTTTAGTAGCTAATGATGCTAATATGCTAGGGTTTGGAAAGAGGTTTTTGTTTTTTTTAAAAATAAAACAAAACAAAACTCATTTACCTCATCCTAAGTGTCTTTTGCAACAACAAACCATACCATTATGAATTAATTTTCTTTTATTTTTGAGAACTAGGGTGTTTAAAACACTTTTACTTGGGGCCGGCAGGTGGCATGGCATATAAGGGCGCTGGACTCCCACATGGTCGACCACGGTTCAAGTCTCAGACCTGGTGGCTTGCTTTCTCACTTTCCATCTCTCATTTTCTTTCTCTTTCTCTCTCTCTGTGTCTTCCTGGTCAAATTAAAATATAAAATGAATAAATAAAATTAAGTAATTTTAAAAAAGTAAATAAAGACTTTTACTTGAGGCCAACAGGTAGTTTGATGAGTAAGGTCCTGGACTCCCACATAGCTAACGATGGTTCAAGTCCCAGACCTGGCAGCTTACTTTCTCAGGCCCCCAGCCTAATTCTGTGGTCAAATTAAAAACAAATAAGTAAACATAATTAAATAAATAATTCTTGGGACCACCAGAAAGTGTAATAGTTGTATCGCTGGACTCCCATACAATCAACCACGATTCAAGTCCCAGACCCAGCAGCTTAAAACTCACGCTGGGCGTCTGTGCCCAAAATCCTGATAGGAGAATGGAGAATTGCAGTGTGGCCACCCCCCAGGGGGTGCATGATTTCTCACTTTCTCTTTCTGCCTCTCCAGTGAACTCATGTGCCCTATAGCCAAAAATCTCTAAACAATAATAATAATTCTTAAAAAAAAAAAAAAAAAAAGAAAAAAAAAACATTCTGGACTGATGGCTTGGGATTTTTTCTTCATATATTATCATATAGTTTTTCTCTTATAGCATTGTAACCCTGACCTATATAATATCAAATGAGGGCCTAACAGATGGCATGGTGGTTAAGGTGCTGGATCCCACATAGCGGCCTCTCTAGTTCAAGTCCCAGAACCAGTGGTCTAAAAGACACTGCGCATGTGTGCTTCCATGCCCCAAATCCCAAGAAGCCACCCCCTAGGAGGAGTGATTTCTCACTTTCCCTCTCTCCCTGGCAAGTACACATGCCCAATAGCAAATTCCAATAAATAAACAGAAAGATTTATTTTTCATTCTGACCTTGTGATTTATCAGAATCATCTTCTAGTTGATTTAAAGGCTGCTGTTCAGTATCCGCTTCCTGAAGAATGGAATAACACAGAAATACTTCAATTCAATACACATTTAGTAACTAAAGACTAAAACACAAAGATTAAATCTCTCACAGAAGGTTAAATCAGTAGAATATTAAATCGTCAACAGTTTCACATCTGCATATACAGCAGCACTACTATCATGTAACTGGGGCAAAACAAGTGGTCTTGCTTCCTAATGTTCTTAATAATGACTGTGTCATTAATAATTTACACTGTACTTTGTAGCATATCCTAGGAAAGAATAAATAAATACCTATTAACATTTAAGGAGACAATATCTTTAGTTATTCCAAAAATTCACCAATGTGAAAAAAATAAAAATCCCAATTACAGACAATTAATTTAATTAAAATCAGAACAGTAGGGGCTAGCAAGTGGCGTGGTGGTTAAGGCACTGACTCCCACATGGTCAACCACAGTTCGAGTACTGGACCTGGTGGCTCGCTTTCTCACTTCTCCTCCCTCCCTGTCTCTCTCTCTCTGATCAAATCAAAATAAACAAACTAGTTTAATTAAATTAACGATTCTTAAAAAATGAAAAAACAAAAACAGGACCAGCCCATAGGTTACTGTGAAAGGGAGCCTGATTGCACATGGCTAAATATGGCTTAGATTCTGGCCCTGGTGGCTTGAAAAACAGGCCAAACAAATGTACACGTGTGCATGCCTAAAATCCCAACAGTGGACTGTGGCATGATTATGCCCCATGGTGGAATGTCTTCTCTCTGCTCCCTCTTCGCCTCTCTCTCTTTCTGGTAAACACAAACACCCTCTGGAATTTACAAAACAGATAAAGAAAGTGTTTCTGTTTTTAAAATAATCTCCAGGATCAGAAAAAATAATACTTGTAATAAATCCAAGGTTATGTAATCACTAGGACAGGTATACAGAGAAACATACTGATATACACATCATATAAACTCTAGGAGTGATTTCTCACTTCCCTCTCTCCCTGGCAAGTACACATGCCCAATAGCAAATTCCAATAAATAAACAGAAAGATTTATTTTTCATTCTGACCTTGTGATTTATCAGAATCATCTTCTAGTTGATTTAAAGGCTGCTGTTCAGTATCCGCTTCCTGAAGAATGGAATAACACAGAAATACTTCAATTCAATACACATTTAGTAACTAAAGACTAAAACACAAAGATTAAATCTCTCACAGAAGGTTAAATCAGTAGAATATTAAATCGTCAACAGTTTCACATCTGCATATACAGCAGCACTACTATCATGTAACTGGGGCAAAACAAGTGGTCTTGCTTCCTAATGTTCTTAATAATGACTGTGTCATTAATAATTTACACTGTACTTTGTAGCATATCCTAGGAAAGAATAAATAAATACCTATTAACATTTAAGGAGACAATATCTTTAGTTATTCCAAAAATTCACCAATGTGAAAAAAATAAAAATCCCAATTACAGACAATTAATTTAATTAAAATCAGAACAGTAGGGGCTAGCAAGTGGCGTGGTGGTTAAGGCACTGACTCCCACATGGTCAACCACAGTTCGAGTACTGGACCTGGTGGCTCGCTTTCTCACTTCTCCTCCCTCCCTGTCTCTCTCTCTCTGATCAAATCAAAATAAACAAACTAGTTTAATTAAATTAACGATTCTTAAAAAATGAAAAAACAAAAACAGGACCAGCCCATAGGTTACTGTGAAAGGGAGCCTGATTGCACATGGCTAAATATGGCTTAGATTCTGGCCCTGGTGGCTTGAAAAACAGGCCAAACAAATGTACACGTGTGCATGCCTAAAATCCCAACAGTGGACTGTGGCATGATTATGCCCCATGGTGGAATGTCTTCTCTCTGCTCCCTCTTCGCCTCTCTCTCTTTCTGGTAAACACAAACACCCTCTGGAATTTACAAAACAGATAAAGAAAGTGTTTCTGTTTTTAAAATAATCTCCAGGATCAGAAAAAATAATACTTGTAATAAATCCAAGGTTATGTAATCACTAGGACAGGTATACAGAGAAACATACTGATATACACATCATATAAACTCTACAAGAAATAGGTAGGGCAGATTAATTATTTTGATAGTACTGCAAATTATAATTATTCTGAGAGTAATGTAAATACTAATGCCAACAAGATGAAAATGGAAATTAAAAAGAAATTAGGCAGGGACCAGCAGTTGGTGTAATGGCTATGTTGCTGGACTCCCATGTAGTCAACTGCGGTTCGAGTCCCAGACTGGGTGGCTTAAAACTCACACCAGGCATGTGTGCGTGTGTGCCCAAGATCCTGAGAGGAAAATGGAGGAGAAGGGATTGCAGCGTGGCCATCCCCCCCCGGGGGGTGATTTCTCACTTTCTAACTCTCTGTCTCTGTCTTTCTGGCAAGTACACACTCCCTATAGCAAAAACCTCTCCAAAAAAAAATAAACTAATTAAAATTAAAAAAGAAATTATGCAAAAAGTAATTCACCTTTGCACTACAGTTCTCAGGACTGGAGTGACATGAGTTCTGTTGCTGAAATGTTGGTGATGGAGAAGGGGACGGGGATGGTTGTCTCTGTTGTTCTTTTTTTCTTTCATATATTCGAACTCGGGCACAAGTCATCATACTTTCAAAGTATAAGTAGACTGGATCTTTGTCTTCTTCCCGAATCTGTAAGTTTCACACAATAAAACATTCCATACAATGGGGAAAAGTTTCCTGGACTCCAAAAGAAAAAGGATGTTTAATCTTTGTTTCTACTATAATAACTGGAAATATGAAATACAAACTTTAAAATCAATAGTACAAATACAATTCCTATGTGCTGTATTTTGGGACAGTCAGAAAGCACCTGGTTATTCATGAGGAAATTTCAGAGCAGTACTTCTCAAATTATCTGTAGTAATAGATGTATTTGTTAATTATCAACCCATCACAGACCAACACTTGAGTAAATATAATAAAACACCAGAAAAATGAAAGATACATAAAATGCAAGGCTAACTTTTTTAGTATTCAATTTAATAAGACATACTTTAATCAACTTGGTGTACATGTTACTAAATATTTACTCTCGTTTTCTATAAGTCTTTCACCACAGACCAGAATCAAATCATTTTAGAAGAGCACTGGTACTGGGATTACAATGAACAGCACTGTAGCAGAGGACCTTTCAACTTAACGGACTGGGAAGACTGAAAGGGATTTGATAACCAAAATTGCTTAAGCTATTCACACAATTAAAAAGTCAATTCTTGAGGCCAGCAGTTAGCATTAATGGCTATGTCGCTGGACTCCCATGTAGTTGACCGTGGTTCAAGTCCCGGACTCCGTGGCTTAAACTTGCACCAGGCGCATGTGCATGCGTGCCCAAGATCCCGAGAGGAGAATAGAGGAGAAGGGATTGTGGCGTGGCCAGCCCCACCCCCCGGGGGGGGGGGGTAAAAAAAATCTCGCTCTCTTTCTGGCAAGCGCACATCCCCAATAGCAAAAACCTCTCCAAAAAAAAAAAAAAGCTAATACTTACTTTTATCTACCAGTCTTCACACAGTCATGTAAAACTGTTACTTTAAGTCTTAAACTTCTATGCTATTAGTCTATATAGAAATTTGACTTTAAAAGCTTTTTCCTAATGTTTTCCTACCAATGATATAAACTATGTACCATAATTACTTGATATTCCATACTATATAAATAAAAAGTATCTTTTTTTTTTTTTTGGAGAGGTTTTCGCTATAGGGCGCGTGCACTTGCCAGACAGACAGACAGACAGACAGAGACATAGAGACAGAAAGCGAGAAATCAACCCCAGGGGGAATGGTCACTCTGCAATCCCTTCTCCATTCTCCTCTCGGGATCTTGGGCACACAGGCACATGCACCCGGCGTGAGTTCTAAGCCACCGGGTCTGGGACGCAAACCGCGGTCGACTACGTGGGAGTCCAGCGACATAGCCATTACGCTAACTGCTGGTTCCCAATAAAAAGTATCTTTAAAAGACTTTACAAAGCCATGTTAAAAAAAAAAATTACTTCTCCATGATCTCGAAAAGATTTAGCTATCTCTAAGAATTACTATGACTCATCCCTATTTTTATGACATTTAAAAAGGGATAGCAACTAAACTGATTAGTGCAGAACTGTTTAGACTTATTAGAGTAAAATGATTCACAGAACATTAAGCAAAAATCTGGCAGAATCCCATTATATCTTTAAAGACGACTAAAACTTCCAACAAAACATGAAACTTCAGGCTTACCACAGGATTCGGTTTTGGGGTATATGCCCGCGTAGGCTTAATTCCAGTGAGCACTTTGCCCTTCACAGTAGTAGGTAAAACTTCTGGCTGAGGCAACAACAAGGGTCTCATAGGCTCAATGACAGAAGGAGTTGGAATATAAACTGGCTCTGGATCTACTTCACCTTCTACTTTCACCCATAATGGATAATGGCGAACAGGCTGCTCAGGCTCTGTCTCACATATAGCTTAACAAAAAAGGAGGACAAATTATTAAGTGGCTCTGGCGACAAAAGTTCAACGCTGAGGCATTAATCAAACTATGTTCCCTCACAAAACTGAATAACTCATTAAAACAATCAAGTAATATACTAAAACCTTAGCTGCCCTCGTGTACCTTAATTTATTCATCTATTATCCAAATTTGCTGAACATCTACATTTGTGTTTTAGGGACAAAATATTTGTACACCCAAATAAGCTCATACTTTAATTCCATTTCTCTATGAAATTTTAAAGCCCTCTCAATTTTTAACATATAGGATATAATAGAAAGGAAAAAAATCAGGATTGAAATACTATGTAACTTGGGTCCATATTTACCTATCTTGCTCAAAACAAAATATAAGCTTTGCAAAAGAGTACATAATGCTCAGTTCTGCCATGCCCGTATTTTATTCTCAAATTTCCAACATTTTGGTGATGGCTCCTACCATAACTAGAGTATTATTACAAACAACTCCTTTTAAAAATGTGACAGATTAGGGCCAGAACACAACCCAGTAGTTAAGGGAGCCATCCCACAGAACCGATTATGGTTTGAATCCTGTCCTTGGTGGTGTAACACGAGGTGTGTGTGTACTCTTGTGCATGCCCAAAATCCCAACAGGACAGAGAGATAAAGGAGAAGAGATTAGGACATGCTCATACTCCACTTGGGGGTCCCTTCTCCACCCACCCCCTTTTCCTAGCAAGTGCAGGCATCCTCTGTCTATTAAAAAAAAGACAAGTTAAATAAGAAAGACTATGACAGAGTGATAGATTATATAAATCATCTGTATTCTTTCCATCTGTGCATGTTTGTGTGTGGCAGAGTATCTGTGTATAAGCAGGAGCAGCAGGATACAGAATGTGAAAGTCAAAGATTCAAAGGCAGGACCAGCAGTTAGCAGCATAATGGCTATGTCGCTGGACTCCCATGTAGTTGACAATGGTTCGAGTCCCGGACCCGGTGGCTTAAAGTTACGCCAGGTGCATGCATGCCCAAGATCCCGAGAGGAGAATGGAGGAGAAGGGATTGTGGAGTGGCCATCCCCCCTGGGGGGGATGATTTCTCACTTTCTCTCTGTCCTCTCTGTCTTTCTGGCGAGTGCATGCACCCTACAGTAAAAATCTCTTTAAAAAAAAAAAAAAAAAATTTAAAGCGTTTTTCGAACTCCAAAAAAAC
>NW_006160123.1:1763654-1767474 GCF_000334495.1 Tupaia belangeri chinensis
GTGCAGTCCCCCTCAAGTAAAAATCTTTTTAAAAAAAAAAAAAAAAAGATTCAAAGGCTTTCTGGAAGTCCAAATAAGACTGATTCAAATTTGGCACAAAAAAGTCACTGGCAAAGAAAAAACTCAATTTAAAATAGATGTACCTCTGGGTGCATGTGTACACGCACACACATTCAACTTCACACACGCGCAAATCACACATACCGAATAGAAAGAGCATTAAGGAATCTGATTTTCAAAACACTTAATAGATCACTGATCAGGATTAAATTAGGTAATGAGGTTATAACTCTCAGTTAACACTTACTGTATTCCAGTTTCTTTCTCTTCTTTTTCTCTTTCAATTGCTCCTCCTCCTCCTTGACTCCTTCCTCTTCTTCCCTTGCCTCCTCTCCCAGAGTATCATAAAATACTGGATCTCGATGAACAGCCTTCCTCGAGAAATGCTTGGTTTTGGATCCCCCTTTAACAAGTACAACTTTTCTTTTCAAACAAGTGCAGCCAAACATGCAGTCTGGTCGGCGGCAGTGAGCAGGTTGGCGCTTCTCCAAAGCTAAACTGGAACATACACAACCCAGTCTACAGAAGTCATTGTTGCACGGAGGGGCTCGTTTCCTTATGATTGTGTGGATGGGTTTAGTTTTGAGAGATGCCTAAAGTTAAATTACAAAATTAAAATTCTACTCAATCATCCTGCTAAAACACCACCAACTTATAGTCATATACTGGTCTGCATTCTTCTCTCTTAAGTACTAATAGCCTAAAACTAACACAGATTCAAAGGACAGAGCATGAATATACTCAGAGCTCTGAGCATTCTAATTTATACTACAGATAAATAAGAAAATAATATTCTCAATAATTATGAACAAAAATATCAAGAATAGATTTATTCTCAGTAGAAATCACATATTATATTCTAAGACAGAGGTGAACACTTACAAGGCCCATGGATCAAATCCATCCTGTTTTCAAAAGTTCCGTTCATTTAGATACTGTCTATAGCATTACAACAGCAAGGCTAAGTAACTGCAAAAGAAGGTTTATCATCTACAAAGTCTAAAATACTTAGGACCTGGCTCTTTACAGAAAAGGTTTGCTGGCTTCTCTCTAGGGTCATAAATAAAAAGAGAATTGGATAATATATACATCAATTTAAGAATAACTAATAATAAAAACATATCTCCATTTAGTCCCAGTAACTGCTGATCTTTAACTCTAGAATTCAGTTACAGAATTAAAATAATAAGTACAGAAATTTGAGATTAAAAAAATTATCAGGGCCAACAGGTGGCATCATGGTTAAAGGCACTGGACTCCCACTTGGCTGACCACAGTTCAAGTCCCAGACCTGGAGGCTTTCTTTCTCATTTTCTCTCTCTCTGATCAAAGTGGAAAATAATAATAATGATAATAATAGTAATAAATAAAGTTAAATAATTACTTTAAAAAATTATCAACAGGGACCGGCAGATGGCATAATGGTTTTGTCACTGAACTCCCATGTAGTTCAGTATAGTTAAAGTCCTGGACCCAGTGGCGGCAGACTCATGCCAGGCACATGTACGTGCATGCCCAACATACCAAGAAGAGACTAGAGAAGGGACTGCAGTGTGGCCATCCATTCTGGGAAGATGATTTCTCGCTTTCTGTCTCTCTGTCTCTCCAGCAAGTGCACACACCCTATAGCAAAAAAAATTCTCTTTAAAAAAAAAAAAAAATTAGGGGCCAGCAGATGATGTAGTGGTTAGGGTGGTGGACCTCCACATGGCTGACTTCAGTTCAAGTCCTGGACCCACATGGCTGACTTCAGTTCAAGTCCTGGACCTGGCACCTTGCTTTCTCACTTTCCCTCTCACTCTTTCTGTGTCTCTCTCAGCTCAAATTAAAATAAATAAATAACAATGATGAGTAAAATTAAATAAAACAATTCTTTTTTAAGAAAACTATCAATGAGCTGTTATGTTGTCTCACATACACCAAAGATTGGTACATCACTAATAAATGAAATAGCCTTGATACAAAATTTTATAAAAGACAAGTTGTTTCTCCAGAGATTTATAATTTTTTAATTTTTAAGGACGTAGTGCCCTTTAAGCAGAATTTTCAAAGTTCTTTTAACAAGACTGGCAAATATACTTGGCTACATCCTGGAAAAATTAAGATATATACAGAAAGGCCTTCTATGAAGCAGGGATATTATTCAAAAGTGCAACGTACTGTCTTCCTCCGCTAGCAGAAGGGATTTACATTTGAGTGTCTAGTTGGTAAAGAACGAATGGGGAAGATATCTCCTTAGTTGTCACCAAGGCAACCAAATGCTAATAATAACTACCTGACCTCCAGTCAAAAAGCATTATTCCTATTTCCCTTCACTAACCTCCCTTTGTAGCCAAGTACTACTATGCTTCCAGAAAAACAACAGACACTTACTTGTGCAGTAAGCAGAGTTGTTAAGGATACATCTGCCCGCTCTTCAGTAATATAGGTCCTTGGTTTTCCTTCCCAAAGTGCACAGTCTTCCAGGTCCATTAGCTTCACCTGAGATTTAGACAAGCCAGGAGGGCGAGTTCCTTGTTGCTGCTGCTGCTGTTGCTGCTGTGCTTGCCGCAAACTAATCTGCTTTGGAAATACATTTTCATCTAACATTGGCACAGCAAAGTTATTCACTGGATTTTCTGAGACAGCATTTGAAGAATTCTTGGTAACTTTATCCCCTGGAATCATAGGAGAATGTTTTTGCTTTGGTGAAACAGGGTATGGTAAAATGGATTTATAAGATGATTTCGTTCGACTACTGAAAGTTGCCTGTTTGTTTTGATACTTTGCCTTTCGAGAGGCAGGGGATACAGAATGAGGCTTCAAAGAGTAAGAGGTAGAAGGGGAAATAGTAGATTGCTTCTTTAGTACACTATCCAGTGTTCGAACATAGCTGGTACTCTTGGTGGGAAGCTGGTATACCACAGGAGATGTAGGAGCATTTGAAGAGAAACCCATGCTTGTTTCCATCAGTTTGCCTTCATTTTCCAAGTATTCATCTAGCTTATCACTACAGAAAGCAGAACGGTTTTTCAGTGAACCTTCTGAATTTCCACCTAGAAAAAAGGAGACACAAGATACTAAAAGAAATCTGGGACAGATCTTTAAGTTCTGTACAAAAACTCACTTAAAAATGCCAGAAGCGGGACCAACAGTTAGCGTAATGGCTATGTCGCTGGACTCCCATGTAGTCGACCATGGTTCGCATCCCGGACCCGGTGGCTTGAATTCACGCCGGGCATGTGTGCATGTGTGTCCAAGATCCCGAGAGGAGAAGGAGGAGAAGGGGGAGAAGGGATTGCGGCGTGGCCATGCCCCCTGGAGGGTGATTTCTCGCTTTCTGTCTCTGTCTCTCTCTATCTGGCAAGCATACGCGATCTATAGCAAAAACCTCTCAAAAATAAATAAAATAAAATAAAATAAATCAGGCCAGAGAGGAGGCCAGGGACCGTTTAGGAAGGGAGAGAAGCGGGACCAGTAGGTGGCATAATGGTTACATCACTGCACTCCCATGTAGTCAACCATGGTTTAAGTCCCAAATCCGACAGCTTAAAACTCACTCCAGGTTGGGGTGTGTGCATGCCCAAAATCCCAAGAGAATGGAGTAGAAGGGACTGGTGGTATGGCCATAGCTCCTGGGGAGCAATTTCTTACTTTCTATCTCTTTGACAAGCACAAAAATCTCTCTTTAGAAAAGAAAAAGAAAAAGCCAGAAGCACTGAACTACGAGCTATTGAATCTTCTAAACTATCCCCTCCTACAAAATAGCGGACCCGTGCCA
>NW_006160123.1:1768334-1781422 GCF_000334495.1 Tupaia belangeri chinensis
GCGGAAGGCATGGAGGGCAACCATGGATGCCAGGGACAATGGAGGAGGAAGATGGGACATGGCAGAGGGTGGGGGATGGGGAATCAGGGATGGCAAGACAAAGGGCAAGGTATGCAGGATGTAAGAATTGGAAAATTACTTGCTGAGAACATGTATGTTGATGTGCTTGATTGAACCAGTACACAGTGTATTTTGGATGGAAAATTTATTGGTGGGTTGTGATGGTATATAGTGAATTAAGGTAGAAAATAAAAATATTAAAAAAAAAAAAAGGAAAAATATAAAACCCAGTGAAAAGAGTAAGTCAAAAGCACTAATTACATTAAAATCCATTCTGTAACCACAGACACCAATATTAAAATATACTTTCTAAAATCATGTTTTAATCTAAAATTATCAAATCCTATTAAATTTATTAGCAAAAATTTTGCAAAGTACTAACAATAGTAATTGATGTATGTAAGTCTATAATCTTTCACAACTTTTGACTTAACTACAGAGACCACATAAATAAAAACATAATAGCATAAAACAGGATTAAATAAAAACAAACATCAAGGAATTATTTAAGACTGGAGTACCTGAAGTCTGACACAATATACTAGTGAAGAGATAAGCCCACAAAAAGTGGGAGATAAAATTTACCTGTTTTTAAAGATTTAATTTGGGGTCTGGCAGGTGGAGTGTTGGTTAAGGGCGCCAGACTCCCACATGGCTGACTGCGGTTTGAGTCCTGGACCTGGTGGCTTACTTTCTCACTCCCCACCCCACTCTGTCCCTCTCTGGTCAAATTAAAATTAATGAATCAATTAATTAATTATCTAAAAAATATTTATTATTAATATTTTTTTAATTTTAAATTTTGTATAGATGCAGCATGTGTTCTCACCAGAGAGAGTGGGAAAGTGAGGAAGCAAGCTGCCAGGTCAGGGACTGAAACCACAGCAGGCCATGTGGGAGTCCAGAGCCTTAACTACCATACCACTTATGGCCCCCAAAATTTAAGTTTTTAAGAAACAAAAAATGAGAGCCAGTCTGACATCATAGCAATTAAGCTTTATGCACAGAAAGCAGGATCCCAAATGACTAACTGCAGTATGAATTCCAGCCCTGCCTTAGAAATCATGCCAGGCACCTGTGCATGCATGTCCAAAATCCTGACAGGATGGAGAAATAAAGGAAAAAGGATTATTCCCCTTTCATGCTTTCTCTCTTTCTATTTCTCTCTCTCAAGTGAGCACATATACCCTCTGGCAACAATAAAAAGAAACAAACAAAAAACTAAGTTTAGTAGACAGACAAGCCTATTATTATAAAACTACTAAAGATTCAAAGGTAAGAAAAACTATTTTGGACAAATGATAAATGTATCTGGTTAGGATGTAAACTGTGAACAAGTGCAGTGGGAAAAGAGAAGTACTATGAAAGACTAACGGCACGCAGTTAAACTATTTGGATTCGAAGTTAACTTAAAAGTTATCAGGAATCCCTATATATTTCTAAAGTGTACGATTATGAAATAACATTTTTATTAGTATAAAAATAACAAAAGAAAGTACAGTTCAAAAGGTTACAGGAATTACTTAAGTCTGACACAGACTGAATCCCAGGGATGTGGTTACAGAGAAAGATAGAAGAGACAAAATAGAGCAAGACAATTATTTTCAGTTCATTTTAAAGCATGGAGAGAAGGGATGAAGAAAAACACAACCATGAATCAAGACTTACTCTTAACAGAAGGCTTACGGGGGAGAGGGAATGGCAGCAGGTGGCATAGTGGTTGAAGGTGCTTGACTCCCACATGGCTGGCCGTGGTTCAAGTCCTGGACCTGGCAGTTTGCCTTCTTACTTTCCTCCTCTCTCGCTCTCTGTCCCTTTCAAGTCAAATTAAAATAAAGAAGTTAATTGTTTTTTAATTTTTATTTATTTATTCATTAATTTATTATTATTATTATTATTTTAATTTGACAGAGATAGACATAGAGAGAGAGAGAGAGAGAGAGAGAAAGAAAGGAAGTGAGAAAGCAAGCCACCAGGTCCGGGACTTGAACTGTGGTCAGCCATGTGGGAGTGTCCAGCACCTTAACCACCATGCCACCTGCTGGTCCCAATAATGTAATTTTTAAAAACAAAAACAAACTTGAAGCAAAAAGATAAAATGTTTAAAAAAAAAGAAAAAAAAGAAGGCCTTGACTACATATCTCAGAACGTATTTTAAAAGATTAATTACCTTCATTCCTAGATGCAGAAGCACTATGAAACTTACCTCTCCATCCTTTGATCTTTGTGAAGTCATTGGTCTTCCCTGTTCTAGAAACAAAGGGAAATCCAGTATCTAGAAAACAAAGACAGGTGATCAAAATCCGAGAGGTGATCAAAACTCAAGTAAGCCAATATTATTTACCTAATTATGACAGTATCTAAAATGTATAAATCATTTATTGATACTATACCAAGAAACAAAAAAATCGTAGACTATACTGTCTCCAACAAAGGTAGCTTTTTATTCACATCACAACCTAAATTTTAAAGTGTTTGACTTCACAAACATTAACACACTCACCAGGAGAGGCAGGGTTGGTGCCTGTAAGGTTCCAAAAAGGAAAGCTAGTGGCTGGAGCCAATGGTAGCTGTACTCCCAAGTATTTAAGATCAATGCTCATTGTTGGATCCACTGAATTCAATTTTAAGCCCACTACAAAAAAAGGACCACAAATCATTCCTTATTTTTTTAAAAAATCTTTGACTACAGGAGGCACTGGTTAATAGAGATAAAAGACAGTGAAGGGCAAAGTTGACGAAATAAAAATAAACAGTAGAGGGGCAAGCAGGTGCTACGGTAATTAAGGCACTGGATTTCCCCATGGCGGACCACAGTTGAGTCCTGGACCTGGGGGCTCAAAATGCCAGGCACATGTGCATGCAAGACCAAAATCCCAAGAGGAGAATGGGGAAGGGACTGTGGTATGGCCATCCCCCCGGAGGGGTGATTTCTCACATCCTCTCTTTCTCTAGTGAGTGCACACCTTATAGCAGAGAAGGAAAAAAAGTAGTTTCTAACCTTATCTTCACTATTTCCTTTTTTTTTTGAGGGGGAGAGCTTTTTGTTATAGGGCGCGTGCACTCACCAGAAAGAGAGACAGAAAGTGAGAAATCATCCCCCAGGGAGATGGCCACACCACAATCCTTTCTCCTCCATTCTCCTCTCGGGATCTGGCACGATTTTAAGCCACTGGGTATGGGACTCAAACCATGGTCGACTACATGGGAGTCCAGTGATACAGCCATTAAGCCAACTGCTGGTCCCCTGGTAGCTTGCTTTCTCACTTTTCCTCTCTTTCTTTGTCTGTGTCTCTCTGTGTCTCTCTCTCTGGTCAAATTAAAAAATGAATGAATAAAAACAAGTAATTCTAAAAAAATAAAATTTACTGACTTTCTCTGTTAATGCAAAATGGCATGGATAGTAGGGGAGTAGAAAAGAAAATTGAATCCCACATGGCTGACCATGGTTCCAATTCCACCTCTGGGTAGCTTGAAAAACATGCCAGGTACATGTACATGTATGCCCCGAAACCGAGATAGAGGAATGGAAAAGAAACTGCAGCATGACCACGCCCCACTGGTGGAGACACAGTCCCCCATCTTTCTCAGACAGGCACATGTGTGGCCTGTGATTTAAAATAAATAAAGAAAAAAATGTTTTTACCATGATACATAAGGTATTGTGATAAGAACTCTAAATTATAGGGAAAAATTGTAGAAGCGGAAAAGAAATGTAACTGAGGATGAAAGGGAAGGGGAAAAAAAAAAAACAGAAAACTAGAAGAAAGGAAGGAGGAGAGGATAAAGAAAACAATAAAAAAAAAAAATAGCCTTGTGTATCTTTTAAGAGTATTACCTTCTTGCAGAGCAGGATGTATCACTTGTTTGTGCCGCAAGGACTTTAAGTCTTCTATCAGTTCCTTTTCCAACTGGGAAATTCTTGCTCTGCAACCTACTCACCAAACAATAATCAAATAAAACTACTGTATACTGTAGAAGAATGAATACTGCATATTTCAATACTACAGCCCAAAACACAAACATCTCATTTTATACTATAATAAATACCTGGATCATTTGTTGTTGTTGCCTGAAGACTAGAGGGTTCTTCTGCTGCCCCATCCACTGCATGAATGTCTAGAGCTTCCTATATATTAAAAAAAAACAAAAAAAATGTAAAAAGTTTTTAGAAACAAGGCCAGCAGATGGCATGGAGGTTAAGGCAGCTGCATCCCACATAGTCAGTTGTGCAGTTCAAGTCCCAGACCCATCAGTTTAAATCACGCTAGGCGCATGTGGGTGCCCAAAATCCTGGGGAAAAAATGGAGAAGGGACTGCGGTGGGGCCACACACACCCCCAGGGGTGATTTCTTACTTTCCCTCTCACTGTGTCTGTGTGTCTCTCTCTCTCTAGTGAGCACACACACCCTAAGGAAAAAACTCTCAAATAAATAAATGAATGAATAAATACAAAGCAAAATTAAAGACCAAAAGGAAAATATCACCATCTTTACAAAGATAACTTCAAATTCACAGAACTGGAATTTTTTTCTTTTTCATACTTTTTGATATTTTCTAATATTATACATTAACCTAATTACTTTAATAATCAAAGGAAAAAGTAAGCAAAACAAAATACATAATATACTCAACTAGGAGACCTCAAACTACTGGGTTGTCAAAAAAAGTCATGGCATATTTTTTCTATGTTTTTCTACACAAAAAATGTGTGATGACTTTTTCACCAACCCAATATAGTTATGTCAATTCGCAAGCCTCATCAACTAGCAAGGAGAGAGGAAAAGAACAGTTAGAAAAATGAAATATCCAATATTCATGTAACCACAATTTGCAAAGACTAAGCTTCTACAAAAATCCAAGAGAGGGACCAGCAGTTAGCATATGGCTAACCAGCAGTTGGCTATGTCACTGGACTCCCATGTAGTCAACCGCAGTTCGCATCCCGAACCCAGTGGCTTAAACTCACACCAGGTGCGTGTGCATGTGCATGCATGACCAAGATCCCGAGAGGAGAAAGGAGGAGAAGGGATTGAGGCATGGTCATCCCTCCTGGGGGGGGGGATTTCTCACTTTCTGTCTCTCTGTCTGGCGAGCACACGCGCCCTATAGCAAAAACCTCTCCAAAAAAACAAATCCAAGAGAAACATGAGCAACCAAACCATCAATATGTAAGAGTAGCATTTACAAGGCTATTATATAGTTCTTCAATGGTCCTCTATTACTACTGATAATATCCTAAAAGAGTTAGTAAATTTTTCATGTATTTTTATGCCTTTTTAAAGTATTGATTATGATCAATACTCAAAGATTTAAAAAATAAATTCAGGGCTGAACTCACAACTAAATGACTAAGGGAACAGGATCCCACATGGCCAAATGCACGGTTTATATCCTGGCCTCAGAAACTTGAAAAGCACACCAGCACATGTAAATGCAAGCCCAAAATCTCAACAAGATGGAGAAATGGAGAAGTGACTGCCATGTGACCATGCCCTCTTGGGGGAAGGGGGTGGGGCAGGTATTTTCTGCATCTCTGTCTCTCTCTCTCTTCTGTGAGCACTCGCACCCACTGGCAAAAAAAAAAAGAAAAAAGAAAAAAAATAAAAACAAGCAAACAAAAATAACCTAAACACAATGCAAAAAGGATGAACTAAGATCTACACAGAAATCATTTTTTAAGTCTATTCAAATGAAAGAGCTTGGGGGCCAGCAGATGGCGTGGTGGCTAAGGGTGCCGGACTCCCACATGGCCAACTACAGTTCAAGTCCTGAACCTGGTGGCTTTCTCTCTCTCTCTCTCTTTCTCTCACTCTGTCCCTCTCTAATCAAATTTAAAAAATCAAATCAAATAATTCTTTGAAAAATATAAATAAAAGTACCTTTAAAAAACAAATGAAAGAGCTTAAGTGATGCTTGTTAACTAAACCAAACGTTATGGAAACACTTTCCTTTGCCATCCCTGTCCTCACAAATAGGTAAGGTTTACAAAACTAGATTCTAAGTTACCAGCCAATACTCGATTCAAGAATGACTAATTACTCTTAGATATATGAATATTATAATCTTACCTTTGATTCAAAGGAGACAAAGAGAACACCATCCACATCTTCTAGATCTGGTTTCACATCTGGAAAAGTACTCCCAGGGCCTACAGAAGTGTTCTTTGTAGAAGTTAAAGACTTTCCTGTGTTTTTAGGTGGTCGCCCTGCCTTGGAGAGTTTCAGTTTTCGTGGTCTTCCTCTTTTGCCAGGGCCATTTACAGGGACACTTTGATTAGCATTCACAGTCTTTGGGGCTGTTGTCAGCTTAATCATTGTTGTTCTCTTTCTGCCCAAGTCCTCTTTTCCTGAAAATGAGTCCTCAGCTGAACCTTTTGAACTGTCAAGTATTCTATCTGTGTTAATGCTGTCAGATACATCAGAATATTTCCATTGAGACTCTTTAAGAAAAGGACATTTTTGTACCACTCTGAGATCTGGTGAATGTTTTCTAAGACCATTTTCCGATTCCCTGCCTAAGCAGAAGCCAGTCCCATTGGAATTTTCAATGTACGTAGGCAAATATTCTAATTCTGCCAACACAGAAGATTTATCCTTTCTAGATGTGGAAAGCATGTTATCAGGCAGCTCAGAAATCTTCACTGTGCTTTTAGTGACAGCACAGGGCTCCAGATAGACTACTGGCATCTTTCCAGTGTCTAACTTGAACATTTTAGCTTTAGCAACACCTGACGGGCTGCTTGTTAGCCATCTAGAAGATGGATGGTCAGTTTCTAGGTTATCAACTTTATTGTGCCTCTTTAGCTGTTTCTCTAGTATAGGGTCATCATCACTATTTGAATATACATCTGTTTCTTCATCTGTCTCTTCCTGTTTCACAGTGACTCCTTCTGGGCACTCACCAAATTCATATTCATAATCATCTAGAGGTTCCTCTTTAATAACAACATTAAAGTTTCCATTTGGATCTAATGGTGAGGGTAACTGGGAGCCATCTTCAAAATTGTTGGCAACAAGACTGGAGAGACAGAAAAGGAAAAGATTAAAAACTACAGAACTATTTATAAACAAGACTCAAAAAGGTAAAAAAAAAAAAATTAGAAATCAAGTAACATGATTTCATGATCTATGCCTCAAGAACACTCTGTAAAACACCTGGCAAGTTTCTCAAAAGTTTTCTCTTATCATTAAGTCAAATTCCTTTAAATATTTTTCAAGTGAACTTAGCTTCGAAAGTCAAATGATACTGAGACAGCAGATGGTGTAATGGTTATGTCACTGGACTCCCACGTCCTAGACCCAGTGGCGTAAAACTCACACAAGGCAGGTGTGCGTGTGTGCCCAAAATCCCAGGAGGAGAATGGAGAAGGGATCACAATGTGGCCATTCCCCCTGGGGGGTGATTTCTCACTTCGGTCTCTGTCTTTCTCTCGTGAGCACACTTGCCCTACAAGCAAAAATCTCTCTAAAATAAGAAAAAAAGAAAAAAAAAAAAAAGTCAGCTGACACTAACCCAAAATCAAACTCTAAAAATCCACACACTAATTACCAACAGTCAATAATGAAACACATGGGCCAGCCTGTGACCTGGGAGTTGCATGAGTTGGAACTCACATGGATGACAATGCAGTTCAAGACTAGGACCTCATATGGTTTTAACATGCCAGAGTATGCATGCATTTGCCAGAGAGAGAGAGTGTGTGTGTGAGAGCATTGTGACCTTCACAACTAAAAATTAACAATAACAGTCAGGAAAGAGTTTTCAAATTGCCAGCTGATTTTTCTTTTGGTTCAGATAAAATTCATATAACATAAAACGTAATTTCTTGACCATTTTTAAATATATACAATTTATAATTCAGTAGCTTTCAGTAATATTCATGATGTTGTTGCCAAATATTTTCCAGCTTTAGAACTGAAAAACTCACTTTCCACATAACAAATCCATCACTATTCTTCCAAAATAAAAGGGTAGGGTAATTGAAAAAATAAATAAATATGACCCAGATAGATTATGTGTAACTCATCGAAAAACACTATAAACACCTAGTTTTCCACTCTTCCCAACCAGCCACTGAAAACATAAAACCTGTATCAATGTATCTTGACATTATCTAACCTTTCACATGAAGGTATAGCTGGAACTACAATGTGCAGATAGAGAAATCCCAAAACTTAATTTCTGGACCTCTAATTCTTCCACCAAGGTATCTATACAAAGCAAACTTTAACAATACAGAAAAATAGGACAAAAACTGCTTTGAGGAAAACTATACAATACCCACAATACATACTAACAAATAATACATAATGAAATCAGATTGAGGGTGTATTTCTCACTTCATAGTCTATCACTGAGGGACAGCCAGTGGCCTGGTGGTTAAGGGAGGTGAATTCCACATGGCCGACAGTTCAAGTCCTAGACCCAGCAACTGAAAATTATGCTGGCAGAGTCAGCAGATGGTATAGTGGTTACATTGCTGGACTGCCACATGGCTGACCATAGTTCAAGACTCAGATCTGATGACTTGAAACTCAACACCGGGCGCATGTGTGCCTGCCCGAGATACCAGGAGAAAAATGGAGAAGGGACTGCGGTGTGGTTATTCCCCCCAGGGCAGGGAGAGTTTGATTTCTCACTTTCCCTCTCACTGTCTCTGTCTCTATCCCTTCTCCAGGGAGCACACATGCCCTAAGGCAAAAACCTCTAAAAGAAAAACATGCTGGGCACATGGGTATCTGTGCCCAAAATTCCAAAAGGAAGTTGAAATGAAGGAGAAGAGATTGTAGCATGACTATTCCCCATGAGGGTGTGTGCGTGTATGTGTGTGTATTTGTGTGTCTGGTGAGCACAAGTGCCCTCTAGCAAATTTAAAAAATAAAAAAAGGGGGCCAGGAGGTGGTATGGTGGTTAAGGCGCTGGACTCCCACATGGCCAACTACATTCAAGTTCCAGATCTGGTGGCTGGCTGGCTGGCTGGCTGACTGGCTCTCTCTCTCTCTCTCTCTCTCTCTCTCTCGTGTCAAATCAACAATAAATAATAAATAAAAATTAAATAATTATTTTAAATAAATATGAAAGTCTATTATTGAAAATAGCACTTATGGGGCCGGAAGGTGGCATGGTGGTTGGGTTGCTGAACTCCCACATGGCTGACTGTGGTACAAGTCCCAGACCCAGAGGCTTAAGAATCATGCCGGGTACATATGTGTGCATGCCCAAAATCCCAGGAAGAGAATGAAGAGGGGACTGTGGCGTGGTTATTCCCCCAGGGTGTTATTTCTCACTTTGCCTGTCACTATCACTCTTTCTCTCTCCAGTGAGCACACCCACCCTACAGCAAAAATGAAAGTAAATCGCATTTATATATGTGTATTTAAAACAAACAAACAAACAAAAAAATGAGTCCTGCTATGTCAGGATTCTCCTGCCTCAGCCTCCCAGCTGAGAGCACAGGCATATACCACAGGCACATAACACAACACAATGTGCCACCATGCCAGGCCTTCAGGGAAGATGAAAACTGAACCCAAGCCCCCAATACAACCCAAATCCGAGGAATAGCACTGTCCACCTGTGCATGCTATGCTGTCAGGGTTGAACCTAAAATATTTTGATATGATTAGTAATCAGTCACTTTAAAAGAGGTTACGTAGGTGAATTACCACTTCCTATAATATAGAATAAAGAGCTCACAGCAAACCAACCCTCTATTTAGAACTAGAAAAGCTAGGTGTCAAAGTCTCTCCCAAAAATATTTTTTTTTAAATCTGGGCAGGCTCCATGGAGCAGGGGTAATGTGCTGCTCAAGAGAAGCTGAATCCTACATGGAGTCAATGGTTCGAATCTCTGGCCCAATTGGCCTGAAGTATGTGGGTGGGTGCACCAGTACCCACGATCCAGTGGGCAAGAGGAAGTGGATGGTGGCATGACCAAACTCTGTGGAAGATGCTCCCCATGCCTCTTTTTCTCATATGTGTGCACGCACATAGTAAATAAAGAAAAAAATCTTTAAAAATACCTTCAAGGAAAACAAGCAAGACATCAAAGAAGGAAGGACTTGACAGGTCAGAACATAGACAAGAGCAATTTAATTAGGCACCCAATAATAATAAATAATTTTACCATCATTACAGTTTTATTAATGAAGCTATCTTCCTAAAATACTGAATTATATTCACGTTACTTCTCTGTTCAAAAAAGCTTCTGAAACTAAAGGAAAAAAAGTATAAATACCTAGGGATACTTTACCAAAGGTCAAATAATTATCCTCAGCACTTTCACCCTCGCCTTAAATAACCTGTATTATTTTCCACACGACAAAACTACACAAAAAATTTCACTTTCATGGCCAAAAGAATACATTCCTAACACCAATCCAATAATGAAGCACTAATTTTTTCACTTACTAACTCAATTAAAGTCACTATATTTATAAAACTTTACCTCAAATATGCACAAGTAACTATTATATGAATGTGTAATTACTAGTTCCTTGAATAATTTATTTAAATTTGTTTGTTTGTTTGTTTTTGAGAGAGGTTTTCTGCAATAGGGCATATGCACTCACTGGAGAGACAGAGAGAGATAGAAAAACAGAAAGTGAGAAATCACCCCCCCAGGGGGAATGGCCACACCGCAATCCCTTTTCTTCCATTCTCCTCCCGAGATCTTGGAATCTTAGGATCTTGGGATCTTGGGCACACACGCATGCAAACACATACCCGGCACGTTGAGTTTTAAGCCTCCAGGTCTGACATTCAAACTAGTCAACTACGTGGTGGTCCAATGATGTAACTATTATGCTATCTGCTGTTCCCAATTTATTTAAAATCTTAATCTTACTTTTGTTTTTGTTTGTTCCTACAGGACACATGCGCTAGCCAGAGACACAACAGAAAAGAGGAAAGTGAGAAATCATAGCCCTCCCTTGGGGGATGGCCACACCACAATCCCTTCTCCTTCAACATCCTATTGGAATATTGGGCATGCAAACACACACATGTGCCCAGCATGTTTTTCAAGCCACCAAGTCCAGGACCCAAACCACACAGTTGGCCATGTAGGATCCACTGCCTTAACCACCAGACCACCTGATGGCACCTAAAATCTTAACTTTACTAAAAAATCCTTCACAGGAGAATTTCCACATCCAGTTAGAATGTGGAAAATCACAAGACCATCACTTTTGCCCTAACAATGAGAAAACAGACACGATTTTTCCCCCCGCCAGAAAGCACATGCACTGGCCAGAGGGATCAAGACAAGTAAAGTGAGAAAGCAGTCCCTGCAGGGAATGATCAAGCCACAATCCCTTCTCGATTTCTCTTTCCTTTTGGGATTTTGGGCACACATGCGCAAGCATCCAGTATTTTTCTCAAGCTGCTGAGATCAAAGAAGTGTGAAACTTGAAACTTCTACTTGAAAAACTACAAGCCATTGTTGAAACTATTTTGTTTGCCATTTAATAGTACAACCAAATGGGATGTGGTCTTGCTACAATCCTCTCTCCTTCATCTTTCTATCCTATCATGTTTTAGATGTATACATTATGCCCCAACATGTTTCCCAAACTATAGGGGCCAGGACTTGAACTATGGCTGACCATGTGCGGTCCAGCTCCCTTAACCACCAGGCCACAGAATTGGCCCTCAAACAATTCAAAGGCCTAAATAAATGGAAAAATGTTTATGAACTAGCCACTTAATATCAGCAAAACAGCAATAATCCCTAAAGTGACCTATAGATTCAATGCAATACCTACCAAAATACCACTTGTAATTTTTTGCAGAACTTGACTGATCATAAAATTCATATGGAAATACAAAGGACTCCCAGAAGAAAACAAAACAATCTTGAAAAACAGTAACAAAGTTCTCAGAGGACTCACAATTCCCAATTTCAAAACTACAGTTACCAGGACCAACAGTTAGCATAATGGCTATGTCACTGAACTCCCATGTAGTCAACCATGGTTCGAGTCCCGGACCCGGTAGCTTAAACTCATGCCAGGTGTGTGTGTGCATGCATGCCCAAGATCTCAAGAGGAGAATGGAGGAGAAGGGATTGCGGAATGGCCATCCTCCCAGGGGGGGTGGGGGTGATTTCTCGTTTTCTCTGTCTTTCTGGCAAGTGCACACACCCTATAGCAAAAACCTCTCCAAAAAAAAAAACTACAGTTACCCCAAAACTACAGTTATCAAGACAGTGTAATACTGGCATAAGAGAGATCAAGTGAATAGAACTGAGAGTCCAGAAATAAATATCCACAGGACCAGCAGTTAGCCTGATGGCTATGTTGCAGGACTTCCACGTAGCCAACCCCAACCATGGTTCAAGTCCCAGACCCAGTGGCTTAAACTCACGCCAGGCACGTGTGCACGTGTGCCTAAGATCCTGAGAAGAGAAGGGAGGAGAAGGGATTGCAGCATGGTCATGCCCCCTGGGGGGTGATTTCTTGCTTTCTGTCTCTCTCTCTGTCTTTCTGGCGAGTGCAAAAAAGAAAAAAAAAATCCACATTTACGGCAACTAATTTGCAATTGCTAAGGGTGCCAAAACGATTAATATGGGGAAAGAAGATCTACTGAACAAACTCTGCCCACACAAAAACCTGTACACAATGTTCACAGCAGTATTATTCACAACAGTTAGTGAAAAGAACCTTACTGCTCAACTGATGAATGAATAAATAAAATATGTCAAGATCTGCACAATGGATTATTATTTCATGGGGCCAGCAGATGGCATAGTGGTTACACTGCTGGACTCCCACAAGGCTGAAAGCAGTTCGAGTCCCAGACCTGGTGGCTTAAAACCCAAGATCCTAGAAGAATGGAGAAGGGACTGCAGCATGGCCATCCCCTGGGGGGATGATTTCTCACTTCCCTCTGTCTGTTTCTCTCTCTTTTCCCAGGGAGTACATACACCCTAAGGCAAAAGCCTCTTTAAAAAAAATATATATATATATATTGAGACCAGCAGTTGGCCTAATGGCTGTCGCTGGACTCCCATGTAGTCAACCACCG
>NW_006160123.1:1781493-1796585 GCF_000334495.1 Tupaia belangeri chinensis
GGGGGAAAAGAGGCTGTGGAGTGGCCATCCCCCCCCGGGGGGGGGGTGATTTCTCACTGTCTCTTTGTCTCTCTCTGGCCAGCGCACACACCCTCTAGCAAAAACCTCTCAAATATATATATTTATAGATACACTCTGCAACATGGATTAACCTTGAAAACAGTGCTCTAAGTAAAACA
Source organism: Tupaia belangeri chinensis (assembly GCF_000334495.1). Taxonomy (NCBI): domain Eukaryota; kingdom Metazoa; phylum Chordata; class Mammalia; order Scandentia; family Tupaiidae; genus Tupaia; species Tupaia belangeri. Next base: position 1,781,673 of record NW_006160123.1, read on the forward strand.
AGCAAAGCACAAATACCATATATCCTTTAATTTAATTTGTATGAAATGTCCAGAACAGGCACATCTATAAAGACAAAAAGGGTCATGATAACATATGGTTGGGTAGGGTTAGGCAGTGGTTGAGGAAAAATGAAAAGTGACTGACTAGTAGAGGGCATGGAATTTATTCTGGGGTGATGTAAATGTCCTATAACTGACTGTAGTAATGCCTGCAGAATTCTGTGAATACACTGAAAACCATAGTACTATATATACTTTAAAAGAATGGATTCTCATTATATGTGAAATATCTCAAGTTTTTAAGTTTAATAAATAAAAAGGTGCGGGGACAGGAGATGGTGTAGTGGTTAAGGCACTGGACTCCCATGTAATGAACCACAGTTCAAGTTCCAGACCCAGAAGCTTGAAACTCAAGCTAAGCCCCTGTGCATGCATGCCCAAAATCTCAAGAGAGGAGAATGGGGTACAGACTGTGGCAGGGCTATCCTCCTGGGGGGTGATTTCTTATTTTCTGTCTCCCTGTCTCCCCCCCCACACACAGTAAGACATACGTACTATAGCACAAATCTCTTTAAAAAATAAAATAAAGGAGCCAGCAGGCGGCATGATACTTAAGGGTGCTGGACTCCTACGTGGCTGCCTGCAGTTCAGGTCTCAGACCTGGCAGCTTGCTTTCTGTTTCCCTTTTTCTCTCTCACTCTGTCCCTCTCTGAACAAATCAAATAAACAAACAAATAAATAAATAAATAAATTTAAGTTGGAGATTTCTAAAAAAAAAAAAAAAAAAGGAGAAAAACAAACAAAAAAAATAATAAAAAGGTGGTGAGAAAATGGGGTGGCAGTAACACCATGCTTTGCAAGGCTGACCCTCTTGGGAGGGTTTCAGGTTCTCATCCTGAAACCTCCCTGAGTGCTCCAGGTATGCCTATGCCCATAATCTAGATCATAGCATCAAGCTTGTGCTGGAAGTGCCTGTTTGATTCATCGAACAAGCATATAAACAACAAAAAAAATTTAAGTGGGATGTGGATGCTTGTGCCCATGATCTTAGTTGACTGGAAGAGCTTATAGTGGGATTCTAGTATAAAATCCTGGGGGAGATTACAGTATAAGATCCTACTGGGGGGACCAGCAGTTAGCGTAATGGCTATGTCGCTGGGCTCCCACGTAGTCGACCGCGGTTCAAGTCCCGGACCCGGTGGCTTAAACTCACGCCGGGCGCGTGTGCATGCATGCCCAAGATCCCGAGAAGAGAATGGATTGTGGCGTGGCCACCCCCCCGGGGGGTGATTTCCTGTTTTCTGTCTCTCTGTCTCTCTGTCTGGTGCACGCACCCTTTAGAAAAAACCTTTAAAAAAAAAAAAAAAAAAAAGATCTTATTGGGAGGTGCTTGTCTCTCTGTCTGTCTCTCTCTTTCTCACAAAAGAACTTTAAAAAAAAAAAAAAAGGGGCATGGACCCAGCAGATGGCATAATGGTTATGTCGCTGAGCTCTCAAGAAGCTGATTGCAGTTTGAGTCCCGGACCCAGTGACTAAAAATTCATGCTGGGCTTGTGTGTGTGCATGTCTAAAATCCTGAGAGAATGGAGAAGGGATTGCGGTGTAGCCATTTCTCGCTTTTGTCTCTCTGTCTCTGACTCTCTGGCAAGCACACACACCCTATAGCAAAAGTGTATCTTTTAAAAAAAATTTTTCTTAAAAAAAAAAAAGGGCACAGTGCTTAAGGAAGTGGCAGCTGGAACCCCACTTGGGAGTCCTGAACTCAGTGGCTTGAAAAACACACTGGGTTATGATCATGTCCATGCCCAGAATCTCAAAGGGAGAATAACAGAAGGGATTTCAGGTGGTCATCCTCTCTGGAGAGTTCTCACTTCCCTCTGTGTATATCTGGCAAGCATATGCACCCTACAGCAAAAAAAATTAATGAAAATAAATAACAAAAAAAAAGAAGAAATAAAGGAAGTTCTCTGGACTGACAGAAAATTAATCAATAAAATATAACTGTACTTGGTAAGTAAAGGATGCACATGGAGACTTTAAAAAGTTCAGGGAGGGAACTAGCAGTTAGCGTAATGGCTATGTCGCTGGGCTCCCACGTAGTCGACCGCGGTTCGAGTCCCGGACCCGGTGGCTTGAAACTCACGCCGGACGCGTGTCCGTGCGTGCCCAGGATCCCCAGCGGAGAATGGAGGAGAAGGGATTGAGGCGTGACCATGCCCTCTGGGGGGTGATTTCTCGCTTTCTGTCTCTATGTCTCTGTCTGTCTGGCGAGCGCACGCGCCCTATAGTGAGAACCTCTCAAAAAAAAAAAAAAAAAAGTTCAGGGAACCAGCGGTTAGCATAATGGCTATGTCGCTGAGCTCCCACGTAGTCGACCACGGTTCGCGTCCTGGACCCAGTGGCTTAAAACTCACGCCGGGCGCGTGTGCGTGCATGCCCAAGATCCCGAGAGGAGAATGGAGGAGAAGGGATTGTGGCGTGACCATCCCCCCTGGGGGGTGATTTCTCACTTTCTGTCTCTCTGTCTCTGTCTGGAGATGGCACACCCCCTATAGTGAAAACCTCTCCAAAAAAAAAAAAAAGTTCATAGAGAAATGGAATTAACATACTAGTTTTTGTGGTGGAAAAATTCTGAAATCCATGTATAGTTTTTTTTTTCATAATATTCACTTTTCTATGAACATTTTGAGGACCCCCTTGTATTTTATCTCTATAACCACTGCTATGAACTGCATTGTTTTCCTATGAAATTCATATGTTAAAGCCCTAATCCCAAACATGGAGACAGGATCTTCAGAAAGTAGTTAAGATTAAATGAGATCATAAGAGCAGGGGTCTAATATAACAGAACTGTGGCCTTATAAAGAGAGAGAGAGAGAGAGAAAGTTAAAAAAAAAAAAAAAAAAAACAGAAAGAGAAAGAGAAAAACCATAAGAAAGACAGCTACCTATCTGCAAACTAGGATGAGCCACCAGAAACCAAACACTACTAGAACCTTGATTTTGAACTTTTCAGCCAATCTATAATATTTGGTACAACAGCCCACATAGAGTAACAAAAGTACTAAGAAAAATACAAAAATGGCTATTAAGCTAATAGGCAATACAAATAAATGGAATTTGAAAAACTCAATCCCAATGGAAACAAGGATGAAAAAGGACATGTGAGAAAAACATGACATGTTTCATAAAAAGCCCCAAAACAAGGGACCAGCTGTTAGCGTAACGGCTATGTCGCTGGACTCCCATGTAGTCGACCACAGTTCGAGTCCCGGACCCAGTGGCTTAAACTCACGCTGGGTGTGTGTGTGTGCGTGTCCAAGATCACAAGAGGAGAATGGAGAAGGGACTGCGGCGTGGCCATCCCCCCTGGGGGGGGGTGATTTCTCGCTTTCTGTCTCTCTGTCTCTCTCTCTCTGGTGAGCACACGCGCCCTATAGCAAAAACCTCTCCAAAAAAAAAAAAACCCCAAAACAAGGTCTTGGAAAGTGTCTGGATAGCTAAACACATGGAGTCTTACAGAAAGATGAACAATAACTCATTCACTTGCTAAGCACACTCAAACTCCAAGAGGATAGAAGTGCCTAAACTCATGACCCTGCCAGACTCTGCCCTACATATCTCTTCATCTGGTTATTTGTTTTCTTATTTTTTCTCTTTTTTCTTTATTCACGATAGAACAGGGCAAGAGGAAGAGAGAAGGGAGGGGAAGAACACCTTGCAAATGGTCCAATCATGTGAGGATCCCCTTCTTTCAGTCCTCGAGTCTACAGGATCCCGGGAACTCGAGTGAATATCCTGCCTATCTCACTCTGAGCTTCAAAACAGCAGTTGCCATATGGGATCCAGCTTCTCCTGACCAGTGCATTACCTCTGTGCCATGAAATGGCATGGGCTAGTATCTGTTTCCTTTAAATTATCCAATAAACTGGCAAATGTGTTTCCCTGAATTTGGTGAGCAGCTTTAGCAAATTAATTAGACCCAAAGAAGACAATGTAAAAACATTAACCTGTAGCTAGTTGGTCAGAGTGCTGGAGCCTGGACTTAAGATTGGTGATTGGGGAACCAGCAGTTAGCGTAATGGCTATGTCACTGGACTCCCACGTAGTCGACCGTGGTTCGTGTCCCGGACCCGGTGGCTTAAAAAAAACTCACGCCAGGCGCGTGTGCGTGCGTGCCCAAGATCCCAAGAGGAGAATGGAGGAGAAGGGATTGCGGCGTGACCATCCCCCCTGGGGGGTGATTTCTCGCTTTCTGTCTCTATGTCTCTCTCTGTCTGTCTGGCGAGCGCACGTGCCCTACAGTGAAAATCTCTTAAAAAAAAAAAAAAAAAAAAAGATTGGTGATTGCAGTCTTGTGGCAATCAGTCCTCAACCTGTGGCATATGACATTATCTCAGGTATAGTGTATCACAACTGAATTAGAGGACACCCAGCTAGTGTCTGCTGCAGAAGGCCTTATTTGTTGATAGGAAGAAATCCCCACATATTTTGGGATCACAGAAGTGATTTGGGGGTCAGTAGGTAGTGTGGTAATTAAGGCACAGGGTTCCCACATGGCCAACCAGGATTTGAGTCCCAGACCTGATGGCTTGAAATTATGCCAGGCACGTGTGTATATATACCCAAAATCCTGAGAGGAAAATGGAAAAGGAACTGTGGCATGGCCAAACACCTTGGGGACTGATTTCTCACTTTCCCTCTATCTCTGTCTTTCTGTCTCTGTCTCTGGCAAGTACATATTCTATAGCAAAAACTTAAGAACATCTCCTCCATAGCTCCTAAGCACTAGTGATTTCAGAGAAAAGGAGAAATAAAGATTTTCTACTGATAATTCAGCCTCCAGCCCACAAACTCAAATGGAGAGGCAAAGGGCAGGTCTTCAGAAGAAAACTCCTCCATGGCTCCTGAGAACTAGTGATTTCAGGGAAAAAAAGAGAAACGGAGTTTTCTTCCTACTGATAATTCAGCCTCCAGCCCATAAACCTGAATGGTAGGGAGCCCCTCTAGCCTTCTCTCTGTCTCTGTCTGCCTCTGTCTTCTCTCTTTTTTTTTTTTTTTTTTAATTTTTCCTTTAAAAATTTTTTAAAAAAAAAAAAATTATTTTGGTTGTTTTCTCTTTTTTTTCCCCCTTCCTTTTCTCTCTCTCTTTTTTTTTTCCTCTCCCTCTGTTTCTTTTATCTCTTCACTCTGCTCCTCAATATCCATTCACTGGAACCAGCAGTTAGCGTAATGGCTATGTCGCTGGATTCCCATGTAGTCGACCGCGGTTTGTGTCCTGGACCCGGTGGCTTAAACTCACGCCAGAAGCGTGTGCGTGTGTGCCCAAGATCCCGAGAGGAGAATGGAGGAGAAGGGATTGCAGCGTGGCCATCCCCCCTGGGGGGTGATCTCTCACTTTCTGTCTCTCTGTCTGTTTGGCGAGCGCGCGCACCCTATAGCAAAAAAAAACTCTCCTAAAAAAAAAACAAAAAATATCCATTCACTGAGTTTTTAGATGGATCTAAGGGAACCATAACCAAACATCCAAATACTATTAGGGTTAACATATTCGATATCCACTGAATCTGCTGCACAAAGGGATAAAAATGGAACGGCAAAGAGAGTCCTGATCACCTCTTTCTGCACGCTCCTGGGTGCTCAGATTGAACTTCAAGAATTAGGAAGAAACACACCATCCATCAATTGGCTAGAAAACACCACAGGGCCACAAGAACTGTGGGAAAGCAAGAAAATCTCTCTCCTCCAAGGGAAAAGAATAACTCCTCTTCATCCACAGACTGTTCAATGGAAATCATGGAAATGTCTAATGAAGAATTTAGATTATTCATAATGACAAAGCTAACAGAGGTGGAAGAGAAGAGAGACAATGAACTGCGAAAGAGGCAGGAGAAAGGAGCTGATGAGTTATAGGAGGTAAGGAAATTCTTCCAAGATTTAAAAGAAGAATTACACAATTTAAAAAGAATCAAATGGACCTGTTAAAGATGAAGGCTGTAATATAGGAAGTCAAAATCTCCCTTGAAAGTTTTAAAAGCAGACTAGATTATACAGAAATAGAATCTCAGACGTAGAAAAGAAAATTGCTGGCCTAGATAAATCCACCATGAAGACTGAGAAAATTGCCAAAAAAAATGAGAATAATATACGAGAAATACTAGATACCATCAAACGTCCAAACATCCATATAACTGGTATCCCAGAAGGCGAAGAGACTCATAAGGGCATTGATAATCTATTCCATAAAATCCTGCAAGAAAACTTCCCAAACCTAGAGAGGCACTCAAAGATTCAGTCCCAAGAAATATAAAGGACCCCAATAGAATCAACCCAAGAAGATCTTCTTTCTTCAAGACACATTACAGTCAGATTGACTAAAACCATAGACAAAGACAAGATATTAAGATTGGCAAGAGAGGGAACCAGCAGATAGCATAATGGCCGTGTTGCTGGACTCCCACGTAGTTGACCACGGTTCACGTCCCGGACCCAGTGGCTTGGAACTCACGCTGGGCACGTGTGCGTGCGTGCCCAAGATCCCGAGAGGAGAATGGAGAAGGGACTGTGGCGTGACCATCCCCCCTGGGGGGTGATTTCTCACTTTCTGTCTCTATGTCTCTCTCTGTCTGTCTGGCGAGCACACGCGCCCTGTAAGTGAAAACCTCTCCAGAAAAAAAAAGATTGGCAAGAGAAAAATGGCAAGTTACCTACAAAGCACATCTCATAAGGCTAATAGCAGACCTCTCATTGAAAACAATGCAAGCAAGGAAAGAATGGGAAAATATATTCAAAGTATTAAGGGAAAGGCAATTTCAACCAATACCTTACCTGGCAAGATTATCCTTCATGTGGGAAGGAAAGACAAGAACATTCTCAGGGACCAGCAGTTAGCGTAATGGCTATGTCGCTGGACTCCCACGTAGTTGACCGCGGTTCGAGTCCCAGACCCAGTGGCTTAAACTCACACTGGGCGCGTGTGCGTGCATGCCCAAGATCCCGAGAGGAGAATGGAGGAGCAGGGATTGTGGCGTGGCCATCCCCCCTGAGGGGTGATTTCTCGCTTTCTGTCTCTCTCTGTCTTTCTGGCAAGCGTACGTGCCCTATAGCAAAAACCTCTCCAAAAAAAATAAAAGAAACAAGTTGAGGCTAAAATTTGTGTGGCAATACCAAAAAACTAGAATAATCAGAAAAATCCTAGGGGATGAAAGATGAAAGTTTACACAACCTGATTCCAATATATAAACCTACTGTCATCAAAACAGTATAGCAGGGCCAGCCCTACAACTTAGTAGTTAAGGAAAGCCAGATCTCATAAGGCCAACCACATGGTTCAAGTCCGGACCCCAATTTGAAAAACAAGCCAGATGCGAGTGTGTGCCTGCCCAAAACCCTGACAGGATGAAGAAATAGAAGAAAAAAGATTGCAGTGTGACTGTCCCCAAATGATATGCTTTCTCTTTCTCCTTCTGTCACTCTATAATTTGTGCACATGCCCTCAGGCAAATTAAATAAAAAGAACAGTACTGGCAAATAATGGGCAAATAAATCAACTAAACAGAATTTATCCAGAAACAGATTCACCTATATAGTCCCTTGATTTTTGAAAGCACCAGTAAAATCTTTTCAATAATGGATTCTAGAGCACCTGTGTATCTGCATGGGAAAATAAGAATCTTGACCCTTCCTGCCATATGCAAAAATGAATTCAAGATGGATCACAGACTAAGCTCAAGCACAGGGATACAGTGGTAAGTCTCTACTTTGCAGTGGTGGAAGCCATATGGATGTCAGAGTTCTAGTCCTCGAATGACCTGTCCACTTTGGACACATGACAATGTACCTGTGATCATGGGTGACTGAAAAGGCTGGGGAAGAATCAGGAATGAGATCTTGCTGAGAGTGCTTGTCCATCCATCTGCCTGTCTTTCTCTCTGTCCCCTTTTCCTTTCCTCTCATGAAAGAAGTAAATTTCACTTAACAAAAAATGAGAAAAGTATTTTCTTTTCATTTATCACATGACCTAAATTTTGTTTGCAGTAGCTAAGAACCGTGGGATGGGGCCAGCAGGTGGCATCAAGGTGCTAGGCTCCCATATGGCTGACCACAGTTTGGGTCCCAGACCCCGCAGCTTGAAACTCATGCAGGGCCCATGTGTGAGTGAGTGAGTGAGTGTGTGTGTGTGTGTGTGTGTGTGTCCCCAAAATCCTGACAGGAGAATGGAGAAGAGATTGAGTGGTCATTACTTTCTCTCTGTCTCTCTGTGTGTTTCTGGTGAGCATACATGCTCTATAGAAAAAAATCTCTTAAAAAAAAAAAAAAGAACCATCTAGTGAGACTCGATCTTGACTGCTACTGCAATAACCACATCTTCCTCCTGAGAAATTAAACTTGCTGGACTAGCAGGTGGCTTAGTGGTTAAAGCACTGGACTTCTATGTGATCACCACAGTTCAAGTCCTGGACCTGGCAACTTTTAACTCACACCGGATGTGTGTGCATGCCCAAAATCCCAAGAGGAGAATGGAGGAAAAGGGATTGAGGTGTGGCCATCTCCAATGAGGAGTGATTTCTCGCTTTCTGTCTCACTTTCTCTCTCTGCTTCTCTGGTGAGAGTACACGCCCTATAGCAAAAATCTCTATTTAAAAAAAAGAAACTTTACAAAGAAGGCCAGCTGGTGATGTAATGATTAAGGTGGATGGATCCCACATGGCCAAATACACAGTTTGAGTCCTGGACCCAGCAACTTGAAAAATACACTGTGCACATATGCATACATTCCCAAAATCCCAAGAAGAAAATGGAGAAGGGACTATGGTATAGCCATCCTCCCAGGTGGGTGCTTTCTCACTTTCCCTCTTTTTGTCTCTTTCTCTCTGCCCCCAGCAAGTCTGCACCCTATGAGGGGAAAAAATCTTTAAGCATAATGGATATAATTTGAACTTACTGGAAAACTTTATAAGCAATTAAGCTTCTTCACCTTCTAAGAATTCTCCTCTACTCCACATAAATTAGGTGAAAGAATACCTATGTAAGTATACGGCTAAAATCACTGAATTATATTCCAATTAACTAAAGAAAAGGACTGGGCCAGCCCCACAACACTGTGGTTTAGTGCTGTGCACCGACATGGCTGATCACAGTTTGAATCCTAGTCTCTATGGCTTGAAAAACATGCTGGGGGTGTGTACACATGTGCCAGGAATGAAGAAAAGAAGGAAAAAGAATTGCAACATGCATGACCAAGTCTTATGGGAGGAGGTGTTACCATTCTCCCTCTTCCTTTGGCATGTGCACATGCCCTCTAGTACTTTTGTGGCAGTGTGTAGTCAATGCAACAAATAACACTATGTATTAGTATATGGCAATACTAGTCATTCTGAAATACACTAAGAAAGCCTTAAGAGCTACTGATAACTCATTCAGTCACCATTTACTGAATGCCTAGCAGTAACAAACATTTTGCTGGACACAAGGGTTAGCAAAATAAGTACAGCACTGGTCTCTTCACTTAAGAAATTCACAGGATAGTACAGGAGACAGATAAGTAGACAATACAATGTAACTTAACAGAGGCCATAGAAAGATATGTACAGGTACTAAAATACACATTAGGAGAACCCATATCAAAATGCTGTCCATGAAACTGGTGCTTAAATTAACAGTAAAAAAGAAATTACTACAAAAAAGGGAATGCAAGTGAAAAAAGAAAATGCACAAAGGCTAGTATCCAACCTCAGGTCAGCCCACTCCTACCTTTCAGGAGTGGACTGTTTTTTTGGTTTTTTTTTTTTTTTTTAATCCTGCCTAGGGAAAGGGAAGGGGAAAAAAAGAAAACTATCATGTGGCTGCCCATGATTTTGATAGGAAGAACTGGAAGAAAAAGGATTGTGAGACAACCAGGTCCCGTCGAGGGTAGTTTTGTTTTTTGTTTTTTTGAATTATTTTATTTAACTTTATTTATTATAATTATCATTATTATTTTCCAGTTTGATCAGAGAGAGACAGACAGAGAGGAAGTGAGAATCCAAGCCACCAGATCCGAGACTTGAACCGTGGTCGGCCATGTGGGAGTCCAGCACCTTTAACCTCCATGCCACTTGCTGGCCCTGACGGTTGTTTTTTTTTTCCCCTCTCCCTCTGTCTTTCTCTCTCTGGAAAGTACATGCTCCCTATAGCAAAACAGAAAAACAGGGAAAAAAAATCACTGTGTACTATGTAAAGTATAAATGGAAAAAAATCTTTACCCCTTTACAAAAACATCCTGTATACTAGTTAAATACTATCCCTATCCCCTGCATAAAGATGAAAAGTACTAATCTGATTTTTGACTAAGCAAGGGAAATTCATAAGCATGGGGATTCTAAACTTAATAATAGTTGAGGGGCCAGCAAGTGACGTGGTGGTTAAGGGCACTGGACTCCCATGGGGCCAACTAGGGTTCAAGTCCTGGATTTGGTGGCTTGCTTTTTCACTTTTCCTCTTTCTGTCTGTCTGTCTCTCCCCCCCCCCTTCTCTAGTCAAATTAGAATAAATAAAGTTAAATAAAATAATTCTTTTAAAAAAATAGTTGATAATAGAGAGGCAAAAAAAGAAAAGGAAGGCAAAGGTAGCCAGGGCTAGCCCACAACCTGGTGGTTCAGGTAGCTGGATTCCACACAGCAGACAGTGCTATTCAAGTCTACATTGCCACCCGTGCTGTTCAAATGCCTGACCCTATGGCACATGTGCAAAATAGGAGGAGAAATAAAACAGAATGGACTGTGGTGTGACCATTCCCCAGGGAGGTGCTTTCTTACTTCTTCCCCTCCCCATCCAGTGAGCACAGGCACCTTCTGGCAAAAATTATTAAAAAAAAAAAAAAAAAATAGTGGCTGGGCTTTACTTCTCCTGAACACTCAAAATATGGCAAATTTGAATAAAAAGAAACAACAGCATTACACACAGTAGTCAAGAAATTGAAAAAAAATCTAAGTGTCCACTAATGAATTAGTGGGAAAAAATGTGATACTATTTTTTCAATGAAATATTGATGGGCCTTAAAAAAAGAAAATTCTGCCAACTGTGACACAGGTGAAGCTTGAAGAGATTATGCTAAGTAAAATAAGCAAGATACAGAAAAAGATATACTGCCAAGTACTCATAAAAGAATAGAATGATGGTAGCCAGAGGGTGAGAAAAATGGGGAGATGTTGGTCAAAGGGTACAAAGGGGGGCCAGCAAATGGCATAATGGTTATATTGCTGGACTCCCCACAAGGTTGACCTCAGTTCAAGTCCCAAACCTGGCAGCTTAAAACTCATACTGAGTGTGTGTGTGTGCACGCAATGACCAAAATACCCGGAAGAGAATGGAGAAGATTGTGGCATGGCCATCGCCCCAGGGGGTAATTTCTCACTTTCCGTCTGTCTCTCCAGCAAGGAAACGTGCCCTACAGCAAAAATCTCCCCAAAAATAAAGGGAATGGGTTCAAAGGTTCAGTTTATATGAGATGATTTTTTAAAAAAGAAACAGAATATGCTATTTCAACATATAATAACCTACATCATGTTTTTCGTTTGGGCTCTTTATGGGCTAGCACATCAATAGGACAGTAAATTCATAAATAATAGATGTGTTTACTTTGAATCCATGTTTGCACCTCATTTGGATAAGTTTTATTTCAGTTAAGATCTGGGGTTATTTCTCTTCCCTTCCTCAATTTATTATTAGTTTCCTATATATGGAATATTCTAAATATAAATGAGTAAAAGATCCCCATTCTAATAAGTTACTCAATTAGCCTACAATTCCAGATCCTGAACCCAAATGATATTTATTATAGGAAAATGAACTGTCACTTCACAGAAAGTAGTAGTTGTGATAACATTTTTATAGTAGATTACATTACAAGTACCAATGTATATAGCATGTCACAGAACCAATGTGTTAAATCTAAAATGTGGTCAAACTCTAATTTCTAAGAAAAGAAAAATAACTGCCCACCTTTCAGAAATCTCCTGCTTCAACTGAGAAACTTCACCAAGTGCTGAATCAGTACCCACAAAATGAAGAAAGTCTCGTTTTATATTAAAGGAAGGCTTCTCCAAACCCTTGCCTGATGTTTCATGATCCCTTGACATAGGATCCAAATCACTTGGCTGTATCTCTAACCCTTCATTTTCTGTATGACGGACCCGATGACCAGGAGAACTGGTAACACTATTCCCTTCTTGGTCAGAGTTGTTCTTTTGTTTTCCATCTCTCTGGGGCTTACTATTCAGCCCATCATCCCGGAAGCCTTTGGCAAATGGATTGTAATCTATTTTCAGCTGGGTAATCTGAATGTTCTGATAAGCTGTTACTGCAAAGAATTCAGTCTGTGGGAAGGTAAAAGTATGAACACCAGGACCATTTAACTGTATCACTTCCATAGCCTTTTCTGCAGGTACCAAATGAAGCCTTGGCAGGTAGCGATGCATAGAGTGCAAGATGATATGCCCTTCCTGGTCCAGTGTATTGTTGGTAAGTTTGAGTTTATAGAAAGATACTGGTTGGTGCATCCAGTAATGACCTGTAGAAGGAGATTCTGGATGAATAAAAACTCTCCCCAAAACATGGGGCTCAGCCTTTCCGCTGGGTTCCCACCAACGACCGTTCCACTTGTAACGATGATTATCCACAGGAGATATATCCATGACAAGGATATACTTCAAATTTGAATCTAAACCTGTTATCCAATAACGACAATATGGAAACATACGTCTTCCCTGTTTAGTTAGAATCATCTCTGTGCTTCGATGATAGAACTCATTCCACATACTATTATTATCGAGGGTGACAGTGATCCCTCCTACAGTACAATCAGCTGGAAGGCAAATCTTCCCTTTAGATTTTTCTGGTGATGACACACTACTAGCTAAAGCACAGGCATCCTGATTAGCAACCAAAATTCCTTGATCAGTTTTACCATTTCCTGGCTGTTTTAAGATGACAAAGAAGGTAGATGCTGCTCCTGCCACTGTCCCACCATCTTGATTGGCCAATATTATCTGTTTCTCCTCCATGATTCCAGTAGAAAACTCAGTAGTAAGGTAACTGTAGTCACCATATAGTCACAATGGCCTTCCCATCCTAAAAAGCAAATACAAAAAAAAATAGTAATAATAATAATTCTTTAATCAAGTGAATATATACTTGTAAATAAAATACAAGAATGATTTTTTTTTCATCTCTAAAATATTCCTAATATCTTCTAAGATTCTGTATCTACCCTTCTTTCAATCACTGTAAAGAAAGTCATTCTGGAATATCTAAATCACCTTTCTAAAATCTAGTTTAACTATTCCTATCCCAAGCCTTTAACAAGTCACTATAAATCCTGTAATTTTACACAAAAAAAAAATCATCAAACATGTACAACCATTTTAGAAAAACTGTATAAACTTAAGGAGATAAACTAAGAACTTACTTGCATTTTAAAAAAGATCCCAAAACTTAATGAACTAACATACCAGAAGACTCCTTTACATAGCAAGTTCTCCTGGGATGGGTAAAAAAATTAATTAATTTCCATTTCCATTCCAAAGAGCTAATTGTGTGTACTTCTGCACAATTAGCTCTTTAGAGGTATTGACATGGCTTCATAAATAAGTAAAAAGCTATCTTAACTTGTTAATACATACATTTTTTAAAAGCCATGACAAATTAATGGAACTTACCGGGGGGAAAATAGGCTTTATACTGAAAAATAAATTCCCTATGAATCTAATTTTTAAAAAAAAAAAAAACTCTTCGATAAAATATGTGTATGCACAAGCATGAGCTATAACAGAAAGAGAGAGCACATGCATGCACACACCCGACAGGGCCTGGTCACACTACAATCCCTTTATCCTCCACTTTTCCATCTCATCAGGTGCCTGGGCATGTGCATATTCATGCGCTAGTGCGGCCACCAAGTGAGAGTCAAACACAGTCAATCACATGGGAGACAGTTTCCTCTACATGGTGCTTAAACACTACACTATGAGGCCAGTCCTCCCCTTTTCATTTTTTTAAATAATTATTTATTTAATTTTATTTATTTTAATTTGACCAGAGACAGACACATGGGGGGAGGGGTGAGAAAGCAAACCACCAGGTAGGTTTGGAACTCAAACCATGGTTAGCCACGTGGAAATGTCCAAGCACCTTAACCATCACGCCACCTGCTGGTCCATCCCTCTTTTCATTTTAAAAATTTTTTATAACAGAAAATGTGTAATCCCTGGGGCGGGGGAGGAAGGAAGAGAAAGCATCTCCTAAGGGAGATGGTCATGCCACAATCCCTTCTCCTCCATGTTCCTCTTGGGATTTTGGTCACACCGGCAAACAAGCCCAGCATGTCTTTCAAGCCAGCTGCTCTGGAATTTGAACCATGCAATTGGCCACATGGAACCCAACTACCTTAACCACTACATTACCATTGGACCCATCTTTTTAATTCTTAAAGAAATCCTGAGATGAGCCAGCCACAGAGTGCAGCAGTTGGTCTCTATGTGGAGGGAGTCAGATCCCATAGCCAACCACAATTAAAATCTCAGCCATGGCAGCTTGAAAATCACACCAGGCAAACGTGCATGTGTACCCAAAATCCTCACGGATGATGAAATGAGAAAAAAAGGACTGCAACATGACTGTGCCATATTAAAGGGTACTTTTTTCATTATCTCTTTCACTCTCTCATTCATGCCCTCTGGCAGTGAAAGAAAGGGACGGGAAAAAAGGGAAAGGGAAGGAAGAAAATCCCGAGAAAAACTTTTTGATAAGACATAAAACCTGAGACCAGTAAGACAAAAATTATTTTGATAAATTCAACATTTTTTTTGAGAGGTTTTTGCTATAGGGCATGTACACTCACCAGAAAGACAGAGAGACAAAAAGCTAGAAATCACTC
>NW_006160123.1:1796596-1806086 GCF_000334495.1 Tupaia belangeri chinensis
ACGCTGCAATCCCTTCTCCTCTTGGAATCTTGGACACACATACACATGTGCCCGGCATTAGTTTAAGCCACCGGGTCAGAGACTCGAACCACGGTCGACTACATAGGAGTCCAGCAACACAGCCATTACTAATGGCCGGTCCCAATAAATTCAATATAAATGTTTAATGTAAGTGTTTTTAATCTGTCAAAAAATCCAATTAAGATTACAAAGCAAATGACTAACTGGTAAAAGATATCTACAACTTAAAGCATAAAGAACTAATATCCCTAATATAAAAAGAGTCCCTACAAATCAACCACACCAAACACTTAACAGGAAAATGACCAAAAGATATAATAAATAGTGGGACCAGCAGATGATGTAATGGCTACTTCGCTACCACATAGTAGATCACGGTTCAAATCCCAAACCCAGTGGCTTAAAATTCAAGTCGGGTGTGTGTGTGTGTGTGTGCCCAAGATACCGAGAGGAAAAAGGATTGTAGCATGGCCATTCCCTCAGGGGGGTGATTTCACACTTTCTGTCTGTCCCATGAGCACACAAGCACTATATAGCAAAAATCTCTCTGTAAACAAAGAAAACTACAAATAGTTGTGAAAATGCAGTTTCCTAGTAAGAGAAATATAAACTAAAACCATCCTGAGATACTCTTGTGTTTTCTTCTCAGGCAGACAAAAATCACAGCTTTCTAATGATATTAGAAACAGTATACAATAGGACCAGCAGGTGGCATAGTAGTTCAGGTGCTAGACTCCCACATGGCCAACCACAGTTCAAGCCCAAGAACAAGAGGCTTGAAAATCACACCAGGCGCATGTGAGTGCATGCCCAAAATCCCAAAAGAATGGAGAAGGTGTTGTGACCTGGTGAGTAATTTCTCACTTTATCTCAGTCTCTCCAGTGAGCGTAGATGCCCTACAGCAAAAATCTCTCTTAAAAAAAAAAAAAATGTCAACCAGCATTCTCATTCTAGTAACCAGATACCAAAGGTATAAAATAATAGAATCTCTGAAAATATCCAAGTACAAATACATATATCTCAATATATATCTCGTAACACAGTTCTTCCATAACTATTTTAAACATACCTGTGATAATGTGCACATTAGCTCTTGCATTCCCATTTATAAAACAAAAAATTAGAGGTAGATGGAACCATCAATAGAAACTGGTTAGAGAAAAGATAATACTTCCAGAAACCAGCAGGTGGCTTAGTGGTTAACACACTGGACTCCCAAGTGGTCAACAATGGTTCTAGTCCCAGACCTGGTGGCTTGAAAATCAGGTTGGGCAATGTCATATGTCCCCAGAATCCCAAGAGGAGAATGGAGGAGAAGGGACTGCACCATGGCTATCCCCGCAGGGAGTGATTTCTTACTTTCTATCTCTCTCAAGCCAGCAAATGCACTCTATAGGCAGAAGCCTATAAAGAAAAATGGTAACATTTTAATAACATTATGTACAAAACACATACATATATTGTATGATTCAATCTATATAAAATGTTCAGGATAAGCAAACCTACAGAGACAGAATAAATTAGTGGTTGCCAGGGGAGGGGGGCTGTAACTGGGAATAACTGTTAATGGGTATGGATTTCTTATGTATACTTTAAAATGATGAACTGTATGCTATGTGAATTAAATCTCAATAAAAAGTTATAAAGAAATTTCAAACTGCTTCAACTCTACTGATATTCTAATTTGTTGTGTGTGTCTGGTATATGTGTGTGTTTTTTTAGACAGAGTCTATGTTACGCTCCTCCTGCTTCAGCCCAAGTAGCTGGAACTATAGGTACATGCCACTTTTTAGGATGGGCAAGGAAATAAGCCCAGGCCTTCATGCAGCTGCAGTTTGCCAAGCAGGAGAGTTCACCATGTGCTACTAAGACTAGGCCACCTATTAGGTCGTCAGGAGAGTCATGATACATTTTTGCATGGAAAAATACATCATGACTTTTCCAATCTAACAACAGTGTTCAAACAGTAAGCAAGATGCTTTATCACTACTACTCAGGAAGGAGTATTTTGATCTAAAGCAAATACAGATCTGAGTCTCACCTTTTCCCACAGGATTGGGTACACGACTTAAAAACTTATAGGAATCTCTGAAACAAAATATGTTAGCCTGAGAATAATAGCTATTTTAAAAATCAAGACTTCAAAAAGGTTCGCTACTGTTTCCCAATATGACTAGAGATAAAAATAGAAAACTACTGCCTAATACTAAAGCACTAATATCCAGAGAAAATGGGGGGGGGGGACTCTCCCCTGATGTGCAGTTTATTTTTAAAAGAAATAAAATATAGGGTGAATCTTTTCAAAAGCTGCCATTGTGCCTTTCACCAACAAAGTTGAATAGTTTTCTAAAACTAACACACTTGGCCAATACTTGTCAGCGATTGGCAAAACAAAATTAGACTCAGAAGTCACAAATTACGTGACTTCATAAAATAAAACTTAGAAAACTCAAAAACACTAACCTCTACAACAGTATACAACTCAAACAATATAAATGTGTAATCTTGTATTTATTTATCCATAAAGTTCAGGGTCTTGCTACAAATCATCAATTCTTTCTGTGAGCAAGTATTTTTTTTAAAGTGCATTTTAAACATGCCTTAAGAAAACAAGTACATGGCGTGATCCTGTGGCGTATGTGTGAGTGTTTTGGTAAAACATGGCTAAAAGTTTATGTAAGTGAAAAAGGAAGACCTGTGCTGAAAAGAGGGGGAAAAATACCCCAAAGGAGCAAGTATTCTCAACATAGACAGTGATGCTTTAATGAAAGATGTTTAAGAGACTGCTACTATAGTAGTTCTCAAACACTGCCAGAAGAAAATGCAATGTGAAGTAAATGATGGAAAAGATGATATGGGGGCTGGCAGGTGGTGTGGTGGTTAAGGCAGCTGGACTCCCACATGGCTGACCGTGGTTCAGGTCCCACAGCTTGCTTTCTCACTTTCCTCCTATCTCTCTGTCTCTCTTTGGTCAACTTCAAAAAAATTTTAAAAGTAATTTTTTTTTAAATGACAATGAATAAGATTAAACAAAAAATATTTTTAAGAGGTTTTTGCTATAAGGTGTGTGCACACACCAGAAAGATAGAGACAGACAGACAGACAGAAAGCGAGAAATCACCCCCCTAGGAGGGATGGCCATGCCTCAATCCCTTTTCCTCCATTCTCCTCTTGGGATCTTGGGCACACATGTACATACACCCGGAGTGAGTTTAAGCTACTGGGTCCAGGACTCGAACCATGGTTGGCTAAATGGGAGTCCAGTGACATAGTCATTATGCCAACTGCTGGCCCCCCAAAAATAATTCTTTAAGAAAAAAAGGAAAGAAAAAGATGACATGATAACAGAGACTGATATTAAGAGAAATAAAAGTGTCTTCAGCAATGCACAGTACTCAGTAGAGATGAACCAGGAGCAAAGAAAAAGATTGAAGGCAAAGCAACAGAATGCAAGGAGAAAAAGCAAAAACAATGAAGATAGCAAAAGGTGTGGCCTGGTAGACTCATAAACTTCAGACCAGCAGTTAGCGTAATGGCTATGTGGCTAGACTCCCATGTAGTCAACGGCAGCTGGAGTCCCAGACCTGGCGGCTTAAACTCCCGCGGGCACATGTGCGTGCATGCCCAAGATCCCGAGAGGAGAAGGAAGAAGGGATTGTGGCACGGCCATCCCCCGGGGGGTGATTTCTCACTTTCTGTCTCTCTGTCTGTCTCTTGTCTTTTCAGCAAGCGCACGCACCCTATAGCAAAAACCTATCAAGAAGAAAAAAATACTTAAAGATGATGGGGGCAGCAATTAGCATAATGGCTATGTTGCTGGACTCCCATGTAGACAACTGTGGTTCGAGTCCCGGACCCAGTGGTTTAAACTCACACCAGGCGCGTGTGCGTGCATGCCCAAAATCCTAAGAGGAGAATGGAGGAGAAGGAATTGCAGCGTGGCCATCCCCGCTGGGGGGTGATTTCTCACTTTCTGTCTCTCTGTCTCTTTCTGTCTTTCTGACAAGCACAATCGACCGTGATCTCATCTCCCTTGAATGACTGTAATTCAAACTGAACATAATTCAAGTTTGTTTTAGGAACTTGAATAAAATATTTTCTTTGATGAATGAAAACTATACTGATCATTTTAACTGGATGCTAACCAGTATTCAGGTATTATCAGACATCAAAATGATTTCAGGTATTAATATGGTTATAACTGTTCTTACGACCTGGTAATTATAGTCAATAAAGATAAATGATGTACTAGTAAATTTGAGTGAATTCATTTAAAGAAAGCGCTTACGTAATTATACCATTTGGCAGTGGAACTTTAATAAAACGGTATATGTTTGGGCCTTTGATTTTGTGTAATTCAGAATAAAAGATATTTTTGTGTAAAAAAAGAGCATGAAAAAATGTTTATCTCAAACCTAATAAAATACATTAAAATGTTCAAAATTTCTTAAACATTGTTTTATACATTAAAAACCTTAGAAGACCAGTCAGTGGCATGGTGGTTAAGGCAGCTGTATGCCACAGGGCCAGCTGAACAGCTTAAGTCCGTGACCTTGCAGCCTGGAAAACATGCAGAGCACATTTGCATGTGTGCCCAAAATCCTAAAAGGAGAATGGAGAAAGAGACTGCAGCATGGCCATCTCACTGAAGGTTGCTTTCTAACCTTCCCTCCTTCCTTCCCTCTCTCTCTACCTCTCCAGCAAGTTCATGCATTCTATGGCAAATTTTAAAAATAAAATAAATTTAAAAAAAAAGAAAGGTCAGAATTGAAAATATTTAACTAATGCTTTAAAAATCATTATCTTTTGGGGACCAGTAGATGGGATAATGGTTACAATCACTCAACTCCCACAGAGTCAACTGCGGGGTCAGGGTTAACCCTAACCCAGACCTGATGACTTAAAAACTCCCACAGGGCGCATGTGAGTTCATGCCCAAGATGCAGAGAGGAGAAAGGAGAAGGAACTGCTGCATGGCCATCCTCCCTGGGGTTGATTTCTTGCCATCTCTGTTTCTCCAGTGAACGCATGCACCCTATAGCAAAAAAAAGAATTTTCATTTTCTTTTAAATATTAGTCCGAAATTAATGCAAGGAACCAAGTGTCAAATCCAGTTTAGTGAACAACGACATACTGCACTTGAAGTACATTTTACACTATTATGCACTTTCCTTTTGCCTTAACAAAAACAAAAAATAGGTGCAAAAAAGTCAAGATTATCCTATTTCAACCTTGTACACAGTATCTAATGTTTTAAAAAAGGGAAAAGCCCAGCAGGTAGCAAGGCAGTTAAGGCACTAGACTTCCAAGGGCCAATCTCAGTTAGAATCCCAGACCCAGGAGCTTGAAATTTACACAGGGCACAATCCAGAGAGAAGAATGAAGAAAGGATTGCAGTGAAGTAATCCTCCCTGGGGGTGATTTCTCACTATCTCTTTCTCTCTGTCTTTCTTCAGTGGGCTCACACACACTATGGCTAAAACCTAAAAACAGACAGGAAAAAGAGCTTTCAGACTTCTCATCTGCATAAGGTTAAAAAAAATACTTAATCAAAATACTCCATTGGTGGGAACCAGCAGTTAGCGTAATGGACTCCCACATAGTCGACCGCGGTTAGCGTCCCGGACCTGGTGGCTTAAAACTCACGCCGGGCAGGTGTGCGTACATGCCCAAGATCCTGAGAGGAGAATGGAGAAGGGATTGCAGTGTGACCATCCCCCCTGGGGGGTAATTTCTCGCTTTCTGTCTCTATGTCTCTCTCTGTCTGTCTGGCAAGCGCACGTGCCCTATAGCGAAAAACCTCTCCAAAAAAAAAAAAAAAATACTCCATTGGTTTAGCAAAGTGCCTAATTTATGATCAAAAGTGTATCTTTTCTTTTTTGGGGGAGAGGTTTTTTTGGTATAGGGTGTGTGCGCCCGCCAGACAGATAGACAGAAGGCAAGAAATCACCCCCTAGAGGGGATGGCCACACCGCAATCCCTTCTCCTCCATTGGGCATGCATACACGTGCGCCAGCATGAGTTTTAAGCAACTGGGTCCGGGACTCGAACCGTGTTCGACTACATGGGAGTCCAGCGACATAGCCATTATGCTAACTGCTGGTCCCCAAAAGTGTATCTTAAGACATAATAGTTACTGGTTTAAGAACAGGAACTAATTTCTTATTCCAAATCAATCTGAGCTTCCATCAGTTCTACTTTACTATTAAGTATATGCCTATGTTTTAGAGTTATTTTATTTTCTAATTAAAGGGTAGTTTCAATATAGTCCACTGTTTTAGACACAGAAAGACTACTTACTTGTAAGTCTAAGACAACCTTAAGTAAATTGTGAAAATAAGAGGTACTTTGAAAGAAAAGGGTAGCCTATTCATGAATAAATATACTTCAAGAAAGAATTTAAATGTACTTTGACTTTGGCTCTCTAAAAATCTTAACAAAGTCCATAATTTTGGTACATAAATATGTGTGTGTATATACATACTATCTCATAACATTCAAAAAAAATTCAGCTCAGTCTTCAACATCAAGCATTTATGTAGGTTAAATAACTATAACAGACAATAAAATAAGTTACAGGAAGAAAATAACTCTCAGTAACATGCTGAAATGTCACATCATATATAACCACAACACAACACACGGGAGTGCACGTTTTCACAAAGAACATTTTCAGATAAGTAAAGTGGCAAATTTCATCAATTATTACAAGTTCAGACCCCATTCTAAAATGTCTTTACACCAGTGGCCTCTCTAGGAAATGTTTAACTACTAAAGCAATGATTCTCATACAACTCACAAAATATAGTAATATACTCAAGTAGTTATTTAATTCAATGATTTATGTATTATGCAAAAAAAAAAAAAAAGGCTATTCCAAATCAATACCATCACTTTAAGAACAAATATTCAGGGCCAATGCAATGGTTAAGGGATCACACATGGCCAAGTAAGGTTCAAAACTCAGCTTTAGTAACTTGAAAAACACACAAGGTACGAGTGTATGTATGCCCAAATGCCAACAGAACAGAGAACCTACAGGGAAGGGATTACTTTATGACCGTGCTCCATTGAGGGAGAGGGGCTGTGCACACTGGCTCCCCACACACCCCCTGGCAACTTAAAAAAAAAAGCAAATATTCAAATGTTGGTAAATACAATCTAAATGTTTCCCAAGTTACTAAAAACAACCACAACTTTTCAACATAATAACTACATTACTGGATGACATTAGCCAAGATGTCAATTTGTTCCTTAATATAACCCTAATACAAGAACATGTCAAATTGTTTGAAACTCAAATTTTAAAACTAGGTTCAACTGGGTTTCTGTATTTACCAATGTACACTGGGCTCAGATACTTCAAAGTTTCTTAAAATGACAGCCAATAGTGACAAATTCAGTGAAATAATCAACCCCTTTGGAAACTGTTCTTAACCGTCATTAGTTTAATTGTATTAATTAAATAAATAGTATTTGCTATTTACTAATAAACACCCCCTTAGGACCACACAGTATCCTGGGCATTCTATCATCACAACCTTACAGGGTAAATTTTAAAACACTGTCTTAAATACTGTAGGTTTTAAGGCACACAATTGGACTTGTCTTAGTACTGTCTCCTTTTCCAGACACCGTTTCTTATTGCTGGCTTTAAGAGCATTTTCTACTGCCAGGAATGTACCCTTTAGTTCTCAGGTCCCCCGTTTTTGTGTTAAGTAGAATTTGAAGAACTTTTACAGTTGAGTGGAAGTATGCCAACGAAATCATGTCCTGAGCTTATGTTTTCTGTGATGTGAACCCAACCTACCCACACAGCCACTGGAACAAACACTATGGCGGATCAATAAACCCTTGGAAGTCCTGGGAAGGAGCAGTCGCCCTCGACTACAAAGGGCCTACAATCGCCGCTTTTTCAACCGCAGAGCCCAGCTGGCCAAGCACCACGTGAAAAAATGCCGCAAGGAAAGCTCTTCCGGGGAAGGGGAGTCCCTACATATCACGTGCCACCGGTCCAAACCAGCTATCTGTTGGTTGGAGTCACAGGCACATTCTCTAACTGTGGAGACTACAGAACCTGCCTCCCAGCACTCCAGGGCCAGCCCCCTTCCCAGCAGCCGTCACGCCACCCCCAGGCACTTTCCCCGCAGCTTAGCGGCGGCGTCGTGCCTAAAAAACAGCGGAGCAGGCAGTTTACCAGGGACTCCGCCGCATAAACCTGGCCAGCTCTACAACACGCACGAGCAGCGCGTGGGTGGGCTTGAGACTTCTCATGATCCACGTGTCTGCTCCGGCGACGCGAGCCTCGGGCGAGATGGCTTTCCTCAGAAACGTACTTAGGTTCCTCGCGTTGTTCTGCCGTCACTAACCCCTTAGACCGCCTTCACCCCTCCCCGCTTCCACCTTGTCAGAGAAAGGCGGCTTTCCAAGGGTTCGAAAGCCAAGGCAAAAATCCTCACAGCAAGGCACTACCACTTCCCACTTGAGACCCAATCTGAAATAATCCCTAACTTCTGCATTCTCTTGCAGAGTCCTCAACTTCAGTTACCGGTGCTCAGAGATTGATTAATGCCCTAGACTCAAGCACCACGGAGGGCAGAGACCTTATTAACCATTTAACAGAAATGGAAAGCCCTATAAACAGAGAACTAGTCAAGGGCAGTCCCACAGAGGAAAAAGGAAAATAACACCTGCTCTTCCCACCTGTTTTCCCCGCCCTCATTTCTGCACTTGCGAGCCGCGGTCCTTTGTTTACCAAGTTCCCCTTCTATACAACTCACTTCCTCGCCCTCCTTCTTTCTTAAACTCACAGTCAAGCCTCAAACAATTTGAACGGAAATTACAAGCTATAAGAGACATTTGCACAGGTGTCAAAACGCTGCACCTAGCGCCTTAGAAAAGCGACGTCGGCACCGTTTCCCTCGGAGTTTTGGAACCCCGAGACTTGATCCCTAAAATGCAAAGCGGACAAACTCAGCTTTCGACCTAAAGCCAGGCGCCGGGCTAGAAGTCGTCACGCGGATCGTACCATGCTGTGCGGCACCCCACGCACGCGAGGGCAGAGCCGCGCCTTGGGCGCTTCTCACCCCGCCCGCCTCGTGGCCGCTCTCTGGCGTCGATGTTCCCAGTTAGTTTACCGCGCGACGCGGAAGTGAGGCCGGGAACGCGCGCGAGGTGACATGCGCAGCCTCGTCCGGGGGACCACAGGCGCGCGCCAAAGGCGGCCCCGCGCAAGGCCCAGCCCGGCCCGGGCGTGCGAAGATTTCTCAACGGAACGCTTCTCACGCCGTTCAAATACACAAGAGCTTCAAACTCTCGAAAAACTCCAATCGGGCCACTACTAAAGCGACGCCCTCCGCCCAGGCCCGAGAGTTACCGTGCGGGGCGTGGCCGGCCTTACCCCGAGTCCTTCACATCCCGCTGGGGGCGGGTTATTCTGTTCGGTTCGCACACCGTGTGTCCGCTCCT
>NW_006160123.1:1806377-1815808 GCF_000334495.1 Tupaia belangeri chinensis
GCTGAAGAGCCTGCGCGCGCACCGGACGTCCACGTCACCGCGCACGCGCTCCTACCCGCGCTGAGCCCGCCGCGCAGGCGCAAAAGGAGGCATGAGCAGCAGCTTGTTTGCCCCTCCCCCAACTCCAGGAGGCCAAACGGCCCCAAAGCAGCGACAAGACCCTTGGGACCCGCCCCCGAAGCTGAAGCCGCTGCCTTTCCGGGTCCCAGCAAACCAGAAAAGCCTACTGAAGCTTCTAGAATCAAGAAAGACAAGGCAGGAGGGAAGTACTCAATTTCCTCAGCCTCGCACACGAAGCCTTCACGGAAACTGTGAAATCATCGCCCGCCCGGCCATTCTCGACCGCGCTTTCCACCCTTTCCCTAGGGCTCCTCGCCGGCCCCGCCCCTGCCGCACCCAGCCCCACCCACACCGGGCTCCGCAGACCCCTCGGCTCCCGGAGCCCGCCAAATGAATCCGAGGTCTTCTTCCCCAAAATGCCGTGGCCTTGGACAGCGCCAGCGCGACGGGAAAACTTGAAGCAAAGACCTTGAGGGAAGAGTGGTCGAGTTTGCAACATCTATGACCGAAGAGCACTAGGGAAAAACAAAGGAGGCCAAATGCCCCACTGCGGAGTTGGGACGGAAAGAAAAATTGTCCCTAAATGCCTGATAAAAAGATGAAGCATGCCTCGATAAAACAATGAAACAGAGGAATTTGCACGACAGTTTCATCTGAGCTTTAGTGTCTTGATCCCGTGTATTGAGTTTTTGTTTCTTCAAGCCATTTAGGCTATGAGGTGCAAAGAAAATATTACCGAATTTTATGTCTCGGGCAGTTGCTGAACTAAGTCAACGGACAGTATTTCTTCCAATCAAACATCAAAAATTATCTTTCTCCTTCCCTAAGCCTTATCTTCCTTTCTGCGAACATGCCAGTAAAAAGGGAGTTGGTGGTAGAGAAAACAGACAAGAAACAAGTAGAGGTAGTAGAAGAGCAGAAATTGGGTTGATGTTCCACAACTACTTTCTTGTCACTCTTTTAGAAGAATTAGCAAATACTGAGAACCTACAAACGTGCTGGGAGACTGAATACAAAGCTATTGAGAATGAGAAGATTGAAAGGAAGGAGCCATCAGGTGGCCTTGTGGTTAAAGGCACTGGACTCCCACATGGCTGACTACGTTTTCGTCTCTCCTGAACCTGGTGGCTTGCTTCCTCACTCTCCCTCCCTCTTGCTCTCTCAGGTCAAATATGAAAAAAAGAAAGGGCGGAGCCAAGAGGAGGTGGCTTATCTAACAAGACTGATAGGATCTTTCTCTTCCTTGTGCTCTTCATAAGGATCCCCTTGGGTACATGAGCAGAAAATTGTGCTGGAATAGTCTGGACTGGAAAACGTGCAGGCTAAAATTTGTGGGCTTCTGAAGTTATTCTGACATCCCTAATTCAGGCACTGACAGCAAGAGCAGTCAAGATTCTAGGCAAAAACTGAAAAATAAGTTTCTTTAATACCCCCTTTCCCTGATCCCAAGAACCTCTTTTATAGAAACTTGCCCTGTTAGAATTCCCATCCAGTCCTTCCAAGAATGCCCTCCTCTCTGAGATCCAACATTTCCTCAAAAATTTCCTTTTTTTGAAATAGATATAAAATTTGTGTTGATTTAGCATTAAAATACCTGATCCTTGGGACAAGCAGATAGTGTAATGGTTCATTTCTGGACTCCCATGTAGTCGACCACGTGAGTCCTGGACCCGACAGCTTAAAACCCACAATAGGTGTGTGTTTGTGCAGGAATCCAGAAAATGGAGAAGGGATTGCAGCATGGCCATCTCCTCTGGCAGTGATTTCTCGCTTTCTGTCTCTGGGGAGTGCACTAACCCTATAGCAAAAATCTAAAACAAACAAACAGGAAACACTGATCCTAAGGTATGCGTGACTAGTTAACAACCACTTAATGTCCAAAAAGACAAGTTAATTTAAATGCCATATCTAATTGGGAAATCTGTAAGGACAATTGGAAGGAAAGTGAAGATTCCCTTTTGGTACTTTTTCCCTATTCTAGAAAAATACATTTTGAAATGCCAGATACCATAAAAAACACCATCATCAATCTTTAAAGATTCAGTACTGTATCTACTGGTGGAAGAGAAAAAGGACCCATAGCATTTCCAAGTAGACTCTGCTTAACTTATAAAGGTCAGAAGAGGTATTTTCAAGAATCTGGGAGTCAGCAGGTGGCATAGTGATTAAGGCACTGGACTTCTAAATAGCTGACCATGGTTCAAGTCCTGGGCCCAGAAACTTGAAACTCACACCAGAAACATGTGCATACATGTCCAAAATCCCAAGAGGAGAATGGAGGAGAAGAGATTGTGTCATGGCCATCCCCTCTGGGGGTGGGGGTGATTTCACACTTTTTCTTTCTTTCTCTCTCTCTCTCTCTCTCTCTCTCTCCCATGAGCACTCATGCCCTCTAGCAAAAATCACTGTTAAAAAAATTAAAAAGGAATCTGAGGGTCCTATGAGAAGTTGTAAAATTTTTAGACAGTAATCTAAAAATAATACTGCCAAACCCATTTCAGTGATCTACTTTTGGTTTAGCATCATGCCAAGAAACCATTTATTTTTCTTTTTCCTTTCTTTTTTAATGTTGCTTGCTTTTTCAACTAACCCCTTAAATGGTTACATTCGACTCTTTTTTTTTTTTTTTAGAGAAAGGTTTTTGCTATAAACTGACAAAGACAGAGACAGAAAGCGAGAAATCACCCCCCGGGGGGATGGTCACATGGCAATCCCTTCTCTCCCATTCTCCTCTCAGGATCTTGGGCATGCACGCACATGTGTCCTGAGTGAGTTTAAGCCACCAGGTCCGGGACTTGAACCGCGGTCAACTGACTACATGGGAATCCAGTGACATAGCCATTATGCCAACTGCTGGTCCCATCAACTCTTTTTTTTTTTTTTTTTTTTTTTTTTTTTTTTTTGGTTTTTTTTTGAGCAAAGAAAGAGAAAGACAGGGTACATTCAACTCTTTATAAATTTACGTTTATTTGTTCCATGAAAAAGGGAAACAAAGGGAAGGGACATCATAACAGGGTATTTCCGTAGCAATCCTCCCCCAGCCTCGGCCTGTCAAGATCACAGGTACATATGCACACGCAGTATGTAGAGAAACTCTTGGATGAGAACCGGGGCCCTTCCTGTGTGGCCTCCAATTCACTAAGCATTGTATTACTACTGCACCACCATGGCTAGCCACATTCAAGTTGTAATTCAGTGTTTCTCAAACTGAAATCACGGGTTGTATTCTTTTTTGGGGGGGGGAGAGATTTTCGCTATAGCGCGCGTGTGCTCGCCAGATACACAGACAGAAAGCGAGAAATCACCCCCCAGGGGGGGATGGTCACACTGCAATCCCTTCTCCTCCATTCGCCTCTCGGGATCTTGGGCACGCACGCACACGCGCCCAGCGTGAGTTTTAAGCCACCGGGTCCGGGACGCAAACCGCGGTCGACTACGTGGGAGTCAAGCAACGTAGCCATTACACTAACTGCTGATTCCCACGGGTTGTATTCTTTAGACGGCTGAAGAATTTTATTTAAAAGGCATCCTGGGGGCAGGGGGCCAGCAGGTGGTGTGGGGGGGTAAGGGTGCTAGACTCCCATATGGCCAACCACAGTTGGAGTCCCAGACCTGGCGGCTTGATTTCTAATTTTCTCTCTCTCTCTTTCTCCCTCTCTGGTCAAATTAAAATAAGTAAAAAATGAATAAAGAAAGTTAAATAAAATAATTTAAAGAAAAAAAGGCATTCTGGGGCTGGCAGGTGGTGTGGTGGTTAATAGTGCTGGACTCCCACGGGGCCAACCACGCCTCTCTGGTCAAAAAAAAAATTTTTTTTGAGAGGTTTTCGCTATAGGGAGCGTGCGCTCGCCAGAGAGACAGTGAGACAGAAAGCAAGAAATCACCCCCCCCCCAGGGAATGGCCACACCGCAATCCCTTCTCCTCCATTCTCCTCTCAGGATCTTGGGCACTAACGCACACACGCCTGGCGTGAGTTTAAGCCACCGGGTCCAGGACTCGAACCGTGGTCGACTATGTGGGAGTCCAGCGACATAGCCATTACACTAACTGCTGGTCCCTCTCTGGTCAAATTTTAAAAAGTAAATAAAGTTAATTTTTTTTTTGGGGGGGGGTAGAGGTTTTTGCTATAGGGCGCGTGTGCTCACCAGACAGACAGAGACAGACAGACAGAAAGCGAGAAATCACACTCCCCCTCAGGGGGGATGGCCACGCCGCAATCCCTTCTCCTCCATTCTCCTCTCGGGATCTTGGGCATGCACGCACACACGCCCGGCATGAGTTTAAGCCACCAAGTCCAGGACTCGAACCGTGGTCAACTATGTGGGAATCCAGAGACATAGCCATTACGCTAACTGCTGGTCCCAAAATAAAGTTAAATTTTTTTTAAAAGGCATCCTAATATGATTCGAGATGTAAAAACTCCAGGTTAACTGCTAAAGCTGATACTCCTGAGTTTTACTTATTACTGGCATTCTCTCACCTGTTGGTCCGACAAGGACCAACATAAAAATCTTTTCCTTGATTTTCTTGAACTTTCGAGGAGATTGTACGAATATTACAGAGGAAAGAAAAAGCTTCAGAGAGACTACATGGATTATAAACTATGTGGCCTACAATGTACACAGTTTTGACACTAACTTGTTATACACAGAAACTATCTTTTTTACATGTACATTTTTCCCACTCAACAAGTATTTAAATGCCTCCTATATGCTAAGCATAGGGGAAAGACTGGAACCTCATGCAATGTTCTACATCAGATACCCAAAGAATAAGTACAGCTTAAGTAACAGAATTCACCAAGACATACTATATCCCTTGTCCAGTCTATTCAGATCTTACCTTTATTCTGAATTCTGTGAAGACATAACTCTCTCAAATGACTGAAAATGTTCTTATTTTTCATATGAGTCCATGACCACACCCTGAGACTCCTGGGTTGTGGTCTTATTTATAATATCTTAACATAATAAAGAACATTCACAAAATAAAAGCTATATACGCACTGAGTTACAAGAGACTATTTTTTTTCCCTTTTTTTTTTTAGGTTTTTGTCATAGGGCATGTCTACTCACCAGAGAGAGACAGGGAGAGGCAAGTGAGAAATCACCCCACAGGGGGCATGGCCACACCACAATCCCTTCTCTCCATTCTCCTCTTGGGATTTTGGGCATGTATGTACACATGCCCAGTGTGATTTTCAAGCCACCAAGTCTGGGGCCCAGTGTGAATTTCAAGACACCAAGTCTGGGGCTCAAACCACAACTAACTATGTGAGAGTCCAGCACCTTAACTACCACAACACGTTCTGGCCCCACAAGAGACATTTCTAATCACCAGAGGGCAGTGCCTGTGTTCATGGGGGTGGGGTCCCCACCAGTGGAGTATGGTCGTACTTCAATTACCCTCTCCTCCATTCCCCCAGCATGTCCAGATTTGGGGCACACATGCACATGCACCCAACATGCTTTTCAGGCCTCTGAGGCCAGAATTCAAATCACCGTGAGCCATGTGGGATCAAGCTCCCTTAACCACTAGGTTATGGAGCTGACATGGTAAGCCACTGTCAAGGATCAGTCTCTCTCTCTCTCTCCCCACCCCCTCAGTGACTTAAAAATACTAAGCTCTGGGCTGGTAGGTAGCATGGTGGCTAAGGTGGCCGGATCCCACATGGTCAACTTCATGATTAGAGTCCTAGACCCAGTGGCTTCAAAAATACACCAGGCATGGATGTGTGCATGCCCAAAATCTCCAGAAGAGAATGGAGGAGAAAAGATTATGGCATGGCCATCCACACACCCCCAACTCAGTGGAGTAGATTTCTCACTTTCTCTCTCTCTGTCTCTTTCTAGCAAACACATGTATCATATAGTAAATGGAAAAAAAAAAAAATCCCTAAGTCCTTAGAAGAAATGTCATATCAAGGAACGAAAAAAGAGAACAGAAAGTTTACCTAACTAACCAATGGCTACTCAGAGATTTAAAACAAACATGAGAACAATGTAAAAAAGAAAAAGAAAAAAAAAAGAAAGAAAGAAAATTAAGACTGGGATACAGCAAGTAAACTGCAAGGCTGAGATCAGGCAAAAATCAAGTAGCAACCTGTGACAGAAATATATGCTGGAAAAATTGCTTGCAAAAGCATATAAAAAATAAAATAAATAAATAAAGCTATGGAGAGCCAGTAGGTGGCACAAAAAATCATGCCAAGAGTGTGTGTGCATGACCAAAAGCCCAAGAGGAGAGCAGCATGGCCATCTCCAGGGAGAGGGGTCGGGGGGCGGGGGGGTTTCACCTCTCTCTCTCTCATGCTCTATGGCAAAAACCTAAAAGGAAACTATAAGGGCCAGCAGGTGGCATGGAGGTTAAAGAGCTGGATTCCCACATGACCATGGGGAATCCAGCTGGACAAGTCCTGGACACGGTGGCTTGAAACTCACACCAGGTGCATGTGTGTTCATGCCCAAAATCCTGAGAGGAGAATGGAGGAGAAGAGACTTTGGCATGACCATCCCCCTGGGGGGTGGGGAGGATTGCTCATTTTTCCTCTCAGTTTCTCTCAGGCAAGCAAACATACCTTATGGCAAAAATCTAAAAAAATAATTAAAAAAGATAAAAAAGCTATGAAGACTACTACTGCCTCACAGAAGCGAGCTATTATGGTCAACAAAGTAGTTCTCAGATTAATGGATATCACAAACCAATAAAAATTTTCCCTAAACTATTTAGAGGTCCACCATAAGGTGAACAAAATTTTATCTTACAAAGTATACCATCTACCAAGCAGCTCCATGGAGCAGAGGAAGCCCGATCCCACATGGCAACTGCAGTTCAAGTCCCCAGCCTAGTTAGTCTGAAACATGCCATACACATACAACAGTGACCAAGATCTGATGGGTGGGAAGAAGGGCATGACAGCATGGACAGACCCTGTGGAAGGTGTTCATCTCCCTTTCTCTCCCTGCCCCCTTTCACATGCACACACAAAGCTCTATCATGAATTTAAAAACAAAAAACAAAACAGTGGGCTGGAAGATGGCACGGTGGTTAGGGACTCTGGACTCCCACATGGCTGAGGTTCAAGTCCCATACCTGGTGCCTTGCTTTCTCATTTTCTCTCTCTCTCTCTTACTCTGTCCCTCTCTGGTCAAATTAAAAATAAAGCTAAATGAAATAATTCTATATAAAAAAAAAAAGTATACCACCTACTATAACATGATTTCTTGAAAAGGGACACCTTAAGGGACCAGCAGTTAGTGTAATGGCTATGTCGCTGGACACCCATGTAGTCAACCACGGTTCACATCCCGGACCCGGTGGCTTAAAACTCACGCCGGGCGCGTGTGCGTGCATGCCCAAGATTTCAAGAGGAGAATGGAGGAGAAGGGATTGCAGCATGGCCATCCCCCCGGGGGGGGGGGATTTCTCACTTTCTGTCTCTCTGACTGGCAAGAGCACGTGCCCTATAGCAAAAAACCTCTCCAAAAAAAAAAAAAAAAAAGGACATTTTAAGATTAAAAAAAAACAAAACTGATTAAAAAAAGAAACCTAAGAGACCATTATGAATAGCCATTTTAATACACTTAGATGAAAAATATATATTCAGTATATTATCCCTTATTCTGTGACATACTACTGAAAACAGCAGTCTCCCTAGATAGCAAGGAAAAAAAAAATAGGCCTGGGATAGGGTTTAAGTCACTTTGTCAAGAAGAGTCAGCTTCTCTAAGTAACAGTAAGAGGGGATTTCAAAAGGTTTATGAATAAATAGAAGTGAGTTTTCCTTGTTGCAAAATAATTCTGAGGGTCAGCCAGCAGCATGGTGATTAAAGCAGCATGATCCCACAAGGCCAACTATATGGTTCGAGTCCCAGATCTGGCAGCTTGAAAAACATATCAGGCATGTATGAATGTCCAAGGAGACTGGAGGAGAAAGGATTAAGGCATAGCCAGTCCCCCTGAGGGGTGCTTTCTCACTTTCCCTGTTTACTTCTCTGTGTCTCTGGTGAACTTACAAGCTCTATAGCAAATTCTTTTCAAGTGTGTGTGTGTGTGTGTGTATAGGCCAGCGTGGTGGTTAAGGGTGCTGGACTCCCACATGGTCAACAGTGGTTCAAGTCCCAGACCTGGCAGCTTGCTTTCTTATTTTCCCTCTCTCTTACTCTATCCCTCTCTGGTCAAATTTTTAAAAATAAAACTCAAATAAAATAATTCTTGGGACCAGCAGTTAGTGTAATGGCTATGTGCTGAACTTCCATGTAGTTGACCATGGTTCAAGTCTCGGACCCAGTGGCTTAAACACATGCTGGGTGCGTGTGCGTGCGTGACCAAGATCCTGAGAGGAAAATGGAGGAGAAGGGATTGTGGCATGGCCATCCTCCCAGAAGGTGATTTCTTGCTTTCTGTCTCTCTGTCTCTCTCTGTCTTTCTGGTGAGCACACGCGTCCTATAGCAAAAAACTTCTAAAAAAAAAAAAAATCTTAAATATATATAACATTTTTTAAAATTCATGCAATATTTTTATAATGTACATTTTCCATGAACTTTTTAAAGACCTCACCCCCCCCCATATTGGAGAAGAAGACATCAACCAGAAGATATCCCAATCCAGACCAAAGGACAACTATAGAGTGTTTGGGGTGGGGCGCACACTGAACACAGGTGCTAGCCTTTACACTGGGGAGATCCAGGAAGTTCAATAAAGCTACAGAACAATGTAGTGAAACCAAGGTCAGAGTGAAACACCCACCCAGTCACTGCAAATCTAAAAAACTGTGGAACACATGGTGGCAGTCAAAATATACATGAGCTAGGCATAGAGGTTTGCAATTGTAATCCCTTCTACTCAGGAGGCTGAGGATAACGAGTTTGAGACCAGCCTAGGCAACCCAGCAAGACCCTGTCTCTACAAAAAGAAAATTACATTTAGTTTAAGCTGGGCTCTCAGCATCAAACAAATGGGAAAAGGCAGAAGAAAAATCTGTTTCATTGGAAAAGTAAACAAAATGGGATTTTTAAAGTATATTTCATGAGAGAGATACAGAGAGAGTATGAGAGACAAGCATCCCCAGTAGGGTTTTACACATGATTTCCTCCCCAGCCTTCCTGGCCATCCAGGATCATGGGATGCACATGTATGCCTAGCATGCACAAGTAGACCTGGGTACCAAACCCTGACCTTCCAACTTAGCATCACAGAGCACTGCACTATGTCTGTACCACCTGGCTGGGTCCAACTGGGATTTTGCATGTTTCTTTATTCTTTCTTTTTTTTTAAGAATTTTTTATTTTTTAAATAATAATTTTATTTAACACTATTTATTATTATTATTATTATTATTATTATTATTATTATTATTATTTTCCAGTT
>NW_006160123.1:1815865-1818063 GCF_000334495.1 Tupaia belangeri chinensis
AAGTGAGAAAGCAGGGACCAGAGAATGGTGAAATGATTACGTTGCTGGACTCTCACATGGCCAGCCAATGTTCAAGTCTCGAACCCAGCGACTTGAAACTTAACACCAGGCACATGTACATGTGTGCCCAAAATCCCGAGGAGAATAGAGGAGAAGGGATTGCGGTGTGGTCATTTCCCCTGAGGGGTGATTTCTTAATTCTGTCTCTCTGTCTGTCTCTGTCTCTCAAGTGAGCACACACACCCTACAGCAAAAATTTCTCTCTCAAAAAAAAATAAAAAATTCTCACCATGTTTTAGAGAAATGGCTGTAGGCTAAATTTTGCCTAAGTTGCTGTTTATTTTTAATTCCTTTACTTTTCTGGATTCATTTTAAAAATAAAATTATTCCTATTAGCATCACTATTCATAAAAATATGTTTAAGAACCCTGAGCTTCACAAAATATCATTAGTCCCAATGAATTTGTACTGGTGAGACTGCATACCACTTGTGAGGCAGGAATAGATGAAGGAGGAGTCACCATAGAGTGCTTCTCATTTTCCAGTATGTGATGGATCTCTCTCTCGATAGGTATGGACTTGAACCACAGTTGGCCAGGTGGGAGTCCAGTGCCTTTACCACCAGGCCACCTGATGGACCTATTTTTTTTTTCTTTTTTAAGTGGTATCACATGCATGCGAGAGGGGGTAGAGAAAGGGAGAGAAACAGAATGTCAGCAAATTTTCCAGCCTATCTAGAATGCAAACCCTCAGTTGGTTGTGTGGCCTCCAGCACTGCAGTTCAGTACACTATGGGCTGCACCACTTAAGTTAGGCCTATATGTTCCTTGTTTTTTGTTTTTTTTTGGGTTTTTTTGGTTTTTTTTTTGCCAGAGAGACAGCAGGGAGAAGGAGAGGCAAAAAAAAAAAAGCACCCTCCATGGTCATGCCATAATCCCTTCTCCACCATTTCTCCCTCCTTTCAGGATTTTGGATGAACATACATGCCCAGTATGTTTTTAAAGCCACTGTATCTGAGACTTAAACCCACATGGTTGGCCATGTGGGATCCAGCCACCTTTACCTCCAGGTCATAAGCAGGCTCCATACCTACACGTTACTTTAAACTAAACACTCTGAAAGTATTTTATAACCTTTACTAAAATTGTTAGCTGTGATCTAACTACTGGAGGGGAGGGGCACCTTTTTTTTTGGAGAGGTTTTTGCTATAGGGCATGTGCACTCACCAGAAAGACAGAGAGAGACAGAGAGCGAGAAATTACCCCCTGGGGGGGACAGCCACGGCTCAATCCCTTCTCCTCCATTCTCCTCTCAGGATCTTGGGCATGCACACACATGCGCCCAGCGTGAGTTTAAGTCACTGGGTCCAGGACTTGAACCACAGTCGACTACATGGGAGTCTAGCGACATGGCCATTATGTCATCTGCTGGTCCCCAAGAGACACCTATTTAAAAAGAAGAAAAGCTATTGATAAAATAGAGACTGTAAGATTATTCAAGCAACTCGAATGCAGTCTATAAGGCAAATTACCTCCTGTATATGGGCTTCAAAAAGTTCATGGAAAAATATTAAATGAATTTATTTTAGTATGAAAAGGTTCTGAAATCCATGCATAATTTTTCATAACACCCACTTTTTCATTATTTTTTTTCCTTATAGTTTGCTATGGGGCACACGAGCTCACAAGAGACAGAAGAGGGCAAGGAGTAGGATAGCACCTGGGGGGCATGGCCACTCCACAGTTCCTTCTCTTCTATTCTCCTCTCAGGACTTTAGACATACATGCACACATGCCCAACATGCTTTTCAAACTGCCAAGGAAAGGACTTGAACTACACAGTCGGCCATGAGATCTAGCTACCTTAACCACCATGCCTCTGGCTGGCCCTCCATAGATTTTTTTTGAAGATCCTTCATATATAGATTATAAACTGTAGAGACTAAACAGGGTCAATTTTTTTTAAATTTATTTGTTTACGTTCATTCACTGTACATCATTACAGCATACAAAATGAGATTTTCCATCCAGAGTACACTGTATATTGTCTCAATCAAGCATATCAACAAACATGTTATTGTCAACAAATAATTTTCCATTTCTTGTTTTCTGTATGTTTTGCTTTCCCCACCCCATCCTTGATTCCCTATCTCTTACCCTCTGCCATCTCCCACTCTCTTCCCATACTGTCTCTGGTAT
>NW_006160123.1:1818270-1818510 GCF_000334495.1 Tupaia belangeri chinensis
TCTAGAATATACTGCATAGTGACTTAATCATGCATATTATTATCCAAAATTTTCTACCCCTCTTTCTGACCCTCTGTCCTTTCCCACCCTCTTCTCCCAATGACTCTGGTGTCTATAATTGTCTTCTATTCCTTTTCCACCCACATTGTATTGATCACACCATTTCTTAAATAATCTAACTACTTTCAAAGGTAAGTTCATATGGTACTATTAAGAAAACCAGTTTTAACTTGAATTATA
>NW_006160123.1:1818884-1824267 GCF_000334495.1 Tupaia belangeri chinensis
GGGTTGATTCTATTTGGGGTCCTTTGTATTTCTTGGGACTGGATCTTCGAATGCCTCTCTAGGTTTGGAACGTTTTCTTGCAGGATTTCATGGAATAGATTATCAATGCCCTTATGGGTCTCTTCACCTTCTGGAATGCCAATTATCCGGATGTTTGGACGTTTGATGGTATCTAGTACTTCTCGCATATTATTCTCAAATTTTTGTGCCATTTTCTCAATCTTCATGGTGGATTTTTCTAGGCCAGCAATTTTCTCTTCTGCGTCTGAGATTCTATTTTCTGTATGATCTAGTCTGCTTTTAATACTTTCAAGGGAGATTTTGACTTCCTGTATTATAGACTTCATTTCTAACAGTTCCGTTTGATTCTTTTTTTTGGGGGGGGGAGATTTTCGCTATAGGGCGCGTGCGCTCACCAGACAGACAGAAAGAGAGACATAGAGACAGAAGGCGAGAAATCACCCCCCAGGGGGGATTGGTCACGCCGCAATCCCTTCTCCTCCATTCTCCTCTCGGGATCTTGGGCACGCAAGCATATGCGCCCGGTGTGAGTTTTAAGCCACCAGGTCCGGGACGTGAACCGCGGTCGACTACATGGGAATCCAGCGACATAGCCATTACATTAACTGCTGGTTCCCCTGTTTGACTCTTTTGTAAAGCGTGTAATTCCTCTTTTAGATCTTGCAAGAATTTTCTCACCTCCTGGAACTCGTCAACTTCTTTCTCCTTTCTCTTTAGCAGTTCATTGTCTGTCTTCTCTTCCATCTCAGTTAGCTTCGCCATTATGAATGTTCTAAATTCTTTATCAGACATTTCCATGATTTGCATTGAACTGCTTGTGGATGAAGAGGAGTTATTCTTATCCCTTGGAGGAGAGGTATTTTCTTCCTTTCCCATATTTCTTGTGGTCCTGTGGTGATTTCTTGTCATCTGATGGATGGTGTGTTTCTTTCAAATTCTTGAAGTTCAGAGTGTTCAGGAGCAAGCAGAAAGAGGTGATCGGGAATCTCTTTGCCGTTCTGTTGTGATAGCTGGTGCAGCAGATTCAGTAGATATAGAGGAATATGTTAACACTAGTAGTATTTCAATGTTTAGCTACAGTGCCCTTAGATCCATCAGGAGCCATGAGGAATCTTCTTCTGAAGGCCTCAACTCTCCTGCAGGCAGACTTCGGACAAAATGTTTGCAGGCGTGGTTCCTCCGAGATAACACAGCTTTAGGAAATGTGACTTGGTCTGCTCTAAGGTCAGGTTCACCCCCTGACCACTACTGGAAAGCGCCCTTGGGAAGCCCCTCTTGGCAGAGAGGCTAGTCCCTGCCTCTTGGTTTCCCCGCCCCCCTCTCGCGCCAGGCCAAGCTGCCCAATCTCCAGGGTCAATATTTTTTATACCAGTATTAACTCAACCCAACATTCTCTGGGTTATCAACCTTATTAGCATAAGCAAAATAAATAAGGACACAATCAGTTAAGTAAATATTTGTCAAGTACCAATATATGCTAATAAGCACTAAACTAAGAATAAATTAATAAATTGAAATTAGTTCCCTCAAAGAAGCTCATGTTGGAGCTAGGATGTGGCGTAACGGTTAAGGCACTGGACTCGCACATGGCTGACAATGGTTCGAGTCCCGTACCTGGCAGCTTGCTTTCTCACTTTCTCTCTCTCTCTGGTGAGCTCATGTGGCCTATAGCAAATAAAATAAATAATAAATAAAATTAAGTGAATAATTCTTAAGGAAAAAAAAAAGAAGTTCATTTTAGGCTGGTCCCATAGCCTAGTGGTTAAAGAAACCAGATCCCAGGGCCAGTAGATGGCATGGTGGTTAAGAGAGCTGGACTCCCACATGGCCAACCGATGGCCGACCATGCTTCAAGTCCTGGACCTGGCGGCTTGCTTTCTCACTTTCTCTTTCTCTCTCACTCTGCCCCTCTCTGGTCAAATTAAAATAAATTAATTAATTACGTTAAATAAAATTTTAAAAATAAATAAATAAAGCAGCAGCAGCAGCCAGATCCCACATGGCCACCTGTGATTCAAATCCAAGTCCAGGATGAACAAATGGAGAAGAGGCTGAGGTGTGACCACATCCAATTAGAGGGATTTCTCTCTCTCTCTCTCTCTCTCTCTCTCTCTCTCTGTCTCTCTCTCTCTACCACTCACTCATTCACTATCTTCCCCCACCTTTTTCTGGTGACTGTATGTACTGTCTAGCAAATTCGCCACACCCTCATCTTCCTCCATTCCTTCTCACATATAATCATCATATCTTCCTGTTGCTTCTACATTCCTGACCTTCCTGATGATGGTATGCTCTCAAAGCACTATTCATCTGTCCTTCCTAGAATTTACCACAGGTCTACTTCTTACATTTATTTGTCTTATTTTTTTTTTTTTTTAAGTTTAGCTGTAGGGTGCACATGCTCATCAGAGAGAGAAAGAATGAGAAACCATCCCCTGGGAGTAGCCATGTTGTAATCCCTTCTCTTCCAGTCTCCTCTCAAGATTTAGGGCACACTGGGACCAGCAGTTAGCGTAATGGCTATGTCGCTAGACTCCCATGTACTTGACCACATCTCTCTGTCACACACCCAGCGTGAGTTTAAGCCACCAGGTCCAGGACTCGAACTGCAGTCGACTACATGGGAGTCCAGCAACATAGCCATTACGCTAACTGCTGGTCCCAAGGCTGAGTGTATTTTGAAACCCAACTTGGCAGCTTGAAAAACATGCTAGACACATGTGCCTATGTGCATGCCCAAAATCCTGGCAGAATGGACTGAGGGGTGACTATGCCCTGTTGGGGGTTACTTTCTCTGTCTTTCTATTTCTCTCTGATGAGCATACACACCCTCTAGCAAGTAAAAGAAGTTTATTGTATCAAAAAAAAAAAAAGTCTGTTGCTGTAGTCTGGGTGAGAGAGAACTGTTGGTTGTTTTGGACTAGAGTGGTGGCCGTGGAGGTAGAATGAAATGTATGGGTCCAAAATGTTTTATTTATTACCTTTTTTTAAAAAATGTCAGAGGTGGGAACCAGCAGTTAGCGTAATGGCTATGTCACTGGACTCCCACATAGTCGACCGCGGTTTGCGTCCCGGACCTGGTGGCTTAAAACCCACGCCGGGTGCATGTGCGTGCATGCCCAAGATCCCGAAAGGAGAATGGAGGAGAAGGGATTGCGGCGTGACCATCCCCTCTGGGGGGTGATTTCTCACTTTCTGTCTCTGTCTCTATCTGGCAAGCGCACGCGCCCTATAATGAAAAACCTCTCAAAAAAAAAAAGTCAGTGGTCATGTGCATGCATGAGAGAGAGCGAGCGAGCAAGAGCGAGACCTTCCAGTGGGGCATGGTCACACCACATCTCTCTGTCTCTCTCTCTGTCTTTCTGGCGAGCACATGTGCCCTATAGCAAAAACCTCTCCAAAAAAAAAGTACACTCAGCCTTATGACATCCAGCTCTCAATGTACAACACTCAACCATTGAGCCAATGGGGCAGGCATGCCACAGATTCTTAAGTTGTTCACGAGGCATTCATTCTGGTTCTCCTCTAATCAGTTCTCCCATAGCATTAAAGACTCTAATAATTCATTTGATACTATCTCTGCCACTTTTAACCTTCTATTAGTTTTCAAGTTTGTTTGGAATAACATCTCAACTTTTTTTTTTTTAAGAGAGATTTTTGCTATACAGCGTGTGTACCTGCTGGAGAGACAGAGAGACAGAAAGAGAGAAATCAGCCCCCCAGGGGCATGGCCACGCCACAATCCCTTCTCCTCTCAGGACTTCAGGCACACACACACACACACACACACCTGGTGTGAGTTTTAAGTTGCCAGGTCCAGGAAAAACCACAGTCGACTATGTGGGAATCCAGCAATGTGACCATTACACCACCTCTGGTCCCCCAAACTTCTTAATATAGCCTACAGACCTTTGCATTCACATCATTCTCTAGTAATTCACCATACTCTAAGAACAGGGACCTTCTATTTTTTAAAATAATTATTTATTTTATTTTTATTTATTTATTCATTCATTCATTTTTTAATTTGACCAGAGAGAGACAGAGGGTGAGAGTGAGAGAGAGAGAGGAAGTGAGAAAGCAAGCCACCAGATTCAGGACTTGAACCCCGGTCAGCCATGTGGAAGTGTCCAGCGTCTTAACCACCATGCCACCTGCTGGTCTCAATACCTTCTATTTCTTAAATGCTCCAAACTCTTTCCTACCTCAGAGTCTTTGCACCATCTTTTCTCTTGGCCTAGAATGCTTCCAATCCCCACAAATCTGCACTTAGTTAACATATACTTGTCCTACCACTCTAAATGTCATTTCCTCAGCAATGTTAAACATACTTCCTACTCTATGTTCTCTCTCATAATATCCTATTTTGTTCCTTGACAGCACTTATTAAAATGTATACTTACTTATGATTATTTCGTGTCTGTCTCCTCCAGAAATAAAAGCTAACAATTACTAAGCATTTTTCCATATATTAACCCATTTAATCCTAATAACCAGTGAAGCAGGCACTGCTATTATCTTCATTTCTCATTTTCCAGGTGATGGAACTGAGGTACAGAGAGGTTAAGTGTTAGCTGAAGGTCACAAAGCAATGAGGAATCAAAATTTGAATCCAGATAGGTTGGCTCCAAAGTTCACACTTTTAATCACTATGCTATAATGTAAGCTTAGAGAGAACAGGTAACGTTGTCTTTTGTATGTCACTATATACTTAGGCCTGGTGCTAAATATAAAGTAGGTATTCACATATATGCACAATGAATTTATTAGTAAATAATTAAGAGACAAACAATTAGATTTAGAGGCATAAGGGAAAAGGAAAGAATAAACGGGTTACAGGCAATGATGCTAATGTCAATTTTGTACATACTGAATTAAAGGAAGCTCTGAAACATCTGCTTAAGTAGAAGACCACAGACCTCTAGGGAATCAATGGAAAAGCTCCTAGAGGTCCAAGAACACCTTAAACAATATGCGAGATCTAGTGTACCTATGTTCTTTCCTGAGGAAAGAAATATACCTTCATCTAATTTTTTTCTTTTCTTCCTTTTTTAATTGCCAGAGGACAAATGAACAAGCCAGAGATGGAAAAAAAAGAGAGAAAAAACACCCCTCAATGGGGCATAGTCATGCCACAATTCTTTTTTTTTTTTCTTTTTTTGGAGAGATTTTCGCTATAGGGCGCGTGCCAGACAGACAGAGAGAGACATAGAGACAGAAAGCGAGAAATTACCCCCCAGGGCGCGTGCCAGACAGACAGAGAGAGACATAGAGACAGAAAGCGAGAAATTACCCCCCAGGGCGCGTGCCAGACAGACAGAGAGAGACATAGAGACAGAAAGCGAGAAATTACCCCCCAGGG
>NW_006160123.1:1824438-1828396 GCF_000334495.1 Tupaia belangeri chinensis
ACACACACACACACACACACACACACACATCCCAAACATGTTTTTAAGCCATTGGGGCCAGAATTTGAACCGTGGCCAGTCACATGGGTTCCAGGTACTAATGCACAGTCCTTAGCTCTGTGCTACAGGCCACCTCTATCTACCTAATGAGACCTTTTATTTTTTTTCAGCTTGCCAGAGGGCGTGTCCACTCACCAGAGAGAGACAGAAGATAGGGAGTGGACAAAACATCCCTCAATGAGGCATGGTCATGCCACAATCCCTTCTTCCTTTCTCCATCCTATTGGGATTTAGGGCATGCATGCACACCTGCCCAGCATGTTTTTTAAGTTGCCAGGTCTGGAGTTTGAATCACAGTAAGCCATATGAGATCCAGCTCCCTTAACCACTAGGCCATGAGGCCATAACTGGATTCTTAAAAGAGTGTATAATCCCCTAAGTATTTAGGAATCACTAATCTAAGTGGAAATGTCTAGTAGGCATTTGGAAATAAAAAGATAAACCTTAGGGATCAGCAGTTGGCATAATGGCTATGTTGCTGGACTCCCATCTCGGTTCACGTCCCAGACCCAGTAGCTTAAACTTACATCAGGTGCATGTGTGTGTGCGTGCCCAAGATCCCGAGAGGAGAATGGAGGAGAAGGGATTGTGGCATGGTCATCCCCCCTACAGGGGTGATTTCTCGCTTTCTGGCAAGCACACGTGCCCTATAGCAAAAACCTCTCAAAAAAATAAATTAATTAAACAAAAAAGATAAACCTTAACTCAGTACAGAAATTTGGAAAGTAACTGAAGCCAGAGGTTTGAAAAGTTTGCCCAAAAATGTAGAGTATGAAAGATCTCAGAAGGTTATGGTCAGAACCCTGGGAAAATAGACATTCAGAAGACAAGTGGTTGAAAAAACAAAGTAATTAATAATAATCTAGAAAGGAACTAGAGATGTCACCACAGTGGTAAGAGAAAAATAGATGAGAGAAGCATCATAGAATCAAAGGAGGAAGAATATCTCAAAGAGTCAAGGACATAAGAACAGAAAAATGTGTTCCAAGAAATTTTGTAAGTGTGAAATGTAAAGTGGAATAGTATAATAAGCTCTCCAAATACGTTAGGATAGGAAGCAAATGGGTTATCAGGGTATAGCACTTACGAGAGAGAACCACATGGAAGAAATGTCAAATCATTGTGAATTTGGAACTTTCTAACATATAAAGGTGGAACTTTGATCTGGAGTCCATGAATGAGCTTGGGGAAGATATCCTATAAAATTCTTGAAATCATAAGCAGAAGACTGTGTGATATACATGTACAATATGCTGGAAGGGTCCATAAATGTTATCAAATTTTAAAGTGGTCTAACCCTCAAAACAGGTTCAGAACTAAGAAGCTAAATGAGAAAACATAAGCCTAGTTAAGGAGTAACACTGGAGTGCATCAATATATAAAAGAAACCTGAAATTTATGGGATTCACAAATGTGAAGAAAGAATGTATACTTGGAACAGGCAGTCTGCATAGAATGTAAACATTTTTGGGGCCAGCTATTGGCATGGTAGTTAAAGTGGAAGGATCCCAAATGGCCAACAACATGGTTTGAGTCCCAGACCTGGCTGCCTGGAAAACACACCAGGCATGT
This sequence comes from Tupaia belangeri chinensis, assembly GCF_000334495.1. Lineage (NCBI taxonomy): Eukaryota > Metazoa > Chordata > Mammalia > Scandentia > Tupaiidae > Tupaia > Tupaia belangeri. The sequence goes on from NW_006160123.1 coordinate 1,826,071, forward strand.
GTGTGTGTATGCCCGGAATTCTGAAAGTAGAATGCAGAGGAAGACAGCAACATGGCCGTTCCCCCAGAAGGTGCTTTCTCACTCTCCTTCTCTCTGTCTCTCTCTGGCAAACATAGACACCCTATAGCAATTTTTTAAAAATATCTAAAAAAGAAAAGGAACTCAGATCCATTTTTTAATTGGTATCATATATACAGATATTCATAAAAACTCTTCTGACTGTGACTCATAGTGAAACCTACATTACTAACCAATGTATCCACACAAGTTACTGAAATAGTTTTTCAGTAACCTCGAATAATACCACTATATTGACACTACTCTTTGAAATGTTCACCTGTAGGGGCTAGCAGGTGGTATGGTGGTAAAGGCACTAAATGCCCACATGGCTGATCACAGTATGAGTCCTGGACCTGCTGGCTTGAAAATCATGTCAGGTACACATGCATGCATACTCAAATTCTAGGAAAATAGTGGAGGATAATGGACTGTGGCATGGCCAATCCTACTGGAGGCAGGTGGGGGGATAAATTCTTTTCACTTTCCCTCTCACTGTCTGTCTATCTGTCTCTCTCTCTCTGGCAAGCACACACGTCCTATTGCAAAAACCTTTAACCAAAAGAAAAAAAAAAGTTCATCTCTAAAAATACAAGGAAAGAGACTGTAGTTTTGAAAAGTAGGTCTTTTTTTTGGGGGGGGGAGAGGTTTTTGCTATAGGGCGCGTACGCTCACTAGAAAGACAGAGAGAGATAGAGACATAGAAAGCGAGAAATCACCTCCCAGGGTGGATGGCCACACTGCAATCCCTTCTCCTCCATTCTCCTATTGGGATCTTGGGCATGCACGCACGTGCGCCCAGCATGAGTTTAAGCCACCAGGTCCAGGACTCGAACCATGGTCCACTACATGGGAGTTCAATAACATAGCCATTATGCTAACTGCTGGTCCCAAAAAGTAGGTAATTTAGGGATGGATTTGTTGTCTCTGCTTTTTTTTTAGCTATTTTTCAATGTCTTTGCTATTTAGATATTTTTCTTTAGCTTACTTTATTCAGATATTATATATACAAAAAAATTTTTTTTTAATTTTTAGTTTTTGCTATCAGGTGTGTGCACTTGACAGAGAGAGAGAAAAAACGAGAAGTTGCTCACGAGGGGAGATGCCCATGCCACAGCCCCTTCTCCAGTCTACTCTTTGGATTTTGGGCATGCATACACACATTCCAGGTATGATTTTCAAGCTACCAGATATAGGATTCAAATCACACATTCAGTGGGATCCAGCCCCTTAACCTTCGCATTACCCACTGGCTCTACACAACTTTTTATACTGGTTACATTTTTTTAATTGACAAATAGTAGCTATTTACAGAGTACAATGTGATTTTTCACTATATAACTTACTATGATCAAATTGGGATAACTAGCATATCTGTCAGAGAAAATATTTATCATTACTTTATGTTTGAGGTGTTCAAAATCCCCTTTTATTGGGTCATTAGAAAAGTCATGATGTATTTTTGCATATAAAAAGAAAAATATGTCATGACTTTAGTAGCTATTTTAATATTTCTAATAAATTATTGCTAACTATAGTTATCTACTTTGCTACAGAACATTACAACTTCATCCTCTTATCTAAAAATAGAATAAAAAAAAAACAAGGTGGGATTGGCAGGTGGCATGGTGGCTAAGGCTCTTAAGGCTCTAAACTCCCACATGGCTGACTACGGTTCAAGTCCTGGACCTACTGGTTTGCTTTCTCACTTTTCCTCTCTCTCTTTCTCTATCTGGTCAAATCAAAAAATAATAAACAAATAAAAATAAATTAAAAATTGCTTTAAAAACATAGAAAGTGAGCAATCATACCACAGTCCCTTCTCCATTCTCCTCTAAGGATTTTGGGGATACATGTACACACATCAGGCATGATTTTCAAGCCATCAGGTCCAGGACTCAAACCACAGAGTTGGCTATGTGGAATCCAGTGCCTTAACCTCCACGCACCTGCTAGCCCCCTTAAAAACATCTTTTTATATATATATATATATATATATACACACACACACACACACACACACACACACATAGAATTTTTGCCTCAGGGCTTGTGCATTAGCAGGGGCGGGGAGTGGAAAGAGAGAGAGAGAGGGATAGCAACAGACACAGTGAGAGGGAAAGGGAGAGATCACCCTGCAGGTGGATGACCACACCACAATCTCTTCTCCTCCATTCTCCTCCCAGAATCTTGGGCACGCACGCACATGCGTCTAGTGTGATTTTTTTTTTTTTTTTTTTTTTTTTTTTTTTTTGGGGCCTGTGGTGCC